>NW_027467782.1:25025212-25153834 GCF_004210375.1 Tachypleus tridentatus | reverse complement strand
AATTATGCCACCTTTTAATTTTAGGATGAAAAAATGATAACTTCTGTGATAAACTCATCCTTAACACATAGCTATGAATATTTGGGAAACACTGTTTGGCTTGTTACTACTCCTCTCACTGATTGCTGCTACCGTACCCTCTTTGGAGCATTGCATCTTCATTTGGGGGGTGCTCCTGAAGGACCAGCCAGGCACTGGGAAGACTGAAACCACAAAGGACTTGGCCAAAGCTGTTGCAAAGCAGTGTGTTGTTTTTAATTGTTCAGATGGCCTGGACTATATTGCTGTAGGAAAGTTTTTCAAGGTAATGTATCTTCTGCTCCTCATGAAATAAACAATTTCTCACTGTAACAAATATCATTTCTACTGTATGGTAATGAGGTTAAAGATATCCACTAAAGTCACAATACAAAAATACAAGTGAAGTATTAATACTAAATGAATTGTCAGCAATACACTAGTTATGCTTTTTAAAAATGTTTGTATTAGAATCTAGTACATACCACTTTTTGAACAGTTTGTATTTTCAGTTTACAGTTGATTGTAAATAATTTGTAATTTATTATGATCTTTAATTCATTAATATATGTATATATTGTCTTTTATAATAAATGACATTCACAAATCTAAGATGTTGCAATATTATCAATAACAATTCGCTTAATTTAAGATATGATGAAAGCAAAATTGATGGCTAACTTATATTAGAAGTTTTCTATAGATATTAATAATTTTTATAGAATAATTTGAACAGAGCTTAATGTTTTATTCTAAGGGTCTTGCTTCCTGTGGTGCCTGGTCCTGTTTTGATTTAGAAGTTCTATCTGTAGTAGCTCAGCAGATCTTAACTATCCAACGAGGAACAGAAATTAAATTAAATCCAACATGTTCGGTATTTATCACCATGAATGAATGTATGACTAACAACTCATGTTCTCGTTTAATAACTTTCTTTATCCATATTACAGTTTCACTTAACTGCTGTTTAAGAATGTCTAAACAGATTTGAAACCAATAAAAATATTTAATATACTTTACAATCATGTTTCCAAGTCATTGGTATGTGCTTCGTATAGTATGTACCATACATATATAGTATATAATGTCTGTAATATATTTAATTTATAATGTATATAAGTTATGTTGTATAAAATTGTTAACTTAAATAGTATTCCGCAAACTATATTTGCCGTATATAAGCCGGTCTGAAAAGTAACACGCATTCAGCAATAGGCATTACATACATATAGTGTGGTTGTAATACTATTATGATAAACACTTCTACTTGTTGAGAATCTCTGTGGAACTATACAGAAAATTTAACGGTTAACAATGTAATAGGTCTAACACTAATGTCTCATGTTAAGTGTAAATGTGTGTTCTAAGATTTGTCGGGTTTCATTTTATTCACTTTTTATGATTACACTACATTATTAGCTTTATCTTGTGTAGAAATAACCTAGATCTTATGGCATATTGTCGACATTAAGGCTGTTAATAAGTAAAAATCCTATTCTGAATTAGCTGTACTAGTCACGAGATTTATTATCTAATTCTGATCACCATTGGTTTATTAGATCAGAAGTTAATGAATATAATGAACTGTTTGTCTTTTAACAGTTTTGATGAATCAGTTTAGTTTCAAAAACAAATATTCTGTAATTCATATAAAATCACATTTAATAATGATTTCTGACTATAGATGGTGGTAAAGATTTAATAGCGAACTTTTATTTATCAGACGGTCACTGCTTTCATTTGTTGAAATGAAAATAGGTCGTTAGATGTCACAGTATCTCGTAAAAAATTGTATCATGAAAGAATGCTTCTTCAGTCGCCAGTCACACATCATATCCCATAAACGTATTTTGAGGATTGGCTAACTAAGTTTTAAAACTGATCTGTTAATGTCACGTAAGTGTGTGTCCCATTAATATCACTGCATATGGGGTTTTGAATATTGTTCCTAATATGTTTTCCAATGGCACATAGATCTCATAATTTAAATTACATACAAGTTATTTGAATTTAAAAACAAATTTTCTATAATTCACACACGTGGATATCGAAATTGATATTGTTTTTTTATTCTATCGTGTAGAAATTGTTTACAAATCAGGGAGAAAACAAACTCTTAGTTAGATTTATTTATTATTTCCCTCATCATAATGACATTTTTTATTATGTTCCTAAAGAAAAATATAAACAAATTGAAAAAAAAGAGAAGAACATTGATAACAAGTGAATATATATCATCACTCATCTAGATTTTTGGGGAAAAACTCGACTTTTATTTTCAAAACACATGTTGGAGTTGGACTATTGTGTGTGAACTTGGTATCAGGCTAACTGTTTGTAGCCCTTGTTTCTTTATCCAATGCTCATTACAAGCTTTTCCAGCCTGTTCACACGAAAACTTTGTATAACTTGAATGTCAACTGTACGAGAATTTCGAAAGTACCGAAAAACCAGTGATATCAGATACATATGTTATAAGGGTGCAGAACATCTTTCATACTTCTTTTGGAATAATTACACTCATACTGTTCACAGATTGTAGCTACAAGCATTGGTATTAATTAATATAGCAATATTGTTGTAATAACTAATGAATGTTTCATAAAAGAAAATGTGAAAGGTAAAGTAATATTTCCTAACCACGCAGTAGTAGACAAGGCTACTAATTGTGAAACATTAGATGCAGTAGCACAGCATCATGTGAGAAGTAGTAAACACCAGACACGACAGAGTAAAATAAATTATTATTTATTTCTTAGGAAATGTGAAAGAAAGCGTAATAACATTACCAGAAGAATATTTGCAGGAGATCTGACCCTGGTCGTGAAAATCAAGTTTGTCACATAATAGTGTTAAATGAAAATAAACCTATAGCAGAAAACCTCATAAAATGCCAGAGATAGACAAGTGTGAAACATATGTTTGAACAAGCAGTAACAGAGGGCAGTATCAGTTATTATGTATCCCCGGTTGCATAAGGTCCTTAGAAGAACGGAAAATTAAAGTTTGGGGAAGAATTTAAAAAGTGATTGTTGTAACAGTTGAAGACATTTATCTGTTACGTAATATACAGGAAACTAAAGAAATGTCAGTTATTGATAAAAGAAATAGAATATCTAAGACATATGATAATGAAAACAGTATTAAACCTGAACTAAAAGTTAGATATTCCTGCTTTCTAGGATATATAGGATTTTGTAGTAGGTTTACACCACATTTTGAGTTGTTGGCAAACCTTTGACTGAGCTAACTAAGAAAGAAAGAGAAGTTATTTGGGCAGATAAAAGACAAAAAGCTTTCGTGAAATTTGGACACGCTGCATTAAAATCACTCATTTTAAGTTATTCATTTTTAGTTACTCAGGCGTTAGTAAATAAATTATCTTAAACATAGATATTTCAGATTATGCTATAAATGCAGTGTTGCCATAATTAAATGAAAACAAAAAAGAACATCCTTTAGCTTATTACAGTAGACATTTACGAAAAGCTGAAGTAAATTACTCGGTCTCAGAACAAGAATGTTTAGCCGTAGTATATTGAATGAAAACCGTTTGATGTTATCTGTATGGTAGGAAATTTACTATCATCACATGTCATGTACCATTAAGATGACTAATAACATTAATGAACTTTTCCTCTATGTTAGCCATGTTGATCATTAGTACTCTAAGATTATGATTTTGAAATAATTCCTATAACAGGCAGAGAACATTCTAATGTGAATGCTCCATGTAACATAAGTGTAGAGTCACTGAAACTGATGAGAATAGTCTATCAACAAAATTAGAGAAATTAGAACCGAAAATGAGGATGAATTAGAAGTAATTAAAATCATGTGATTAGTGAACAAAATAAAGATGAGTAAATAAATAACTTGTGTGTCTGATAAAAAAGCGAATACGATTGTTAAAGTATTTTAAAATAACATTGTAGCTAGACACGTTGTACTCCAGTATTTAATGTCGGATATAGAAAGTAACTTTGTTTCCAAGTTAATAAAAGATATTTCTCATTTGTTAATTGCCAAAAAAACACAAAAAAAAACTGAAACCACTGCTTTTCATCCAACTCCAACCGTATTAGTAGAAAGATTCAACAGAACTTTGTTGGATACGATGTCTCAATACTGTGAGAAAGATCAGAAGACTTGGACAGAGCTTTTTCATTTATTACATATGTGCTGAAAATGAGTCTACTTTCGAAAGTCCGTTCTTTCAACTACATGGTAGAGATGTACTGCTGCCTAAGAAAGATATAATGACCTCTAAAGTATTTATTATGCAGTGATTACAAGACTGAGTTCGCTTTTCAGTTGACTGTTAAACATTTAACAAAATCTGCTGAACATAGAGAGAAACAAGAAAACAGGTTTGTTTGTTTTGAATTTCGCGTAAAGCTTCTCGAAAGCTATCTGCGCTATTCGTCCCTAATTTAACAGTGTAAGACTAAAGGAAAGGCTACTAGTCATCATCACCCACCGCCAACTCTTGGACTACTATTTCATCAATGACTAGTGAGATTGACGGTAACATTATAACGCTCCCACGGCCGAAAAGGAGAGCATCTTTAGTGCGACAGGAATTAGAACCATCGACTCTTACGTTACGAGTCGAACCCTTAACCCACCTGGCCATGCTGGGCCCTTTTTGGATAGTATCTGATTGTGCGTGCACTTTGATACTTTTTTTCTTTTTAGTATTATTTGTTAGTCGTTATGGCAGCAAAAGGTCATGTAAATGATCCAAATATATTCTGTTACATTTGTCGTAAGTTTGTTGTGAGGAATCAATGACAAAATATCACAAGATTTCTCAAAAACATCCAAGGCTGCAATACTCGGAATAAAAAAAGAAATTTCTTATCCAATCTTCATTTTGTTATAAGACCTGATGTAGCTGTATCTACTTCACCAAAGACTCTTGATACAGTGTTATCTGATTCTGAATCTGATGTTAATAGAAATAATAATAATGAATGTTTTCAACTTGAAGCATCTGATGAACCACAGCTTTTCATACAAGATGAACTTATTAATTTCGTGATAGATTTGAGCCTTTAAAAGATTCTCCAGGAATTATGGGTTATAGGGTTCTGGCTTAGAGCTTACTTTCTGTAGGGACATTACATTACTGGTACAGAAATAATGAGAAACAGTTATACTGTTTTCGCATGAAGGTTCCCTGGTTTATTGCACTAATATTGCAAAATTAATACCAACACTAGAAGCTGCAGTATATGAGCAGAGTGAGTTGTGATTGTTTACTGATTGCTCCAAAAGAAGTCTGAAAGGTGTTCTACACAATAGTAACTTATATGTATCTGTTCCTATTGCTCATTTGGCTCATACGAAAATCTTGAAATTCTTCTTAATAAGGTCAACTACACATACCATCACTGACTATTTTGTGGATACTTAAAAGTTCTTTTTATGTTGTAAGGTTGGCAGTCAAGTTATACAGAGTTTTTATATTTTATGAAAGCTTTCAGGAAAGTTTAAGCTAACATAACGTAATCCAAACTAATCTGAATTCATGTTTTTTGTTGAATGGGACAGGAACATTGTCTTCAACATTGAAAAAGAAACAATGGCCATGCATTGTCCTGGTTGATAAATAAAAGATAGACCAGAATACGTAGTTTTAATTATAAAATACGAGTATTTCACAAATCAAGATGAATGAGTATTCATATTTATTTCTCAATGTTTTTATCTTTACTTCAGTTTATTTATATTTCTCTTGAAAAACATAATAATAAAAAGTTATAAACGCAATAATAATTGGATCTAAGTAAGAGTTTGTTTTTTTCCTGTTTTTCAGACAATATCGACGTCATAGAAAGAAATGAATATTTATTTTAAAGTCTGCGTATCTGAATTATTAAAAATCAAAATAACTTGTATCTAATTTAAATTATCAGGTGTATGTTATATTGCATAAACTCTTTGGAACAGTATTAAAAACTCCATATGTAGTGATATTATTGAGCCACACACTCACGTGATATCAACAGATCAATTTTAATAATTAATTAGCCAATTTTCAAAGTAAATTAATGGATCATGAAGTATGGTTGGCTACAGTCGAATCTTTATTTCACATTACAGTTTTTATTAGACACGAAGACATCCACCTTACTATTTTTATTTTAACAAATCAAATCAGTGGCCGTATGATTAATGAAAAGTCGCTATTAATCTCCTGAGGGACACCAGCTTGTGGAGTAAAGTATTCAGAAAAAGTTCCTTCAACATTTACTCTACATTTTCTATTTTTCAAAAAGTTAGATAACCAGCGAATAATTCCTCGCGGTAGTTCCATTTCATTCATTCGGAACATTAGACCATCGTGCCAAACAGTGTCGAATGCTTCCTCGATATCAAGGAAGCAAGCGACTGTACATTCTTTTTTATTGAAGCTATCTATTATTGTTTCGGTTAATCGGATTAGGTGGTCTGTCGTTTGTTTAAATTTCCTGAATCCATTTTGTTCTTTTGGTAATTTTGATGTTATCTCCAAGAATGTGGAGAGTTTATTACTGATTATTCTTTCAAGAATGACCAGCCTACACAGCTGGTCAGGCTGATTGGTCGGTAGCTATCAGGTTTATTAGCTGGCTTTCCTTCCTTATGGAACATTAATATATTTGCAAGCTTCCAAGAAACTTGGATGTACCCTGAGGATAGAAATAAATTAAAAAGTGAATTTAGGTGGTCAAACAATTTCGGAGTGCCCTTTTTAGAAGGATAGCTTGCATTTAATCTTCATCTGGTGCTTTGTTTTTTATGTTTGTTATTGCTTCGAGTAATTCTTGAAGGGATATTTCATTTGTTAGTAACGCACTGGACAAGCACGTTAATCTGAGGGTCGCGGGTTCGCGCCCGAGTCGCGCCAAACATGCTCGCTCTCCCAGCCGTGGGGGCGTTATAATGTTACGGTCAATCCCACTATTCGTTGGTAAAAGAGTAGCCCAAGAGTTGGCGGTGGGTGGTGATGACTAGCTGCCTTCCCCTAGTCTTACACTGCTAAATTAGAGACGGCTAGGACAGATTGCCCTCGAGTAGCTTTGTGCGAAATTCCAAAACAAACAAACAAACTACATTATCAATCAAAGACAAAAGCTTTAAGAATTAATATTTTTCACTTAATCTGCTAAATGTATTATGTCTATTATTGATACTCTTAGGTAACATTTGAGGACTTAACTGACACCTAATAAAATACAATTTAGATGTTAGAAAAGTGCTCAAACTGATGTCCAAGCCTCTAATGGCACAACGGTCTGTCTGCAGACACACACCACTAAAATCTGAGTTTCGACGCCCATGGTGGACAGAGCACAGAGAGCCCATTGTGCAGCTTTGTGTTTAATTCTAAACAAACAAACTGATGTCCAACAAATATTTGAAAAGTTTGTTACTAAACTATGTTATAATCTAAAATTAAAATATACTGCTTTGAAAATGCAAGTCTTTCTATTCGAAATTTTGAGTAGCTTAAAAGTTATTGTGCCACGAAATATTGTGAACTCAGATAATAAATGAGCCATTTATCCCAGTCTCATACACACTTTGAAGAACTCTAATTTACAATTTGTATTTGCAATAATTAACTGACAACTACCTCTACTATCAGCTTTGAGTTTGATAAGCATCCGACAAAGAATTTTAGCTTTACACATTTCGTGGGTATGAGCGCTAGTTCTAGAACTAATACAATATATCAAAAATTATAGATTAAAATCATATTAATTACTTATCTTAGGATCTGGAGACAACTATTATGATATCAGTCAAATCCTATTTCTCACCTTTTAACCTAATAATACTACTAATATTACAAAATATTCTGTTCTACTAACAATGATAAGAATATAAATATACGTATGCTTTTTTATTTTCTTAATATGACGAGAACTTTCTTGCAGATTCGGTTTTATTCTTTGTTCGAAACTGTAGAGGTCGCTTGATAACACACATAGATCGCTTGCTACTCACGAAACTGACAATTTTTATAGTTTTGTTTTAGCGAAGTGATGTCTCCAAAGAAAAAAACCAAACGAACCAGGAAAGAAAGTTGATCAGAAGAATGAAATATATCAAAGTAAAACAATTTTCAATTTTATTGTTGTATACATAGGCATTGAAATTCTGAATTATGTAAATTGTAACCAGTGCAATATTTGTACTTTGAAGTAATATACTGTACCTTGAATTTACTGTGGCGGCTAAGCCTAATTCCAGTCTGTGAGTGTTAATACAAAAATGAATTAGTTAGCTACATAATAATTTTTCATGCTAATTATAAGTAGTATCTGCAATATTATTACAAATGTTCAATGTGAGTAGATTTGGACAACATTTTAAAATGAAATTATTAGTATATAACTCATAAGTTGGGACAACATAAATTGTAAATTTACGATTTTTAAACTTTAAAGGCAGTGGTGAAATAAGTGCATGTCCTATCACTTTGAATCGTGGCTCTATTGTAATCAGAAAAAAAGGCTTTTCCAGTTGTTGAGTTAGTCCTACAAATTATTATGGTTTTATTCTCACTGTCACTTGTTCATGTGAAGTAACTAGTAAATCATCAAGAGTACTTAATAGGACAAGTACTTTTCCTTTTAACTTAACTACTTTAGTGACTTTTTATGTGAAAGTTTTAAACTATGAAAAACTATGTTTTATGATATTAAATAGTTTTTCATTAAAACAAATTCAGATACAAGACCAGAAACAGCATGGGTAGATAATTGTACTTTGCTGACAATCTGGATATTTTGTTTATTGGCTAATGCCTTTACCAAAATTTCATTAGCCAAAAACAGACAACTGTTACACAGTTTGTTAAAACTGGATTTACAGCTGGCCACAAAACAGATATCAACATGCGACAACATTCAGTGATTAAGTGTACTGATCCACTGTTGATAAAGTAATATTAATACAGGAAAAGAAGAAAGTGGCTTGTAAGTTCAAAGTGACAGTGTAGATGCAATGGTTCAGACTCGAGGTCAAAATGGCACAAAAAAGCAGGTGTGAAAGAGCTGCAAGGTAAATTATAAGTATGAAGAAAGAGAAGAACTGATTCATCTATTCCACTGGAGAGTGATGAAGATGAAATGCCTAGCAGTACTTCTGAGGATCCCATGGAGTTTGGGACACTGATTGAATGATGCAGATTATCCAAGAATTGAAGTGTAAAAGCAAGACATTGTTGTGGTATTTCAACATGACACAGGAGCAATGCCGATTCAATTTGGTATTGTATCCACAACAACATTAAACTTTCCAAATCAAGAAGCTCAATGAAAAGCATCAAGTTTCAGTGCTCTTTAAAATAACAGTTGATTGCTTGCATTCTGTATGGCAGGATTAAGGATTCTTTGTACTACGTTACTTCCAGGAGATCCAGATGATCTTATGAACATGACTGGAAATACAATTAAATCTGATGATACAAAACTATTCTCATATGCCAATAATATGCAACAAATTTTGCCAGAGAAAGTTATACTTGCACT
The DNA here is from genome assembly GCF_004210375.1 of Tachypleus tridentatus. NCBI lineage: Eukaryota > Metazoa > Arthropoda > Merostomata > Xiphosura > Limulidae > Tachypleus > Tachypleus tridentatus. The sequence continues at coordinate 25,144,289 of NW_027467782.1, read as the reverse complement.
GATATGCTAGTCAATGATGTTTAAAGAAATGAAAGATAGATTGAAGAACAAACTTTTGAAATACGTAGATGAGAACTGTCCCACTGATATGAAGGTCATGGATTTTGTTTCTACTCTGAAAACTAAAAGCAAGAATGAAAGCAAATAGTCAATAACACAACATACACATCTTCCAAGTTTACTACTGTGTGCTATGGGAGTCAAAAACTTTGATAGCATTACTAAATCTGCATATTTTTTCATAAAACTTTGTGGGAGATTTTGGTCAACCTGAAAACTCTAAAAGTGAGTTTTAGCTCATTCTAGAAGGATGTTATTTATTAAGGGCAGTCATTCAGCACAAATCCTGGGTGTCTGGCTTGTGGAAGCAGTGTTAAAAATTTGCAAACAGTCTAAAAAAAGTTGATTTATTTATGTCAACCAATTTTAATTTCAATGTATTTGAACAGAAACTAAAATAAATGAGTATCTGTATTGATGGTGGCACTATTTTTCTCTCACTTTGACTATCTGAATTAGATTTACATTGCTTAGCTTTAAGCCAGACCATAAAATAACTTGTTGTTGCAAAATTCATGGTTAAATTTCAAAATTTCTTAATCAGAATGAGAATTGATACATCAGTTAGTTTCATGCAAAGTAATTAATTAATTTTATGAAAATAATCAACTTGTGTGTCCAATTATTACTATCTTCAATATTCAGTAATCAAAAATTAATCTTTTAGAGGCAGTTCACGTCTTGCACAGAAAGCTGTCTTCTTTATGTCTGCCTTAGAAATTTCCATGCTATTTGTGAAGTTCTGCTGATTGTGTGAGTGACTAATTTCCTCACACAGGTTGTGTAGTAATGATGGATTGCAGTCATGTTGACTAATTGTTTTCAAATTACATTGTGATGCTTCTTGTTTGGTGATGTTGTTTTGTCTGGTGCACATGGGATGGTGTGTAAGGTAAAGGTGAGACTGTTTCTTGTTTGTTTTTTTATAGTTTTCTTTGGCTAGTGTATGAAATCTGTTTTGAAATAACCAAATACTTTGTTGAGGTCAGAAAATGACTGATGTGGGTATATTCAGTGGTGATGCACACCAACACACACACACACACACATCCTGAATAGATCAGATGTATTTAAGTTGGGTCTGGTAAAGGCAAATTCTGGGTGTTATTTATCTCATTTTACTACTTTAATATCATGCTGAAAAGGTGTGGCCAGTTCTTATAAACTTCATGAGAAGACAGTGCATTAGCATTCAAAATATTACAGTCCAACCAGGTATCCAAGCTACCTTAACTTTTATCAGTGTTTGAAACTGCAAAATTTTGTGATGGCCTTTAACATGTCTTTAACACTTTGTAATTTCATAATTGTCATCAACATTGTCTGTAGGAAAGTAGGAAGAAAAACAGTATGAAAGGCTTTGTAAAATCATACTTCCATGTAGTAATCTTATAAGTACCACATTAAAGTCAAATTCATAAAGTGTAGTTTTATCTTAACAGCTGTCACATTTTCTTTATTTTTAATGAACGTATATTAGATAATATGTTTTGAATACTTTAAAACTCTATCTTTGTAATGCATGATTTGTTTACTTAATCAATGAAATAGTAAGCCATGTTTATTGAAGTTATTGATACAAAGGTTCAAACAAATTGTTGGTAGTAGAAGAGTAATCACACTCTACTCACATTACCTCAGGTGGATCAACAAGTTGGAAGGAATTTGTGGACCTGAACTTGATATTCAAATCTGTAACAACACAGAAAGGTAAAATACTACTATTTATATTATGAAATAGTTTTTTTCTGTCACCTTTCCTTGCTTGTGGAGAATGAAGTTAATGTCAGATAACACTGCACAACAAAGTTTTTGCTTCTTGAACACTGTTGGGTGTTCCTTATAGATTTTTGGCTGCTGATCATGAAAATCACATTCACATTTGCCCATTACGCATAGTTTCATTGAAATCTTCAGTTTTGCTACAATGGGAAAACAATATCAGGGCAAGTGGAATTTGTCAATGCTTGCTGACTACTGTTGGACACTGCAACGTGAATGCACTGGACATTGAATACAAACAAAAATCAGGAGCAAAACACTTGTAATTATGTTGAACTTAATAGCATATTACAAACATAAACGCAATTAAATAAGTTATTGCCAGTAAACAGTTAACTGTCTATTTCTCAAAGTTTCTACGTGATGAAGCAAAATCCAATCTGTATTTGTGCATACCCACCAGATACCTGTCACAATCAGCAAAACCTTTTCAGGAAGCAAAAAATTAAAAAAAAAATTGTTGTGCAGTATAATTTGTGTGGAGTAAAAAGGTTTATTATTTTAATTTTACCTATTACAAATACTAGATTAGACTAGCTTTCCCATAAGTTATTTCTATGTAATTCAATTAAGAGTGTGAGCAAGAAATTCTTGAATTTGTATATTCCTGTTGTTGTGTGACTTTCAACATAACAAGTACGTGATATGTATCTCAGGACAACTGGTTATACCAAAATAAAACTGAAAATAATGTTTTGACCTTCTTAGGCCATATCCAGATTAACAAGGAGTTTGCAACAGTTGTTCTAAAATACATTTTTACTTCAAGTTGGTTTCTTGTCATCACAAAATACATGATATATTGTTAATCACTTAACCTCCCCTACATGTTGATATGGCATGTTTTTGTAAACATATAAATACAAAAATTTTGATTTTTTTTCTTTTTTCTCATTATTGCATTTGCTTGTTTTAAGTGGTGTAAAATGAGCAGGAGAATATGTCAATGTGAGGTTTCATAGTACTAAAAAACATAGGATTTTATAATTAACTGAAGACTTTTAAGAATTACTACATAAGTGTTATTGATACAGATTATCTTTGGATATGCTAATGATCTGGCTGTCTAAGTAGGTCATAAAGGTTTTTAAGATCTTATTTCTTAGAAATAGCAAATAACATAAGTTGAATCTTTCAAACTGAGTTATTCAAGAAAAGGTTAAAATACTTTTCAGAATTATTATGGTTTTTATACCTTATGTATTATATAGAAACCGAAATACATCATGATGTATTCTACCATATTAATATTGCTCTTGATATGTAGTCTTAAATGTGTTTAAAGATGGAACCTCTTTGGTTTCTACTTTTAGAGATACATTTCCTGACTTTGAAATCCTGACATAAGTAAGGAATTTTTTAGCATTAGTCATATATAAAAGAATTTCTAAAGTTTGGAACATCAGGTTCACAATTTCACCCATTATAGGTTCTAAATATTTATTTTTCAGTATTTTTTTTAAGGTCTGGCATTAAAATTGTACTAATGTACAACTTGTAATTATAAATATTTCTTCTTTATCAGTGAGAGTTAAATATTTTCTTTATGAGTGGTTGGAAAGAAATACAGTTTTATTGCATATGAGTTTTGCAGTTATAACATTTAGAGAGACATAAATCAGGTAGATAATTGTGATTAACCAACAATAATTGGCTTTGTAAGTACAATTAAATTATTTACATAGCTAAAACTCATTCAAAACAAAAAGCATAAGCTATTTTATTACTGTAACTTTATTGAATGTTATTTTTATAAATTTTAAAAATGTATGTTGATACATTTTATCTGTTTTTATAACTTTAAAAATTAAAACAACTTATGTAACAAGTGTGTGGTGCAAGTATTGTGTACATATTAACTGAAAGCATGAATTCATATATTGTACATAGCTATTTTCGATATTAAATTAGTTTTCATAATTTTTGTGTGTTTTTCAATAGTTAGGTCACTGATATTCTTAGGGTGAATAAAAACAAGTGATAAAAGTCTGCTTAATGTAAATCACACACCACAGCATTGAAGTGTTTTATCTTGTTACTCTCAACATGGCTACAGTTCAGTTATATTCATCTCTTGCAGAAAGGTGAAAAAACTATTTTAATTTCAGGAACTGATCCTAAATCTGCACTGTATTTTTTTTACAAGTGAAAAGAAGAGTATTTACATGGACTTGAGAGATGAAGGTAATGTAGTTTATTTTTTATCTATGCATCTATTATCTACTAAAAATGTGAAGTATAAAGGTCTTTTAAATCAACTGTATGGTTTTCTGTGTTTGTATTATTAGTGTTAAACAACTTAAACATTTTAAGTGTTTAAATGGCAATCTTCAGTTGTACCTTGTAGAATATTAATGAAGATAAATCTAATTCTGTTAAGGGTTTATATCTTTCTTTTCAAATATAAAAAGTTTAAATTCTATATTTTTTGTCAAGATGAATTTTTATCTAATAAATAAGTTGGATTTCAATCAGTTAAGTATTACATACTGCACTTGATAAACCAGAATAAACATATGATGTCATAGAAGAATATTCCTGCAGCTTTCAAATAGTCAAGAATATTTTCAGAAATAAAACCACAACAACAAAAGAAACAAAATTCCTGTCTTTGATATTTTTCCTCTTTTCCTTGAGCCTTACATTAAGAACATTTGTTCACAATCATGAGAGCTCTGGGTATCTAATATGTTGATAAACCAAATTACTGCTGCAGTAATATATGATCAGTGTATTGACGATAGAAATTCCCATTATAGCTGAACATGCTTCTGGTAAGATTTCCAGGAATTTAGTTCAACGTTATATGCAGACTTTAATTTTCAGGAAATTAGATTCATGGGTTTTGCCAGTGATTTCTTCTTCTTTTCAGTAAAACAATATTTCTAAGTGAGAATGTAATAAATAAGAAGACATTTGGACTCTGTTTTTCTTTGTTTTTAACACTTTTATTTTAGTCTGTCATACTCCACACCATTTCAGGAGTTTTAGTTTTCCACTACTTTTCATGCTTCCAAGTTGTTTGCTTTGGGAGAGAATTGCTCTTCTCATACTTTTGTTTCTGTTGATACCAGTTCTACTAGGGGACCAGTAGATGTTGATAAATTATAAATAATAAATTAAGTCCTCAAATTTTACATCATATGTATGCTAAGTATTTGTACTAGTAAATAGGATAAGCACGACTCCACTTCAAAAGTTAATGACTCATGAAGACAGAGAAGCGATACAACCCTACAAAATAAACATAAAACTAAACAATAAGCTATTTGTGCTCTGTCCACCATGGATAACAGATATCGAGACTCGATTTTTAACACTTGAAGTCTACCGACATATCGCTGTGCAACGAGGTTGGGTTGTTTTGAACTGATATGGCATTAATATTATTATACCAAACTTCTAGAAGTCAATAAAATACTTTTTATTAAATAGGTGCAGAGCAAGATAAACTATCAACTACATTTGTTAAACTTTGTTTATATCTAACAGGATTTTTGATTTATGAGCTTTCCTGAAGAAAAGTAGTCAATAATTTGTTATGAGCCTAAAATATATATGTGGTATTGTAAATCACAACAGGTTTCAACTCAAAATACATTCATAATTAATGATAAGTAAGGATTTACAATCCTAAAATCGAGCGTTTGATTTCCCATTGGTAGACAGAGAGGATTTCCTGTTGTTGCTTTGCTATAAGAACAACACATTTTCACAATAAGAGAAAAACATAAAGTGACTGGAAATGTTTGAAAGAAGATATTCCAAAAATATTAAAATTATTTACGAAATCTTGAGTTTATCATCTTTTACAGAAGAGAGAGTAAACAGATCCCGGCATGGCCAGGTGTTTAAACTAGTTTAGCAAAGTTTTAAATGTTTTCACACTTGAGAAGGTTTAACAATTTTCTAGAGGTTTTCTTTTCCTTTCTGTTTTCAGTCACTTCTTTATCAATTAATTGATGTACATTATAATATCTACACAAATTTTGTTCAGTATTCTTTTTTTTGTAAATAGCCCAGCATAGCCAGGTGTTTAAGGCACTCGACTTCGTAATCTGAGGATCACGAGTTTGATTCCTCATCACACCAAACACGCCGACCTTTTAGTCACGGCTTTGTTATAATGTGACGGTCAATCCCACATTCGTTGGTAAAAGCGCACCCCAAGAGTTGGTGGTGGATGGTGATGACAAGCTGCCATTCCTCTGGTCTTACACTGCTAAATTAAAGACGGCTGGCAGCAGGTCCACGTGTTGCTTTGTGCAAAATTTAAAACAAACAAAATTAAGTGAACCAACCACAGAATACATTTAAAATGCATACAGATCTGGATATAAATGCTTATTTTACAACAAAGTCACAAATTATATACTAAACAACAAAGAACAATTTGAACCAATTTTTCTTAACAAGTGTATCTGAGGCAAATACAAGACACATCATAAACTATGAAGACACGATTCTAATGAAAGAAATATTCATACATGAACTTCTTGAAGCAATAAAAAACACAGAAACAAATCTCTGGGTGAAGATGAGATACAAGCCATCCTCCCAAAAAAGGGCACTCCGAAATTGTTTGATCACCAAAAAGCACTTTTTAACTTATCACTATCCTCAGAACACATACCAATTTCTTGGATGCATGTTAATATACTAATGTTCCCTAAGGTATGAAAGCCAGCAGATAAACCTAATGGCTACTGACCAATCAGCCTGATCAGCTGTGTAGGCAAAATTCTTGAGAGAATAGTCAGTAACAGACTCTCCACATTCTTGGAGATAACATGAAAGTTACCAGAAGAACAAAACGTATTCAGAAAATTTAGACAACAACTGACCACTTAGTCAGACTCACTGAAGAGATAGTCGACAGCTTTAACAAAACCAATGCACTGTCTCCTGCTTTCTTGACATTGAGAAAGCATTTGATACTGCATGGCACAATGGTCTACGGTTACATGTGAAGGAAATGTGACTACCGCGTGGAATTATTCGCTGGTTATCTTCCTTTTTGAAAAATAGAAAATGTGGAGTAAATGTAGAGGGAACCTTTTCTGAGTACTTTACTCCAGAAGCTGGTGTACTTCAGGGAGGGGTGGTCAGCCCTGTACTCTTCATCATGTATGTAAACAATTTGCCATTGAAGGATCCTAAGCATGGATTCTCCTCATAGTTTGCTGATGATGTGGCAGTATCAAAAGTGCCACAGCACCAACAACAGCAGCCATAAACATACAACAACAACTAAACAGAATAAACGATTATTGTCAAAAATACAAAATAAAAATAAATTCAGCAAAAACGCAACTTGTCTTTACATAGTTGACAAGATACAAAAAATACTTCAGCCTGAAGTATATGTGAATGGAACAATACTTCTGCCTACCACATTGGCAAAATTTCTAAGTCTAGCCTATGACACAAAATTAACCATGTAAACGAAATTAAAGTCTGGCTAAGAACCAACTATGCTTGAGTCTTATTTGCAAGAATAGTGGAGCATCAACAGACAATACACGAAAAATATACAAAACATGCATCAGACCAGTAAATGACTATGCAGCTCCAGCATAGTAAGTGACAAAACAATTAAAATGAAGTTGCAAACAATTCAAAACACACTCCTCACAACAGCATATAGAGTTCCCAGAGAAGCAACATTCAAATTCATACACAAATATTTAAACATACCAACCATACCAAATAGACTCTTACATCGCATAAAAAAAAGTATTTTGATAAAGATTGGATGAAAATGAATTATTGCTTAACTAGAGAGGTACCTCGTACATGATGAAGGTAGTCCTAAACACTTCTACCCGATCAACACATATTTTAAACACACACAAAATGAATGAAAAAAAAGATAAAATAATAATATATATTTAAAAAAGGGCCACCATCAAACTAGACTTCTTACTGACAAGGCAAAATAATATCTGTATATGTATACCAGTACATGGACATTGATCTTAAAAGGGTCGGAGTAAATTCAGCCCACTCTGACTCTAAAGCAGGAACTAACACCAACCAACACTGCATGATCATATAAATAAAGAACAGCGGAAGAGGTCAAAGAGCACCTGACCCTCCAGAGTACATATGATACTCAAAACCCAAGAGAGAGAACAATACGAAGTGCTCTATTTATTCTCAAATTTTGCTTTCTCATTGACACGTTGATCCTACAGATAAAGATATCTTCCTAGATCAAAATTAAAGATTTGTTTCTTTGAATTTCGCACAAAGCTACATGAGAGTGGCTGCCGAGCCATCCCTAAATTAGTCGTCCAAAGTGAAAGATATACTCAGTAATAGATATTAGCTACTTAATACAAAAAGCTGTTCAAGGCGTTGAGTTCAATACCTTCACGTTTAACTCTTGTTTGTGTGGGCATTGCGGTTATTAAAGCACCGAGTGTGATAATAAATGTTTGTAAATATAATTTCATCTCCACTATAACTTTATATCTATTTGCACTAAAATTTAAATGTTTTATGTAACTAAGGTTATAAAAGTTTCCTAATTTCTGTGTTGCTAAGAAACTAATTCATTGATGATATTTTTAATGTAAGCACGTGATTTTACAATGCTTAGAAGCAACAAAGATGTCAGACATATAATGTATTATAGAAGTTTCCGATTAAATGCCTAAAGCTGACAAAGTACAGAAACTAGAAGGTGAAAAATTTGTGGTAATGCCACAGAACCACAATTCAAGTTGGAAACAGCTTTGATTTCAATTCAAAATATACAAATTTAAAATGAGATGGAAAAAATATTAAGATTACGTGTTTGTGTGTGTGTTTTCTTATAGCAAAGTCACATTGGGCTATCTGCTGAGCTCACCAAGGGCTAAAGATTACGCTGATTTTATTGCAAAATATTATTGTTTGACAATAATACTTGTTAGATAATCACAATTATTGTTATGAAAATTCTTTAAACAACTCGCCTGGCAGGTATATTATATAACTTAAGAGCAAACATTTGGAATATTGTGTTCAGTGTTATTTTGAATTTCATGCAAAGCTACACAAGGGCTATCTGCATTAGCCGTCCCAAATTTAGTAGTGTAAGGCAAATGGGAAGGTAGCTAGTCAACATCACTCACCGTCAACTATTGGACAACTCTTTTACCAACTAATAGTGCAATTAAGTGCTACATTATGAAGTTCCTATGGCTGAAATAGCGAGCATATTGGGTGTGATCGAGATTCATGTTACTGAAGGAAGAAGAGTAATAACATTCATGAAAAGATGTTTTACACCTTACTATATCACATGTTCATTGCAAATTTAATCATTTTTTATACCCTTATTTTAAAAGAGACCAGAAAATAGAGAGAATGGTGTTTCTGATTTTAAATATTTCTTGGGGAGCATGCCTCTGCATCTTCCTTAAGATATTGTGCATAAAATATGGTGAAGAGTCACAAGCCAGCACTACATAGTACACTGACAGGATTATCTCCCTGATTCATTAGTATCACCCACTTAAACATACAGAAAACCTTGTCTGTTGATCTTTTATAAAGAGATCTTAATATAACCTTTCCATCCCTGGTGTAATTTTAGTAGCTGTGGTGTGAACAATTTACAACAAATCACTGTCATTACTCAGACAAAGCTCACACAATATTTCAAGTGAAGACTATCGAGGACCAACTAGTGACTTGAATAGAAAGATAACTTCCTCGCTTTTACTTGATAATCTGTTTAAGTTGCATCACTCTGAACAGTCCTTTATACATCACTATTCCTTCTTGTGTAAGAAGACCAAAGCTGTATACTACTTCATAAGTATTTGGTGGATCAGAGCAAGATGTATTGATTATCTTTCTCATGAAGTAGTTTGATCCTAGAGGCACTTGTCACCTTGTAATTCAGACGTTACTTTTTGTTTCATAAATGTTTAACAGAATTTGAATTAATAACTTTTTCTTTAATTATGTTTTTTATGTAAATCACTAAGATTTTCTACACTTAATCTTTTCCCATAGAAAGGGATTTTAAGATTATAAACTTTATTTATTTCAATATAATTTCTTCAATAAAGAAATAAGATTTGATATAAAATTGCAGAAAGACTTGCCAACATTATGGTTAAGAATCTAACTGAAATGAGTCTGAGGTAATTAACCACCTTAAAACAAAAGTATCCAAAACCAAATAGTTAGTATTAAGCTGTATTTTAACAAAAAGATTAGTTTTAGGACATTGAAAAACAAACTATATATTATGTATTACAAACATTCTCCTGATTTTATTCCTCACTCATGTTTAAAATTAACTGTAGCAAGTACATTTATGAAAAGTAATTGTTTACAGCATCCAATCAAGAGCAGTTTTCCTGATGAAGTCACTGGTGGTGTTTTATCAAAAGTGAAAAGAAAATTAGGCTTACTAGAAGTTTCTAAAATGGTAAGTGTATCTAAAGAATTTAAAAAAAATGTACTTCAAACTAAAACATTTAGGCAACTGATTGTGATCCACATGCATATTCCATTGTCAATTAGATTATACTCTATTAAACCTGTATGTGTGCTTGGTCATTCTGACCAGTTTTGTAATCTCCATGTAAACATGAAATTACATAAACTACTGAAATATTCTAAATATACAAAGTGTATCATCATGAGTTTTGGCAAATGTTTATCTAAACGTTACATTCCTTTTGCAAACTTAAATTATATTTAGAGAAAATTGCTTTCATAAAACATTTATCCTTTAATTTATGAATTCTCTGTCAAGTAATTCTGTGTAAAGTGTGATTTGTTATGCTAAGAATAAAATTACTTGTGTTCACCTAATGGTTTTTATGCTTAATTTACATTACTCATTATGCCTTCGAAATGAATATCATTTTTTTTATTTTTCATAGATCTTTAAACTTGCTCTCTTATCTTCTCTACCATAACACCAACTGTAATGAAAGTAGTGAAACAAGTGTTGAAGTACATAATAATTGCAGATTGTGAAAATGCAATAACAATTTTATTTTTGCACAGCCTCAGTTTTCTAAACATTTCCAATTTGGCTGCTTTTACTTTACAATGTCTTTCTGACCCTGTCTAATGATATAACTGTGAAATATACACAGTAGTAAAACTTATCCAACCGACTGAAATACGAAGTGAACAAGGGCACTGAACATTTTGGAGCTGTTATGAGGCAGATTGATTTTTTGTTCAAAACTGGACTCTTTGTCTCTTTATCTAAGTTTCTCTCAGGACCTTGGCCTTGAACATGCTGTATGCTGTTCAACATCTGATACTTCAGCCCTGAACAGGGTCTTTCCACACTTCTCCAGTTCAGAGTCTGTACACTGGGTTCCACTGGCTCTACTTTTTGGGAATATACAGTCTGGCATTCTTGTTTTTGGTCTTCATATTTAGGTGTAGCTGACTGAGTTCAGTATGTCATAGATTGACGTTGCTGTCTCTACTGATCAGCCCACCACACAATGTTTTATTACCACCTCTGCCTGTTACCTTTCTCTGAATCATCTGAGGAAGGTTGATACTTCCAATTGGTTGTACTATTTTCATTGCCAAACATATTTTGAACCATACTTCTATTCCCTAGTATACAGATGGTTTAAAATCAGTTTGTTACTTTAGTTTCACTTTTCCCCTTCTCTCTTTGTTCTGATTTATTTGTTTTTGGTATTTCCTAAGTTTGGTGTTCATATCCCTTCATTTTATATCTAGGTGCTTTGTCTTGTCTATTGTTTTTTATATTTCTGTCTTTTGAAATTGCTCCTAACCCTTTGGAATCCAGGGTTTAGACTTCAGAGGTTATTCTTCTTTGGAACCAGTCCCAGTCTTTGGTCCTGTCAGTGCCTTCCTCTCTCACTTCATCTTCCTGTTTACTTTCTTTAACAACCTGGGGCTTTGTATGTCCTATCTCATAATTTCAATCTTCCTTTTTCATACTTTACCTTTCTTATTGTTCTATTTTCTATCTACTTCTCACTGATCTTCTGTATCTTCATTATTAACAGAAGGAATTATAGAATCTGTCTCCCACTCTACTATGGATTTTATTCTAGTCTTTTTGTTGTCCTCATAAAGTTGGTTTTTTATACTGTTCCCTCAGTGTGGATTCCTGTACTTGGTGAGGGGACCTCCCAGGTAAGGTTCTGTTTTGTCTGGTTACCTTCTCTGGGATGTAAACATCCACCCACATGTTTGCCGTGCGTGGCAACCTGTGAAGGGGAGGAGTGGATCTTGGTGGTTGAGGGGTCCAACCCTAATACACCACTTTGACCTTGAATTCCTGTAGATGGGCGGCCTTTGGGTGGCCCCCCTTGGGTCAATCAGCTGGTCCACTTGGGCTAGAGTCAACCAAGTACCAGTGTTGGAAGTTCTCAACAGGTGTTGTGGGCGTTGTGCCTGATGCTGGTGTTTGGGTATAATCCTCACAAAATCCTGGCGTTGCTGCATTGTCCTTGCATGACTTTGTAGTGCATCCCCTCGTAGGACTCCATGCTGGGTGGGGTCAGTGGGTTCCGAAATTTGTCTTTTTTCCTATGGATCCTCCTTCAAAAAACTTAAATAAAATAGTGAAAAAACAGTCAATAGGTAAGCGACCACGTCTTGAAGACTCTGAACAGCAATCTTCAACATCTGTAACACACGCACCTCATTTTCTTATATTACATTCTCTTTCGAAATACCTTTAGGGCAATTGTCCCCTTTTTTATTCAGAAAGGACTAGAGGGACTTTCTGGCTCTCCAAAGTCAATAAAGAAGCTTTGATCTGGAGACATATTGGTTGAAACATCCATATCCCAACACAGTGAACTCCTCTTGAATTCAAAGGCAATTGGAGATGTACCGATTGAGGTTACCCCTCATGCTACCTTGAATTCATCACGAGGAATTATTGTTGAGAGGGATTTGAAGAACATCCCGAATCAGAGATTCTCGCTGGTCTCTCCACTCAAGGAGTTTCTGCAGTGAGGCATCTCCACTCACAAAGATGGAGATACACTGCCAACAAATACCCTCGTTTTGACATTTACATCATCACGTGCACCTGCCACCATCAAGGCAGGTTATCTCATATGCAGGGTACGGCCATACATTCCAAACCCTCTCCAATGTTTCCAATGTCAGAGATTCGCAACTCAAAGACATCATGTCGTGGTTCCCTGACATGTGGTCGTTGTGGTGGCAAGGACCACGATGCCTATGACTGTGACATGGACCCACATTGTGTCAACTGCAATGGTTCTCACCCTTCCTACTTTCGTTCTTGCTCAAAATAGTTGGAGGAAAAATGGGTGCAGGGTTTGAAAAGGACACATAACATTAGTTATCCCGAGGCTCGGAAAGTGCTGCCCATCACTTTATCTCGACATATGCTGCTGCATTTCATTCCACAACTACAGTGGGAGTGCAGACAGATCTCTGTGCCTCCAAGAGAATCGTTTTAAAGCCAATGAAAATCCTTTTGACCTCCATGGTTAAACAGGTTGATGAATCGACTTCAACACCCATCTCTGTCTCTGTTCCACCCATACATTCCAACAAACCTGAAGATCCACATCCTTCAGTTTCAAATACAGGCATTTCTTCTGATACATCTTTTCTCCCACCCCAAGAGGCAAAACAATCATTCGTTCACGTCCTCAGTCACTGGAATCCCTTCCAATAACAAAGACCTGCCCACTGCCCAGGGCAGGATCCACAGAGGTTGATAGACCTCCTCTGACTAAGGACAGTAAGGAAAAAAGACGTGGTCATAAACAGAAGGGTTCTCCAGCCATTTCACCTACCCGTTCTTAAAAATGGCCACCTTGATACAATGGAACTGTCGAGGTTTATCTTCTAATCTGGATGTTATCAAAACACTTATTGCTTCCTACCATCTTGTTTGTCTTTCCTTACAAGAAACATTTCTCAAACCTGCTGATACAGTCACCATTCGGCAGTTTTCTCTGTACAGAAATTTTAGGCTGAGTGATGGACGAGTACATGGAGGAGTGGCACTGTTGGTTGATCAGCATCTGCCCACCCTGTCTTTGTCATTCAACACACCCTTGGAGGCCGTAGCCATCCGTGTTTCCTTGGGCCATACCATCACTGTTTGTTCTCTCTACCTGTCCCCTGGAGAGACATATGATCAATCATACCTTGATGCTCTCGTTGAACAGTTACCATCTCCATTTCTAATCCTGGGGGACTTTAATGAACATCATCCCCTCTGGGGAAGTGCTTTTATTGATAGGAGGGGTCGTTCTGTAGAGCGTATGCTCTCTGATCACAATCTTTCTCTTTTCAATACTGGTTCTTCCACTTATGTTCATGCACCTAGTCAGTCCTTTACTACTATTGATCTCTCAGTTTGCTCCCCTTCATTATTCTCCCATTTTTCATGGAGGGTTGACAGTAATCCACTAGGCAGTGATCATTTTCCGATCCTTTTGAGAGAGAATGGCCGTGGTCGATGCCATCCTACCCGTGTGCCCCGGTGGAAGCTGGATCAGGCAGACTGGTCCACTTTCACTGCTCTCGCAGAACTTGATCCTGCCATTGTAAATCAGCCATCAATAGACGACTATGTGGCAGCGGTAACTGGCTGTATTATACAGCAGCTGCTGTTACGATTCTCAACGACAGCACTATTTTAAACATGTTTTTTCCTAGGGTTTATCTGTAACATTGGACAGTGTTATTGGTGATGGTGACACTGTTCACCTTGATAAAGTTTTTAGTTTTTTAATGGCTATTAATCTTTTTAATCTCATTTAAGTGTTGAATATTTATTCATTTCACCTTTTTAATTGTGGTTCCCTTTTTACAGTTTCCTCCTCTCTAGTTCCATTTGACATTGTAAAATGGCCAGAGCATTATATAACTCGACACCAGGACTGGAAAGGCCAACTTCAGATGACTAACGCTGCTGTTTGAACTACCCGTTAGTCGTCCTGGGGAGTTGTTATTACATTTTTGCTACATGTCAATTAACACTTTTATTACTTTACCTTTTAGTACTGGCCTTAATGACACATAACCCAGAACCAGGACTGGAAAGACCAACTTCAGGTGACTGACGGTGTTAGTCTTCCTGGCGGGTTATGATCATTACCATTGTGCTACAAAAAATCCTTTACAACTTTGTAGACTGGATGTCAACATTGGTTTTATAAAATATCTGTTTTAATTGCTGTTTTGTTTTACCTTTGTTTCCTTTACAAATTTTACTCCATTTACTTTCCTTTTACCTTTTTACTGGACATTTGGCTACTCATTAATTCGATTTTGCTATATGTCTTTTAAAACTTCTATTTTACATTTTGTTCGTGGCTGCTATGACACATAACTTGGAACCAGGACTGAAAAGGCCAACTTCAGATGACTGACAGTGGTTCTTGAACTTACCTGTGAGTCTTCCTGGCAGGTTATGATCATTACCATTTTGCTATGTTGACTAGGTGTCAACATTGGTTTTATGCTTTTTCTGTTTTTCAATGATGTTTTGTTTCACCATCATTTCCTTTTATGTATTTTACTACATTTAATTTTTTTTACCTTTTTACTGGATGTTTGGCGCAGATAGCCTAGCTGCTTTGTGCCATAAAACACTAAATTAATCAATTAATTCTTATCCTGTCATTTTTTTATCATCTCTGAATCACTCTTTTCGTTAGAGAGGTCTCTTGATTTATCCTTTTCTGCTTTAACTGTTTGGGATCACTAACTGATCCATCTTGCATATTCTTCTTTGGGTGAGTCAGACCATAGACATTTTTGCATCTCCTGCCAGTTTCAACATAGCACAGCCTCTATTCGTTGTTTGTCTTTGGCGATCTCACAGACTGGTATGTGAACTAAAAGTAACACATTTGTCTTCCATAACTTATATAATTATGCAGTTTCCTTTTTCTATGGATTTTGCCTCCTACCAATTTTTATTCTCCAATATACCCAGAAGATCTAGTGTGATGACTTTTGTTTGTTTTATTTTCCAGTCATTTTAATGTGGTTTATATATATACGTATTATGGTACCTTGATTAATGTACACATTTCAACAAATTGAAAATTCCTCATTGATAAGAAAAAATAAAATGGATGGAAGAAGGTGATAGTCATCTGATACAATGTTACATGAAGAAAATCATCTTACACTTCTCATTCCTGGTGCCATGGGAAACCACCAAGTTGCTGTCTTTACCTCACAGGTATGACTTAACAAAAATCTGTATTGAACATAGGAGAATGGAAAATATTAAACCAATCTCCTCCTTCTAAGAGACCAGTGTTGAAATGAAAGTTTTCTGGGAATATAATTGACATAGCCAATTCTGAACTCTTATAAAAACAAAACAAATAAAACAGACAATTCTTTCCTGATCTTTCTGACATCCAGTTCATTTTCTTTGCCTTGTCAAGAGAAAACTTGTGCTTATATAGAGATTGTGTGACCTTCCCATTGGTTGAGGGCTACAGCAGTGTGATCGTCATAAGCTGTTATAATGCACGTGGGAGCTTGTTCAAGGTTGATGGCATGTGATAGTTGTATGTAAGTGAATAGCTCTTAGTGGTGCAGAGGTAAGTAGCTATATGAAAAATATTTTTACCTAAGGGAGATTTTAACCCTGTCTCTTGACTATTGAACTATCCCAGAATGAGTTAAAAATATTATAACATTTCTTGTCATTGTAGTTTGCGCAAACTAAGTTTTACTCTGGACAAAAGTTTAAGGAAAATAAATTTTGAATGTGATTACCAAGTTACAGATAAATATATTTCACTTGTAAAGGGTTCAACAATTCTTGTTTCAGGAATTTGATTTGGTTTTAGGACTTACAGTATCAAGATAATTATACTCACTATAATTTTCAAGTATAAAGGTAGAAACTTTTATTTCAAGCCAATTTGAATTGCTATTGATTGTAGAACATCTGTTAATTAGAAGGTTTGTTTGAAGTTCCTTCAGAATGAACCTAATTTAAGTTTCTAAAATCAGAAATTTCATACCTTCTATACTTATGTTAAATAGTGTTCCTGATGAAATATAGTGTGCATGTTGTTGTATATAAGATTTCTAAGACAAATGATTTTTTTCTTTTCTTACTCTTTCTCATGATACTGATATTTGTTTTCAAAAAATATTTTACATTTGAAATGTTTATACCTAAAGTATTACGTCCCTTGAAATATGTTTTTCTGTAATAAAAGAGAAAGTATGCAGATGTACTTGCTTGTCAAAAATGTAAATGGTACAAAATAATGAAGGTACCAAACATTTGTAATGGACATGTATGGAAATATACAGGATAAATAGAACATACATTTAAGATACTCTTTTAAATATAAATACTTTCATTGAGTTCTTCCATTTACGTGTGTGATAGGATTGTTGGTTTTAATTCCTAAGAGAAGTTACTTGTAAACAATTATATACTTTGTAAAAACTAATGATACCATGAAATTCATTGTCTTTATCAATTTCCTCCACTTAAAACTAGGCAATTTCACAAATGTGATCTGACCTTTATATTTTATATAGAATGTAAAAAAGTGTTGTGATCTTCATTAAATATTTTAACTGTATAGTTGGCAGTAGTAATCTTCATAACCAGCAGTAGGATAAACTTAAAATGCAGGCCAAAAAATTGTCCTACGTACTCTAGAGTGAGGGGGTAGACAAACAAAGAAGCGTGTGAAGCACCCAAGTAAAATATGAAAAATTACTTTGTTTTTATAACAGTCTAGTTCCCGCTCAGTATACCTCATGTTCGATGACTGATATGAAAGTCACCGACATTGAGCCTGTTTGCAACAGTAAGAGGGAATTGTTCAGTGATGGCACGTGTATGTGTGTATAACAAATACTTAAAGAAACACATTAGGGATACTGCGCACACAAAAATTGTGGCCATAGTGATGACTACCAGAGCACAAAACTTTAATGATACAAAGAATTGTCACAGAGAATATTAGGTAGGAAAGTAAATAACGTTTTTATGCAAAAAGTTGTCATTCGGTTTGAAGAAAAGAACTTGCAAATTTATGCCTTTTCTCAATGTCAATATTTTAATATTTGAAGCAATCCAAAGTTGACTGTGAGAAATGGCTCAACAGCTCCATGTAACAATCATTACCTACTACATCTACGAAATTGGAAAAGTTTCAAAACTTGGACACTAGTTTTCGGATAATTAACATGTTGAGAGAGTCACTATTTGTTAATCTTTGAAAACAAGAAATGCTCATGAACCAGTGGCTAGTAATCTGAGTGTCGCGGGTTCGCATTCCGTCACGCCAAACGTGCTCGCCCTTTCAGCCGTGGGGGCGTTATAATGTTACGGTCAATCCCACTATTCGTTTGTAAAAGAGTAGCCCAAGAGTTGGCGGTGGGTGGTGATGACTAGCTGCCTTCCCTCTAGTCTTACACTGCTAAATTAGGGACGGCTGGCACAGATAGCCCTCGAATAGCTTTGTGCGAAATTCAAAAACAAACAAACAATGAGTATGTGCTACTAATTGTTGAGTCGCAGAACGACCGCAGTTTCTTACTAATTAACTGCCGATATTCTAATTGTGACTGAGCGTTAATTCTTCTCATGTCAAATTAGAAAAACAAATTCTTAATTTGTCAATTCTGAAAAGTAAACGACAGTAGCTTCCATTTCTCTTCAACTACATTAATACCGTGAGTGTTATATATGTTTAAAAGTCAGAACCACTGATTTTAACTTTGTAAGTCTGCAAACCTACTGTTATCCCACAGGGGACATTCGTGAAGAAAATCAGTAGATTGTAAAATATCACATAACAGACCTGAAACCTGAATATTGTGTAGTAGCCAGAACTATCATTCGTTCCTGAGAAGCCACCTTTAATTTCTGAAAACTAAACAGTTTCTGATGTTGGTCTTGTGGTTTCATATGAAGTGCTAATGCTTTTCTCTGTTTTACTGCCTTGACCATCAAATTCTAAAGTTTACATCAAATTATTTCTTGTTTATTTTGTAGATGATTAAATGAAGAGACCCGGCATGGACAGGTAGTTAGGGCACTCGACTCGTAATCTGAGTGTCGCGGGTTCGAATCCCCGTCGTACCAAACGTGCTCGCCCTTTTAGCCGCGGGGGCGTTATAATGTGACGGTCAATCCCACTATTAGTTAGTAATAGAGTAGCCCAAGAGTTGGCGGTGGGTGGTGATGACTAGCTGCTTTCCTTCTAGTCTTCCACTGCTAAATTAGGGAACGCTAGCGCAGATAGTTCTCGTGCAGCTTTACTCGAAATTCACAAAGAAAAACAAACAATTAAATGAGGATTATTGTATATTGGAAGTTCTTTAAGAACATTAATTTAAATATATTTAGATCTCATAAGGAATAATATCAACATGTCTAGTTTAATAAGATGTGAATTACATTAGTTTGCTCAGATCTTTATGGAGATATATTAATTAAACACGCGTTTAATTTATAGGGTTATGGAGGAAAACCGGACTTCTATATTGCATGTCAAACTCCTTTGCCTGAAACTGTGGCGGATTTCTGGAGAATGATTTGGGAACAACAGTGTAAAGTAATTTTGTAGCTAACCCAGTGGGATGAAGGTAATATAGTAAGTTACTTCTTTTGTAGCTAACTGAAATACAAATGTTAAAAAAAGAATACATAATGTCTAAGTAAATCTAGGCTATTATTAAGAAATCATGCAGCCTATTGTAATCTAAAAAGTTATGTAAACATTTTGTATACCAAGTGCAAAATAGAGAAGTAATATATCTCCCCAAGCCTTGCAAGTTTAATAGCATTTATTACCTGCAATCAAAAAGTAGATTCGATACACTGTACACTTTCCTACACTATTCACTACCACTGGAGTCCATAAGTGTTTCCAAATTATTTCTAATATTCAAATTATGACTTCTTTCCTACACTATTCACTATCACTGGAGTCCATAAGTGTTTCCAAATTATTTCTGATATTCAAATTACGATTTCTTTCCTACACAATTCACTACCACTGTAGTTCATAACTTTATCATCTTATGAGATGAACAATTTTATAATACTTAATGAAAAGAACCATTCAAAACATTGCGTGAAGCCACTACTTTTCTATGTAAAATATGCACGAACTCCCAGTAGCTATTGGTCTGGTTTGTTTTGAATTTCACACAAAGCTACACGAGGGCTACCTTGACCAACCGTTCATAATTTAGCAGTGAAAGACTAGAGGAAAGGTAGCTAGTCAACATCACCAACCGCCAATTCTTGGACTACTATTTTATCAACGAATCATCACATTATAACTCCCCCACAGCTGAAAGAACGAGCATGTTCGGTGTGACAGGGATTCGAACAGGCAACCCTCAGATTGTAAGTTGAACGCCCTAAATACCTGACCATGTTAGTTTCTCAGCAGTTATTAGCAGAATTAGCTGTAGTATCGATGATATATTTGTCAATTTCTTTCTATGTTTTGATTTTCGTATTAGGTAACTTGTAACTAGCAAGCTTAGATCCACGAGTAATTTTAGTGGATGAATAACTTATAAAATGTGTAACGAAATCCAATGAGTTATAGAGCCCCTAATAAGTTTAAAACTAAAGGACTATAATTATGGAAAAACAAAGTGTTAGGTTAAAGAATGCCTGACGCAATAGCAAGCTATAAGTTACAAAATTTACTTAAAATGTTAAAAGAAAACACACACAAACGTATTTATATGTGTGGTATTTTGAAATGTCTTTGCTCACACACTGATTCTGCATTATAAAAATTTTATTAATATGTAGCTTTGGTGTTACCAAGTAATGTAATCCTGTGAATTATTCAGCATACACTAAATTTGGGCACGGTATAGCCAGGTGGTTAAGCCATTCGACTTGTAATATGTCACACCAAACATGCATGCCTTTTCAGCCGTGGGAGCGTTATAATGTGACGGTCAATCCCACTATTCGTTGGGAAAAGAGTTGGCGATTGGTGGTGATGATTAGCTGCCTTCTCTTTAAGTCTTACACTGCTAAATTAGGGACGGCTAGCGCAGATAGCCCTCGTGTAGTTTTGCGCAAAATTCAAAAACAAACAAACAACACTAAACGCGGAGCACCCCAGTGGCACAGTGGTATGTCTGCGGACTTATACTGCTAAATTCGGATTTTGATACCCGTAGTGGGCAAAGCACAGATATCCCTTTGTGTGGCTTTGCGCATAACAACAAAACAAGTGCTAAATGCGAAGCAAAATCTACAATTCATCACCGAGTTATACCGGTTTTAGGAAGTTTCATCCCCTCATCAATAACCTCGGGCAAATCGAAAGAACGGCTACATGTAGTGGGAGAGTGTATATTATATTTATGGTGTTTTGATATATGTTTTACTCGGCACAGAATGATCGTATATTTGTGTATTTTTTCAATACGGTTATTCTTCTATTTTGAAGTCGTTTAATGTTTATATAATTATGAATTCCTTACATATAGGAATAAATTAACCTACGGACTCATACGTTCACTTAAGACGTCCTCGTTGGATCAGCGATACGTTTATGGAGTTAGAACGCTAAAATCCGTACTTTGATTCCACCTGGTGGACAGAGTGCAAACAGCTCATATTGTAGTTTTATGGTCAAAGAATAAACGTACAATGTGAGATTAAATATAGACTGTAGTGCATACGTATACGTACACATTTAATATATGATTAACTATACGTTAATATTATATACACCCGTATTAGAATCTATCTTTGCTAAAACACCATGTATTTTATAGTAGATTATGAGATAAATATCTCCAGTTCTGTAACTAACAAATTAAGCACGACAAAAGCACTTCTTCAAGTGTTAGAGTGTGTATATATATAGCGCTATTTGTGTATCTCTTCAAGGTAATTGATGTCTTAAACTTGATTAAAGTAAAAAACTAAAAACTACGTGTCCAGTAGAGGAAAGCTATTAGCTTCTCGAAAGCTAAAATATAAACAATGGTAACAAACTTTTCATTTCCCAACAGCCACAGTGTGCGCCATATTTCTCAGAAAACACTGTCAAATGCCATCGCGTGTTTGGTGATTTCCAGGTATCCTTGCACAAAAGACAAGTTGAAGAACACTACACTATCTCGATATTTCGGTTGTATAATCTACAGGTAAATTTATGTTTATAACTAATTGTTAAATATATATACTCTATTATCTCGGAGCGGGCCTGGCTTGGCCAGGTAGTTAAGGCACACGACTCGTAATCCGAGGGTCGCGGGTTCGAATCTCCGTCACACCAAACATGCTCGTCCTTTAGCCGTGGGTGCGTTATAATGTTACGGTCAATCCCACTATTCTTTCGTAAAAGAGTAGACCAAGAGTTGGTGGTGGATGGTGATGACTATCTGCCTTCCATCTAGTTTTGCACTGCAAAATTAGGGACGGCTAGCGCAGATAGCCCTCGTGTAGCTTTGCGCAACGTTAAACACACAAACAATTATTAACTGGGAGCGAATTAAGTGTTGCCTAGGTCACAACGTCAGAGAATACATTCCGCACATTCAGAAAGCGAGTGACAGTCAGTGCTCAACAAATTTCTTGTGGCGGCAGTTTCTGCTGGCTATTTATCTTTACTTGGTTAGTAATGTAAATTTAGGAATGGCCATACCTGAACCCTAGGAGTTTATGACCTGGTTATTCAGCCCACGTATTGTAAAAAATACGTTTTAAAATTGAAAATACCAATACATGTCGTTAAAAACAAGTATGAGGTATCTTGTAATATGTTTTTTTTATTATTAGGAGAGTTAAAGTCGATCATTAATATCTAAAACATTTAGTTAAAATTTGTTTGTTTGTTTTTTAATTTCGTGCAAAGCTACACGAGGACTGTCTGCGCTAGCCGTCCCTAATTTAGCAGTGTAAGACTAGAGGATAGGCAGCTGGTCATCACCATCCACTGCCAACTCTTGACTACTCTTTATCAACGAATAGTGAGATTGACAGTCACATTATAATGCCTGCACGGCTGAAAAGGCAAGCATGTTTGGTGTGACGGGAATTCGAACCCGCAACCTTCAGATTACGAGTCGAGCGCCTTAACCACGTAACCATACCGAGCCGTTAAAATGTGAATCATTATTCTGTGCTAATTCATAGCTTTCTATTAGACATTCATCAAATATTTTGTTTGTTAACGATTGTCGTTCTACTCCGAAAAAATTCATTAATAACCTCTGAACATAATACGTATAAAACAAGCAAAATCTATAAATAATGAGATGTGTGGAATTACTTCCTCCTTCCTCTTGCCCGGCATGACCAGGTGGGTTAAGGCGTTCGACTCGTGATCTGAGAGTCGCGGGTTCGAATTCCGGTCGCACCAAACATGGTCGCCCTTTTAGCCGTGGGGGCGTTTTACAGACGGTCAATCTCACTATTCGTTGGTAAAAGAGTAGCCCAAGAGTTGGCAGTAGGTGGTGATGACTATCTGCCTTCCCTCTAGTCTTACACTGCTAAATGTGGGATGGCTAGCGCAGATAGCTCTCGTGTAGCTTTGCGCGAAATTCAAAAACAAACAATTACCGTTTGATAACGATATTTTCAGTCGAAGTCGATTTGGTATATTTGTTTGTGAGGATTGTTATGAATTTCGCGCAATGCTTCTCAAGGACTACATGTGTTAGCCGTTTCTGATTTGGTATTGATGGATTAAAGGGTAGGCAGCCAGTTAACACCACCATCATCGCCGATTCTTGGGCTACCTTTTACCAAAGAAAAGTAGGATTGATTGTCACAGCTCAAAAGGTGAGGACTTTGAAGACAGTATTCGAATTCTCAAGCCTCACATTGCGAGTGGAGCGCTCTGACCACCAGGCCATGCTAAGCCTGTTTATTAACGATTATGCTTTAATTACCAGGCCATGCTAAGCCTGTCTACGAACAATTATTCTTTAACCACCAGGCCATGCTAAGCCTGTTTACTAACGATTATGTTCGAACCACCAGGCCATGCTAAGCTTGTTTACTAACGACAATAGAAGTTAGTGACAAAGAAATAATTGTAGCCAAAATACAGAGCAATTAGCAAAAAAAAAAGTTCGTTTAGAAAATCAGTTGAAGATGGACTAAACAACAAAATGAACTATTTACGCTAAATCTTTAGTAATATGAGTCTTTAAACTGAAGAGGTCACAGAGACAAATAGGAGAAGTAAAGAGTTGCTTAGTGTTTTCTCTACACTGTTAAAGGAAGGTTTCAGAATGATTTATCCTTTCAAACGCGATAAATATTATGTTGTTTCTGTAATAAAAAGAAAATTTAAGCACTAGTTCTTTTTAACTGTAATATTACTTGTTTTCTATTAGACTACTGCCTGACTAAACTTCTGTCAAGGGTGCGTATAATTTCAGTTGTTTATACGATATATCATTGTAAATAACTTATATAAGTACTGGTTTAATTGTCTGTCTTAGAGAAACTTGTTTCGAGAAATAACTCATCTCTGGTACAGAACGTGAGCAGCTCATGGAGTTCCAGAAGACGTAAACGTAATGCTGTAGTATCTATTGGAAGCTCGGCGCTATATGAATAATAACACTGGCCCTGTTGTCGTTCATTGTAGGTAAATTTAAAGAGAAAATACTCCCTCTGGGACAGCTGTAAATCTGCGGATTTACAATGCTAAAATCAGGGGTTCGATTCCTGTTGGTAGACACGGCAGATACCTCAATGCGGCTTTGATATAAGAAAAACATAAACACACAATTAAAGAAAAGATGCGCTTTTAGTGAGTTAAGACCCCCTCCTGTTCACGAAAGCCCAATCCCTCTTAGCGTCGCGCCAAATTTTGAAATATTATGTTCCAGAAAGCGCTGATTCGTAGAAATAAACTTCATAAATCTATTATTCATAATTTTATTTTTCAGATTTGAAATACACGAAGTTTGAAAAACTATACAGCTGTATATAGCAGAAGTGGTTTTAGAGGTTTCATCGTTTCCATATTCTTCTTGCTTTCTTATAATATAATTAGATTTTGACCTCTCAGGTCAGTTGTCCTTCTTGTTACTATTATTTCTTCACTTCCAATTAATTTAATTTGCTTTATTCGAGCATGAATCCAAAGGTAAGCAGCATTTAGAAACACCATAGGCGAACCAGTCTTCTTTCTTTCTATGAATAGGTTCATGGAAAGCAGGGGCGTGGCCAGAAATAGCCATTGAGAGGGGGGGCGTCATGCTAGGAGAGTCCGGGGGCATGCCCCCAGGAAATTTTAAAATAAAAAACATAAAAGAAAAGCCTGAATTATGTATTCTGAGACCACCTTTGGGATAAATTTCAGAATGGCACACTGAGGTGTTTGTATTATGTTTTAATCATAAATAATTATATAGGCCTATATATATAATATATAACTTAAAGTTATCAGACCCAGCAAAGTAGGCCTACAGTCCTGTCATCAACATATAAAATATAGAGTCACTCAGGAGAGTGCAAAATATATGTATAGTGTCCATAATCTGTATTCAAATATCATGAACAGTGTATGTTCAGATTCCTGGATTTCAAGAATTAACTTCACAAATAAACAGTGGGTGGCACCGTGGCAGGCTGGCAGCACCATGGCACTAACCTAGTACCATTGGCGCCACCTATAATGAAGCATTCACTATAGATGGCGCCAATGGTACTGTGAATGTGACGTTGACAAACAGAAGTTGCGATAAACAATCATTCACTATGTCAAGCCTGAAAAAGCAAAAGACACTGCATGGTTTCTTTAAACCCATTCATGAGGCTGAACTGATCAATCTGCTGCAGCCAATCAGGTTGAATCAGAATTGTCAACTGAATTGTCAGAGTCATCACTGTGGCCTTCTACCAGTGCTGCCACTACCACCTCAGGTCCAGTCTGGGACATTGGAAATTACATTTCTGATTATGTCAGCATTGGTAAACAGGTAAGTCGACTCCTCATTATATTAATTTTGTATTAAAAATATGCTGACATTCTCATCAGTTTTAGACTGAATATCCATTGCTGCCAGTGATTGTAGACCTACAGCCACAGGATGTTAGACCTGCTCTGTGAAGTACAGCTTTAGGTCTTTCTCTTCGAGGTTATTGTACTCTCATAACAAACTTTCCTATGCGCAAAATAACTTAATTAGAACTATGTCTTTCTCTCTCTTTTAGATAAACGCTGAAACAAAAAAAAATGCCTCTTTGAGAATGCCTGAAAGCCAGGGAGTGATTATGTTTTCCCCTAATGTGGTCCAAGAAAGTTGCGTTTTCAGCATTGTTGGCTTTCACAGTGGAGATGGCTACTCTGCAGTCAATATGCAAAGGGTGCTTTCTGCAAGTACTGCTGTCTTTTTGCTCCTGATGGTGCTGGTACTGGAAGCCATAAATTGGGACAACTAGTGAAATTTCTGTACACAAACTGGAAGAAGGCTGTTGAAGACTTCAAGGCACATGAATTGAAACAGTACCACCAAGACAGCAAAGAAAAAGCTAACAATTTTCTACAGGTCGTAAACACAAGTTCATCTGTGCACTTGTAGCTTGATGCAATTTACAAGCAAGAAATTGAACAGAACCGGCAATATTTAATGCCTATTATTGATACTGTATTGACAGTATTATTCACAGGATTTAGCTTTGAGGGAAAAATATGATGCTGGTTTAATGTTTGTTGGTGAAACTGATGAGGAGTCCATCAATAATGATGAAACTTTCCGGGCAATTTTGCGCTGCAGGGCAAAGGTTGATGTCAAGCTTTCAGCAAGCCTTAGAGTACAAAGAGGAATGCTACGTATCTGAGTCCTCAAATTCAAAATGAAATCATCAATGCCTGTAATACTTATGTTCTTGATGCTTTGGTCAACAGGATTAATGCTGCAAAGTGTTTCTCAATATTAGCTGATGAAACAACAGATATTTTAGGCATTGAACAGTTTTCGCTGTGTGTTAGATATTTGCATGCCAATGACAACTCTGTTGCAATCTATACCTGATTATGATGTGACAGGCAGTAACTTGGCTGATGTTATCATAACCAATCTGACAAAATATGGAATTGACATGGCTTATCTGCGAGGACAAGGGTACGACGGTGCTGCCTCTATGAGTGGGAAATTCAATGGTATCCAGAGACACATAACTGATAAATTCCCACTTGCACTCAATGTACACCGCAGTGCTCATTCTCTAAACTTTGCAATTTCTGATGCTTGTAAAGAAATTCCTGTGCGAAATTGCATGGGAGTAATTTCTAGCATTGAAAACTTTCTCAATAGACCCAACCGAAAGCACGTTTTAGCTCTTTCGTTGAATAATAAAGCACCTGAATCGATAAAAAAAGTTTGAAAGGTTTCTGCCCCACCCGGTGGGTTGAGAGGCATGACTCAGTCATTGTCTTTCCAGAATTAATTCATGCAGTTGCAGATGCCCTTGAGACCATATCAGGTTGGCAAGACAAAGATACTGCCTCGCAAGCCAATCAATTGTTGTGTTCTATAACACAGCCAGAATTCATCATCACTCTACTTACCATTGCTAAATTGTTTTCCTTCTTTACCTCTGTGCAACTTACTGCAGCAACAGAACATTGATTTAGGTGCTGCGATGCATCACGTAGAAATAGTGGAAGATTGAATCCGTTTACTCAGAAATAATACTGTGAATGAATTTAACAACATTTTCTGTGAGGCTCAAACTCTGTGTAGTGAGCTTCAAATTGACATCATAATGCCAAGGCAGGCTAAAAGACAGATGTACCGTGCTAACACAAAAAGCCACAATACTTTCGTATTGTTGTATTTGTACCATTTGTTGATCACTTTCTTTCACAAATATGTGACCGTCTGTCCAGTCACAAAACTCTCCTTACAAACTTCACGTGTCTACTACCATCAGGATCTACCACAGAACGGTCAGACCCTACAGCACAACAATGTGACCAAATTAAAGAGTTGGTCAATATATACAAGGCTGACATTGACAGCACTTCACTAGCTGCAGTAGGTGAACTTAGGGTTTGGTACAAATTATTTGCGAACAACAGACCAATGAACGTTATTGATGCATATGCAATGTGCAATGCAGAAATGTTCCCAGTCATTTCTAGACTGTTGAAAGTATTTTCCACGCTGCCTGTGTCAACGAGCTCAGTGGAGCGTTCGTTTTCAACTCTCAGAAGACTCAAAACGTATTTGAGAAATACCACCACTGAAGATCGATTGAATGGCCTGGCCTCATTATACATTCACCGTGATATTAAAGTTGAATCAAACTGTTTTGTAGATGTCCTGGCAAGAACGAACAGGCGTTTGATCCTTTCATAGATATTCGATTGTATTTCTCTAGTTCTGACAAAACTTGCTGTATTAAAAGAGTGTTCAGTCAGAAATTTTTGTTTGACCATTTGTTGTGTGTGAAATTATCTGCCATGCAATCACGGATCTTTATGAAACTTCACAGGTGGCAACTGAACTTGTCTAAAGAGTTTGAGTCCATGGGGGCTAACCCCCGCTCCCCTTGGCTACGCCCCTGCTGGAAAGACATTTTACAGATTTCACATGTGAGTGTATTTTTTTAATCGGAAGAATTTTTTTAGATTGTATTATGGGATTACGGTTAAGAAGTTTGGTGCTTTCAATCTATTTTTCGACTTCGAGATTTTTTTTTACTGAAAGTCTACTGCCTCAACCACACCAGGGCTGCGTAGGATTTCCGATCAGACCGTACACAACCGTCGACGAGATTCTCAGGCCCCATGTGCAACCCATCATGGTGAACGTCAACGACGTTGTTTAACATGACAACGCCCGTCCTCACACAGCCCGACTCACCACTGTCTTCTCGAAACACCACAACATCAACGTTCTTCATTGGCCCTCCAGATCATCAGATTTAAACCCCATCAAACATCTTTGGGACGAGTTGGACCGACGTCTGCGACGGCGACAACCTCAACCGCAGACTGTACTTCAGCTTGCAGCAGCTTTGCAGGCTGAGTGGACAGCCATTCCACAGGATGTGATTCGTCATCTCATCGCTTCCATGGGCAGGAGATGCCAAGCAGTTATTGATGCTCACGGGGGGCATACTCGTTATTGACGTTGAGTGACGTTAAACTTCAACTAGTGAGCGTGGACTTCGCCTTTGCAGACTTTGGATGTTCAGCAGTGAATGTGCAAAGTTTCACGCATGTCATACAGAACTACCCGGAATAAACTTGTTTCACATTTTGCCTTTTGCGTTTCTTTTTTTGAAGAGTATATATACAATAATTAAGTAGGGCGTTATTCAGGATCTAACGTTTTCGAATCCCAGTAAGTTGCTTCGATTGAAAGTTCTGTTTGTAGTTTAATTGTTTAATGCTGAAGAATACATTATTTGAATATTATTATTGTAATGATGTTTTAAAAAATCCAGTTAAGTCACTGATTAAATATTTTGTGAAAATAAAATTATTCTGTTCTTCTTCTGGATTAAACTAACAATGTTTCTCTTGTTCTGTTTTTAAACTAATAATGTTTCTCTTGTCCTGTTTTTAAACTAATAATGTTTCTCTTGTTCTGTTTTTGAACTAATAATGTTTCTCTTGTTCTGTTTTTAAACTAATAATGTTTCTCTTGTTCTGTTTTTCACTTTCTTTCAGGCTTTAAATGAATATAGCTGTCGATTTGTCAATCGATCGCGTGGATCGTCTATTATGGTTTATAATGTTTAATCTCGACTCCGAGAATCTTGGTTTTCCCAAATTTATTTCTCAAACTGAGATGTGCACATAGAATTATAAAACGTGTCGATCGCGCACGATAGGAATTCTTGGAATAAGTTCTATCATCTATTCCTGCAACGAAGCTGAAAATATAAGAAAAGATTCTGATTTACATTGTCATTACAATTTGTAAGGAGTTTACTTTTGTATAAAATATAAAATCAATGTGTCTTGATATATATGTTAAGTATTAAATTATTAATTATATATTGCACTTTGATTTAAAGCAATATGTTCTAAACATCATAATAGTTGTATGTATATATACATGTGTACATTAATATAATTGTAAATTACTAATATTGAATAACAATCCGATTTTCTTTTCGTATGTGCTTCTATGTTGGTATAATATATGTGTCTATGTACATTTCCCTAGTTCGGTCCCTGTCAGTCACAGGTGCGTTTTTTAATATGCTCGGCATGGCCAGGTGTGTTAAGGCGTTCGACTCGTAATCTGAGGGTCGCGGGTTCGCATCCCCGTAGCACCAAATATGCTCGCCTTTTCGGTCGTGGGGGCGTTATAATATTACGGTCAATCCCACTATTCAAAACGTTTTGATGATTAATCTTACACTGCTAAATTAGGGACGGCTAGCGCAGATAGCCCTCGAGTAGCTTTGCGCGAAATTCAAAAACAAAACAAAACGTTTTATTAATTTATTATAGTCAGTTTTTCTAACTTGCACGACATTATAGCAAAATTTCAAGGTTGGGAATTATTACAGCTTCTCAGTTATAAACCGGATTAAACTCTCTTAGCACTTCTTCCGATAGCTTCGTCATTTGTTCAATTGAAGAACAAATACTGTATTGTTTTTTTTGTAAGTGCTTTTGATTTCTTATGTGCAATACTATTCATTATCTTCGATTAAATCGATATAAAGAACGAACATAAATATAATAAAATTCTAACTAAGCTACAGATTGTATAACAACTACTTTTATTGTTTTAATTAATTTAAAACACCTGTTCGTGCAACAGCTTCTAACTCCCCCCAAAAAATCATCTTTCAACATGTATATTAAGCAGTGTTACAAAAACTATTTATCATACAGACATCATATGTCATGTAAGCATTATATAACTTGTTTCTCAAATTTTAAAAAATGCAATTATTACACCCGTGGTTAGTGAGGTACATTAAATTTTTGATAACGAGACATTCGAATCTGATGGTGTGAATATCTCCAAATATATCGAATATCAGTGATGATCAAATGGAAGGTAAAGTAGAAGTACTGTTACGTATTATAATTTATCTCGGACAAATCTCCGTTATATTATGTTACGCAAGTTATGTATGTTACGCGTCTGTTTGATTTTTTTAAATTTCGCACAAAGCTAATCGAGGTTCATCTGTGCTAGCCGTCCCTAATTTAGCAGTGTAAGACTAGAGAGAAGGCAGCTAGTCATCACCACCCACCACCAACTCTTGGGCTACTCTTTTAGTGACGAATAGTGGGATTGACCGTAACATTATAACGCACCCACGGCTGAAAGGACGAGCATGTTTGGTGTGACGGAGATTCGAACCCGCGACCCTCGGATTACGAGTCGTGTGCCTTAACACGCTTGGCCATGCCGGGCCGTGTTACGTGTCACGATTTCAAATAGCCGGAAATTTTAATTTTAATTTAGAAGTTAACTGAATTTCGATACGTATCAAATTTATGACATTTGTCAACAAGATTGACACACACAGTTTTCTTTCTTAACACAAAATATTTTAACATACAAACCTCAATACAATTTATAATAATGGATATTACAAATAATGATTTATATTCAACAGTTTTACAAACTTACAGAGGAGTAGTTGTGATCTCCCCCACCCAACCACCCTCTGGTATCATAGCCCGCTTTCTGTCACTGCGGGTCCAAAGAAACGCTACTGTATCACTTGGGGACTGAAAAGCAACTGAACTAGTTGGTCTTAAACAAAACAACTATAAAATGTACATTAGGCTTAATATGGCCAGGTGGTTAAAGCACTCGACTCCTAATCTGTGAATCGGCGGTTCGAATCCCGGTCACACCAAACATGCTTCCCTGTAGTTTTACACTCCTAAACATCTCAGACGGGTGTATCAATTTGCCGTCACGTGGCTTTGCACGAAATTCAAAACAAACTTATAGACAATACTGAGTTTTATATCGGGCCTGGAAGTGATTACTTTACAGACGATCCAGGTCCGCGATGAACAAATTAATTCTGAGTTGATGTTGTTACACCTCGCTTAAGCCGACTAGCTTGGTAGGTCTCACACTGTTCACAAGCTGACTCTTACCGACAAAAATATTTAATGTACTCGAAGAAATATTAACGTCCGAAGTTAATTAACTGAGGTTGAATGGTTTATAATGTTCAAAATAAACAAAATTTCTGTAGTTTTCCAATTAATAAGCATTAATCACAATTATAGCTTCCGAGGCTTACAGTATGCTGGCTGTAGCTGACAAACAAGAATAACTTTCTCTTGATACGTCGGCTTCATATTCTAATCACGCGAGATTATCGAACTTTCAACAATGTTCGAAAACACGCTAACGTTTTCGTAAAACAAATATTGTTGGTTCTTGCTTTCAAGAATCTTCTACAGGTTTAGTGATCAGGCGAGACTTGCTCAATACACATCCAGAAATATACGTCTCATGCATCAAACTGAAACACACGTACTTTCCTTTTATTTACTCGAAACAAAATGTTTTAATAATATAATTTATCAATTTAAATATATTAATGAATAAAATTATTTAAAGTTATGTTAATAATCTTGTTACATCAGTGGATCGCTAAACACAAGTTGTAGTAATATATACATGTATTGAAAAGTAAATTCAAAAAGAATGAGCATAATGTACCTGAGCGCGGAAGCACATTGTGCTAATATAATAATAAGTAAGCAAAGAACAGTTTATAAGCATAAGGAAAAGTTTTATTGATGGTGGAACATCTTTATGTTTCGACAGAACTTTGGTCTTTCTTCTTCACAATCGCATCGCATATCTTTGGTAGTTAGTTATTTTAGTTTAAAACGTCTTGAGCCCTAAAGGGGCTTAAATGATAACCAGGAAAGATCAGAAACTTTAGCCCCCGTGTTTTTTTGTGGCAAAATAAGACAGTTAAATAAAATGATGTAACAATTCATTACACCAAAACCTAATTTGACCACAAATATTTACTGATTGCACTGCCGAAATATTAAACATGAAAAACAAGAAAAGTGTAAGGGACAGGTAAACAGAGATTCAACTGAAATGAAACTGCTGTTAAAAATACTTTAAAAGCAAGGAATTATCTATTAAATATACTTTAATTATACCTAATTTTAAGGAACTACAATGTAATATAATAAATAATTCCTGTTTTCATATTAGAACGTAAACAGTGTAACAAAATAACATTGCACTTGGTTCAAATGATAAAAATCACAATAAAGAATGTTGGGAAACACTGGATCTCTTTTTAATTGTCCCATTTTCTTACTATGGAGTCCCAGCATGGCCAGATGGGTTAAGGCGTTAGAATCGTAATTTGAAATTTGAGGGTCGCTGGTTCGAATCCCCGTCGCACCAAATATACTTACGTTTTCAGCCGTGGGGACGTTATAATGTGACGGTCAATCCTACTATTCGTTGGTAAAAGAGTAGCCCAAGAGTTGGCGGTGGGTGATGATGACTAGCTGCCTTCCCTCTAGTCTTACACTGTTAAATTAGGGACGGCTAGCGCAGATAGCCCTCGAGTAGCTTTGCGTGACATTACAAAAACATACAAACAATCTTTCTGTGGTATACATGATGTAGCGTGTATGCCACTACCTCCTGCGCTATCTATTTAATAGCATGACAAACAAACATTCATTAAAAATATGACTTTAGGTATTCAAGATTCAAACGATTAGAAAAATAATTTTGGTAAGTGCAACAACCATTTCTTTATAAAAGAACACAATTTTAAATAAAAATACTCTCCACAAGAAAAACAAGACTTCACCAGGACTGTAGGTGAGGGTTTGATTATATTTTCATTGTTGTAATTTTTAAATGTAGTACCGAGAAGCTAGAGTTATTAAAAAAATCGTCAGTTTTTCAATTACAGTACAACTTTTAATTTATAAAAAAACAAAATATTTACAGTTCATATCAGTAAATCTTATGAAAATGTATGATGTAATAGCTTGCGTTCTACTGTGTGAGTCCGCATACATATCACTGTACTACTGGGGGGGGGCTCAAAGTATGATGTAATAGCTTGCGTTCTATTGTGTTAGTCCGCATACATATCACTGTACTACTGGGGGGGCTCACTCACTCTTTAATACGTCAGAAACCTTTTGACGTATTAACTATTACTACTGTTTGACGAGAGGCCTCTTCAACGCCTGAGACGACATATGTAATGCGACTAAGATATAACATTTTATCATTTGCTTTCAATTATGCGTTCTTATAATTACCATAACATGAAAAGTATTGAAATTTTAATATATTAACTGGAAATAACCAGTCTCAGGAAATAAGAAATTATATGAACTGATTTCGCAGTTTTGTTAAACTGAAATAAGTTTTCCATAACTTAAAATTTATTATTTTAACTTGCTATTTTAATTTTTCATATAAAAGTGTGTTCTACTGTTACAATGTCCACTACTATACAAACACCGATGTCTAGAGATAAACGTTGTCAAACGTTGTGTGTGTGTTTATTATATATTTGTATATTAGTCCCAAGAAAACATTATTTTGGTTTCACAAAAACTAACGTTTTGCACAACTATTATAAGTATCTGCTATTTTTAAAACAAAATTTATAAGCTATTAAACTTTCTGTATAAAGTCTCATATTTTTATAAATATTTTAATTCCATTACACGTCTACTATGTCATGTTTTCAGTTTTGAGGTACCGTGGTATCTGTTCCAATAAAGATGATTCAGTATGTGAAAACGTTAAAATACCCTGTAGTAACATAAAATTAATTACTAAACCAATCTCGGTTCTCGACTGCCTGTGATTTTTGTGATTGGTCGGTAGCAATAAGGTTATACAAACAATGTATTTTATTGGCTGATTCACTGTGATGGCCCGGCATGGCCAAGCGTATTAAGGCGTGCGACTCGTAATCTGAGGGTCGCGGGTTCACATCCCGGTCGCGCCAAACATGCTCGCCCTCCCAGCCGTGAGGGCGTTATAATATGACGATCAATCCCACTATTCGTTAGTAAAAGAGTAGCCCAAGAGTTGGCGGTGGGTGATGATGACTAGCTGCCTTCCCTCTAGTCTTACACTGCTAAATTAGGGACGGCTTGCATAGATAGGAGGAACCATTCCATTAGTTGATAACAGATGTAAGAATGGAACAATCTATTAACCAGGGTATCCAACAAATTTCACAAATGATTTAAAATTACTTCTAAAAAACAACAATAAAAATGTCCATAAGTTTCTTAGTCCACAGTCAGCATCACATATCAAGACATAAATGTTTAAGCTCAATGTTTATAAAAAAGGTTCTATTATTTTATAGTATTATAAACTTATAAACCTTGTTTCCTTTTCTGTAGGCCCAGCATGGCCAGGTGGGTTAAGGCGTTTGACTCGTAATGTGAGGGTCGCGGATTCGAATCCCGGTCGTACCAAACATTCTCGCCCTTTTATCCGTGGGGGCGGTCAATCCCACTACTCGTTAGTAAAAAGAGTAGCCCAAGAGTTGGTGGTGAGTGATGATGACTAGCTGCCTTCCTTCTAGTCTTACACTGCTAAATTAAGGACGGCTAGTGCAGATAGCCCTCGAGTAGCTTTGCGCAAAACTAAAAAACAAACAAACAATCCTTTTCTGTAAATTATAACTCAGTGCTTCTATACAGGGGCGTAACCAGGGGGGGGTTGGGGTTAACCCTCCCATGGACCCAAACTCTATAGACAAGTTCAGTTGCCACCTGTGAAGTTTCATAAAGATCCGTGATTGCATGGCAGATAGTTTCACACATAACAAATGGTCAAATGCAAATTTCTGACTGAACACTTTTAATACATCAAGTTTTGTCAGAACTAGAGAAATACAATCGAATATCTATGAAAGGATCAAACGCCTGTTCGTTCTTGCCAGGACATCTACAAAACAGTTTGATTCAACTTTAATATCACGGTGAATGTATAATGAGGCCAGGCCATTCAATCGATCTTCAGTGGTGGTATTTCTCAAATACGTTTTGAGTCTTCTGAGAGTTGAAAACGAACGCTCCACTGAGCTCGTTGACACAGGCAGCGTGGAAAATACTTTCAACAGTCTAGAAATGACTGGGAACATTTCTGCATTGCACATTGCATATGCATCTATGACATTTTTTGGTCTGTTGTTCACGAGTGATTTGTACCAAACCCTAAGTTCACCTACTGCAGCTAGTGAAGTGCTGTCAACGTCAGCCTTGTATATATTGACCAGCTCTTCAATTTGGTCACATTGTTGTGCTGTAGGTTCTGACCGTTCTGTGGTAGATCCTGATGGTAGTAGACACGTGAAGTTTGTAAAGAGAGTTTTGTGACTGGACAGACGGTCTCATATTTGTGAAAGAAAGTGATCAACAAATGGTACAAATACAACAATACGAAAGTACTTCTCAGGGCTAGTGGTTTGTGTGTTAGCACGGTACATCTGTCTTTTAGCCTGCCTTGGCATTATGATGTCAATTTGAAACTCACTACAAGAGTTTGAGCCTCACAAAAAATGTTGTTAAATTCATTCACAGTATTATTTCTGAGTTTTTCTAAATTTAACGAATATCGTATATATTTTCTAAACCAAGTTGGAAAGCGTTCATAAATATCACACTCGACAGGCTCTAATCACCTTTCTCTTCTTTGTTAAAGGCTGTTTGAAGTATATACGATAACAACATCGATATTTTCACAGTAGTTTTGGAACTGTATTATCACTGTCTCTTTAAGTGTATGACTTTTGTAATTCTTAAAAGTCTCCAAACTCTATACATGGAAAATCTAAGAATTCATGTAATTTCATATCTTATATAACAGTAAAGTTAAATAAAAAATCGTTCATTTATTATGGTTAGTTGTAAGGTGATAAAATTGTTTCATGATAATAACTGCCATATTCGAATAATATCCAAGTTTTACTAATGATAGCGGAAACAAGTACCCTATAGGACTACATCTCAAAGAAGTTATGAATAGTATAGAAATGTATTCCATAGTTCCACAAGATTTGTGTTACCACTGAAGATTAGAGGTATGTTTACCAGTGATCAACATCTAATACCATAAGACACTCTCCAAGTTTAATTCAACTGTGATCTTTTAAAGAAAATAGATGGATAAATAGTAAGACGTTCATTTAAGATTTTAGTTGTAACAAACTTTATTAATACATGTTAAAATACGGAAAATAATAGTTTCAACTTGAGAGATTGATGACGTCATCATACATGGAAGTATAGTTACACTATCACAGCGCATTTATTAAAATCCTTGAGACAGCTGTTAAAATAATGATTTCAATATAGTTAAATTTATACATTGATCATGTGAAAGTACAGTATCCACTTTTGTACAGTATCCACTTACGTACATGAGGTATCATGTGTAAATGAAATATTTTCTCAAGTTATAGCATAAAGTTTGTTTGTTTGTTTCTTGAATTTTGCGCAAAGACACTCAAGGTCTATCTGCGCTAGCCGTACCTAATTTAGCAGTGTAAGACTAGAAGGAATGCAGCTAGTCATCACCATCTACCGCCAACTCTTGGGCTACTTTTTTACCAACTAATAGTGGGATTGAACCGTTATATTATAACGCTCCCACGGCTGAAAAGGCGAGCATGTTTGGTGCGACGGAGATGCGAACCCGTGACCCTCGGATTACGAGTCGTACGCCTTAACCCACCTGGCTATGCCGGGCCAGCATAAGGTTAAGCTACTGAAAGTGTAAGTTTAACTGCTGCATAATATTTAAAAATGTTTTTGATGGCTCAATCTCATGTTGAGAGAAAATAAAAACAATGTACATGTAGACTCCATGATCATGATGGGTAGTTACAAACTATCGCTGAAAGATCAATTTCCATAGTTTCAAGACACTGATCTTCTGCATGACTTTGTAAGATTTTTATTTCAGTGCGGATGAATCTCAAACAATTATATAAAAAATGGTTTAAACTCTGGGACAACACATACATTGAAAAGTGATTTTATCTCACTTACTTTATAAAAAACATTTCTTTGGCCCTGATTTCAGAACTGCTTTCCCGTCTTTCTTTATAGCAGCCATATTTTTATTTAAAACTCTTGACATAATTACGTATTGATAACATTAATGATATATCAAACTGATCCTCAGTATGTACGTTTCTGGCACTTTGAATTAAATTATTTCTGTTTCTTTTTTAACGCATAGTTTTACAATTGGTTATACGTTCTCTTTCACTAAGAATATTAAAATTCGATGTTTTGGTATATGATTCTCTCATACTAACCACTCAGCCACGAATGGTATGGAGTGAAAGTCTTTTCTCAAGATGGCAAACCATGACATAAGTAACCTACTTGTTATCATATGTTAGTATCAAGCATATTATATCTTTTAATAATGCACTTCATTGATGAGTGAAACGCGTCGTACGCAACAGATATGTCGAAATTAAAGTGGTTTGAATATTATTGTTATACATTATTCTAATTGTTGAAAGTTTTCATGGGACTAGATATAGAATATAGTATTATAAATGTAATAGGTTTAACATTTATTTCTGTCGGTAAGTACAGTAATATAATCTCGCTTCGCCAGCTTGATGCGCAAGTTAATTCACCCATGATTTGTGACAGACGTTTATAATCAACAAGAAGTTGAAAAAACTATCATCACACGTAAAACCATCACTTAAATTGAGATTAATACAATTTTAACTTCTTGATATTTTCACTGTAAATGTTTACTGTAGGTTGTCATTTATATCACGTAATGCTTTCTGTTAACATTTTACAAAGAACAGTTCATTCGAACTTCTGTGGTGGATTTAACATTTGGGAAACATAACAGGAGTTTATCTAATAGATAGTGATGTTGATTTCAGAATTGTGACTATTAGCAGGATAAAAGGTATGCGTGTTCTAATTAAACTATGTTGATGACAACATCCGGAGTAAATCCAGGTAACAACTTCCCAAACTCATACACACAATACATCAAGTCCTCATTCATCAATGTTCTGTAGTCTAATTATTTAGGTTTATGTACACTCATAAAACAAAGAAAAGAAGAAAAATGAATTTTGTTCATTGAACTACTAACCAATCAGTACTCGCTATTCGTGTTATTATGTGCCCATGCTTTTCATATTGGGCAGAACTGTTGTGCAGTGTTATTCTTACGAGTTCAGAAAACTGAATGTCGTATCTTAATCGTCACACACTATAAAAACGTAATACAGCTATTAATATTTAATTTTTATTACCTGAAAATTTGATTAACAAAACAAAAATCGCTTGGAAAACTTTTCTGGTTTTTAAGCAAAAAAGCCATGTTAAAATTTTCTTTGAGTTTTTGTTTGTTTTGTAGTAAAGCCAGCCACATCACTCCGTCTACCGTATTCTCCGTAAAAGATTTAACTCCCTATTTACCCCCCCCCCCCAGTGGCTTAGCGGTAGGTCTGCGGACTTACAACCCTAAAAACCGGGTTTCGATACCCGTGGTGGGCAGAGCACAGATAGCCCATGGTGTAGCTTTGTGCTTAATTCAAAACAACAACAACAATTCCTTGTTTTGACTTTTGTAAATCAGTATGGTTACTGTTGCCCGCAGGAGGAACTCTCAGAAAACAAGAAAACAAAGCTATTATTTCTTTTTCTTTATACCGTGAGATGGCACTATCATCGACTTTATTTATGGTTTTGTATTTTCTTCTTTAAGTTTCCGAGAAATTTATCAATATATACATGTGAGTAAAGAGAGAAGCAGTCATTAACGAGAAAAAATAAAAAAGAGCTTTGGTCAAGTTAGTGAATAAAAATATGTCGTAAAAAATAATTAGAGCTATTTCTGTTTCAAACACAAAACAAAACAAACAGGAATATACGCGATAACTATAACAAAATAATGACAACACCTTAATGAAATACGTATTTAAGTTTCTCAGAAACAAAACTACTTCAATCAAGAAAGTCCACAATTTTTCTGTTCCGTATTCCGTCTTATTCTTTGACTTTCTAAGTCCTCACAACATCTTGTCTTATACATTTATACTGAAACTTAGTACTACAAAAATTGATTCCAGGTACCTTTCTGGTTGAAAGCTAACACACAGGATTACATACAAAAGTCGTAGCAGTTTTCACACGAGACCTAAAACTCGAGCGTTTTATAAAATCCCGGTCACACCAAACATACTTATACTTTCAGCCGTGGGGACGTTATAATGTGACGGTCAATCCCACTATTCGTTGATAAAAGAGTAGCCCAAGAGTTGGCGGTGGGTAGTGATGACCAGCTGCCTTCCCTCTAATCTTACAAGGCTAAATTAGGGAAAATAAAATATATTATGGATTCTGAACAATTCGAAAGCGCTGGAAAACGAAAAACACATTACGTCATAGTACCCGCGATTCCAAGTTGCGGAAGACGTTTTTTTTTATTTTCTGCCACAACAGGACGCTAACCATGGATATCAGATTCACAGTGGTGAGTTATTCCACGTAAGCAATAACGTGCTTATAAATTCACTTTTTCGTTAACGCACGTCCCTAATTAACGTTTTTTTAAGCGGTAGTAAATAAATTTCTGGACTTGAAATGTCTAAACGACACCGCAAAATAGATATCGGAGTTTATTTTTAATTTGAAGACGGGAGTTTTTGTGTGACCTAGAATAAACAACGCACGAGAATTCAAGATTCCGGATTAAACTCGCCAACAGATAAGTTTTTTTTTGTCCAGAAAGTTGTCCCACCTGAAGACAGCTCCGCCTTTCTCAATCGTTCAAGATAAATTTCGAAAAGAACTGCATTCTGGTGTTACGAAAGTGTTATCCCTGAGTCATTTCATGCATCTAAAGTGCGCGCTTCATAACTCTGACCTTGACAGTTAGAAGGACATCCGGGAACGTTTTGTAAAGTACAAAGAACTTTCATCTTAACCGATCCGTTTGCAGCACGTGAGCACGTGGTTTAGTTTTTTTCTTAAACCCTCCCCCCAAAAAAAGCAAAAAAAAAAAACGTTTAAGCAGGTTGTGTTGGGCTATAACTTATCTTCAAATCAGAACATCTGACATTCTGACATCGCAAACGATTTATATATATCGACATCTGGTATCACATTAAAGTTGTTTTATATGAAGACATATTCCACTCACCTTCTTCGCTCTGTCCTGTTCCCCACTGGTATAGCGGTAAGTCTACGGATTTACAACGCTAAGATCAGGGGCTCGATTCCACTCACTAAACTCAGCAGATAGCCCGATGTGGCTTTGCTATAAGAAAAAATACACTAGACCCGGCAAGGCCATGTGGGTTAAGGTGTTCGACTCGTCATTTGAGGGTAGCGAGTGCGAATCCTCGTCGCACCAATCAGCCATGGGAGTGTTATAATGTGACAGTGAATCCCACTATTCGTTGGTAATAGAGTAGCCCAAGAGTTGGCGATGGGTGGTGATGACTAGCTGCCTTCTCTCTGCTAAATTAAGGACGGCTAGCGCAGATAGCCCTCGTGTAGCATTGCGCGAAATTAAAAACAAAACACTGTCCTACTAAAACTATTGTTACACTACGTCTAAAAAAATGTGCGCCCTTTCAAACATTGTAATCAGAAGGAAGGATATTTTTCTATATTTCATTTTTTGGGACGAACCGCAACAATATTAGTTTATATCTTTTGTGCTTTGCTGTACGCACAGGTTGAAATTTTGGCGAGATTTCTTCAGTGTTTGGTTACAAGGACTTTCTTTAACATGAACTGGAAAAGAGATTAATTTTCGAAAAAACGTCTGAAATCTTCTATCTTCTCAGAAGTTTTGCAGGCACGTGACTAACCGAGTTTATCGGATAAACAATAACATCAGACACGCTAAACGCATTCACAAACCTATCGTTATCAGATGTCACATAATGGTACAGAGGAGTGTATGTGTGTTTCGTATAGCAAAGCCACAAAGGGCTAACTGCTCAGTCCACCGAGGGGAATCGAACCCCTTATTTTAGCGTTGTAAATCCGGAGACATACCGCTGTACTAGCGGGGGGGGGGCTCGTACAGAGGAAAGGGTTTTATCTTGACCTAGACAGTGACCTCACCACGGGTATCGGAACCCGGTTTTTAGTGTTATAATCCTTTAGATTTCCCCTCTGAGTCAATGGAGAGCTGAACATATAGAATCCAGTTATCAATGTCTTCGTTTCCACATTAGACATGGAAGTGTTAGTATACCGTTATTTCACGCTTATAATGAGACCCCATTTGTAAATACCTCAAAGGAAAACCTTAAGAGGCACAAGATGATTCACTTTGAACTTTTTAACCTTTTAAAAGCCAAGGTGACCTTCACAAGACTTTGAAATGATAAAGATGTGGTGTCAATACGTTAAAAAATCCTGTTACGTGTTAACTCGTCACGTGATCTTCTGATTAGTAATGATACAACAATCATGTTCCTTACTATGTACGGTTGAAACTGTTTCAGGCGTTTTAAAGCACTAGTTACTAATTGAATCCGGGTTGGAGTTATTAGTACCAGAACAAACTTTACCAATATAGCTTTAAAACGCACGAAATAAAACCACTATTATGTCCTCAAGATTTGTTCCTAGTAATTTTTGCAACATTTCTAATCACACATACACACAGACATTTAATATTTGTAGTGTGTGTGCTATTAAACTCTAATTTTAATTGGTGGATGACATTAAAGGGAAAAATGAAAATGGTTACATTTTGCAGTTGCTGGTATAAACAACGCCTAGATCACAACTGTCTTTCGTCTGGTGCGATTTGAAAACGTTTTCACCAAATACCTGATCACGAGATTTAATAAAATGTTGTTTCCATCAGAAAAGTACAACTGGTAGAATAAAAATAAAAAACAGTTGTAAAACTCAAGAAA
Source organism: Tachypleus tridentatus (assembly GCF_004210375.1). Lineage (NCBI taxonomy): Eukaryota > Metazoa > Arthropoda > Merostomata > Xiphosura > Limulidae > Tachypleus > Tachypleus tridentatus. The sequence continues at coordinate 25,101,580 of NW_027467782.1, read as the reverse complement.
TTGTTTGTTTTGTTTTTGAAATTGGCCCAATGCTATACGAGGGCTATCTGCACTAGCCGTCCCTAAGTTAGCAGTGTAAGACTAGAGGAAAGGCAGCTAGTCATCACCACCCACAGCCAACTTTTTTACCAACGAATAGTAGGATTGGCCGTTAAATTATAACGGCCCCCACGGCTGAAAGTGCGAGAATGTTTGGTGCGACGGGGATTCGAACCGACGACCTTCAGATGACGATTCGAACGCCCTGACCACGCAGGGCCTAACTAAAGAAATACGACAGAGTTTTGGCTCAGTGGAATACAGGCTATAATGCGTATTTGAATATATTTGGTTGAGTTTTACTAAAATATAGTGTTCAAAGAATACGATCCAGATAAAATGGCTCGCTGGGTATATACGTTTTGCTTGAATGTGTAGAGGATCCGTCAATATCCAGTTCTCCACATCAATGCTAGAGTTCGTTACTTGTTTATTTATTGAAACTTACTCCAGGGCTGTTTGCGCTAGCTCTTTCTAATTTTAAAGTCATAGACTAGAGGAAAGGAAGCTAGTCAAAAACCATCCACCGCCAACTTTCGGGTTATCATTTTGATAACGGATAGTTGGATTGACCGTCACACTATGACTTCTTCTCGGTTGAAAGAGCGAACATGTTCGGTGAGGGGATTCTACCCCGTGACCCATAGGTTGCGAGTCTGGTGCCCTAACGACTGGAATATGCCGATCCAAAACGTAACATTCTATTCACTATTTTACATTTTTATTTTAAACGTCAATTCAACAGCAACGTGCTTAGATTGTTGCTTGGAGACTGGAATAAAACCCTAATTATTTTTTCTGAAAAAAGGTTTTTGTCTGTTTTTATTTAAACACAATGGGCTATTTGTGCTGTGCCCTCGACGGGCATCGAAACCTAGTTTCTAGCATTGTAAGTCCGCAGACGTACCACTGTTCCATTGGAGGATGTGTTTTTTTCTAGAGCAAAGCCACATTGGACTATCTGCTGTGTCCACAGAGGGGAATCGAACCCTCGAGTTTAGCGTTGTAAGTCCGTAAACTTACCACTGTCTAAACGGAAAACCCACTGGAAAACCTAAAACAAGGAAACAAGCTATTGTTATTAAGAATGGCGTGAACGTTGTGTCATGATGTTCTGGACCACAACTAAATTCATCACTTTTGATTAGTTGTGACTTCTGTATCCAGGGTAGTCCTCAAAAATATTTCCAGGTAGGGGCAAAGTTTTTAAGATGGGGGCAAAGTAGTAGGAAATTGTGAAATGAATAAACTACCCATATGTAAATTCAGGTCCCCCGCTAGTACAGCGGTAAGTCTACGGATTTACAACGTTAAAATCAGGGGTTCGATTCCCCTTGGTGGGTTCAACAGATAGCCCGATGTGGCTTTGCTAAAAGAAAAACACACATGTAAATTCTGAATGTATAAAGAAATGATTGTGATTCTCATTTTTGTTTGGGGCGAGTGCCCCTGTCCCCCCTGCGGGCGCCCATAACTGAATCACTTGTGTGTTTCAATAAATATTTCCACTACTGTACATCGAGAATATCATTTGTTATGATATATTGAAATCTGGCAAGCTGTACCATGTGTTGATGTCACCTTCACAGAAAAAAAAATATTGTTATTTATTTTACAAAAAAGAATCAATAGAGAATTTTTAAAGATCTACGATTGTTCTTTACTCTTGGGTGTTTGTGTGATGTCAATAAATATTCTTTTATCAGAAGTTCGTGGTTAATAGCTGATTCAGATATCATAATTTGGAATTCGAATTTAAAAGTCCTCTCTTCCACAGTCTGTGGACTTGCAGTGCGAGAAACCGAGTTTTAATAGCTGTGGTTGAACAAACGTAATTATTAATTGTTCTTACTGTTATATAAAAGAAAGAAACGCAAAGTATTAGAGGTTTGGATCTAATTTTAAACAAAAAGTTCAACAATTTCTAATGCTATGTTCCTCACGCGTAGAGCCCACCTTCAGTTCATCTCTCTATACTCCACGCTCAGAGTACATTGCAAGGTTATGTCAGTCATTTTCTAGGTCGAGTGCGGCCCAATTGTTTAACATGACTGATTATCCTTTGGAAGTTCTGTAGTTTAATCCCCACCCCACAAAAAATCATTACACACTTTGAAGTTTTGAGTTCGTTACGAGCGTGGCAGACAGGCCCCACTGTTGGAGTAGCCAAAGAGCGTGCGGTGGGTGCTTTTAGATATTGCCTTTCTTCTAATTCAAAGTTAAGGGCGTAAAAATCAGCACACAATAACGACACATCATCAGATAATTTCAGTAAATTTGAACTACAAACATGGAATGCATCAGAGAATAATTTCAGTAAGTTGTCCTCCGCTGGTACAGCGGTAAGTCTACGGACTTACAAGCTAAAATCAGGGGTTCGAGTATCCTAGGTGCACACAGCAGATAGCTCAATGTGGCTTCGCTATAAGAAAATACACACACTCACCACAAACTTAGAGTACATTACCGGGTCATTTCAGTAAGTTTCAACCACAAACTTAGTGTGTGTGCATAACCTGATCATTTCAATCAGTCTCTACCCTACACTTTAAAGGATATTTACTCTCTCAGCTGACCTATTCATGTGGGGACACTTAGTAAACGAAAGCCACATGCATAGATACAAACACAGCGAAATTTCTATTTGATTACCCTGATTCTAAAGCTAATTATATCTGTTAGATGTAATATAATTATATTTGCAAAGAACTTCGAAACAAAATTTAAATTTTAAAGATGAATGAAGAAGTACAATAGTTATTCACTAGATGCACCATGTGACTCCACATGGTTTATTACATGAAACCATGTATATCAACAGTGAAAGTAAGACATCGGCCTTCGTTCATCTATTTGTTTTTAATTTCGCGCAAAGCTACATGAGGGCTTTCTGTGTTAGACATCCCTAATTTTGCAGTGTAAGACCAGAGGGAAGGCAGCTAGTCATTACCAACCACCGCCAACTCTTGGGCTACGCTTTACCAACGAATAGTGGTATTGACAGTCTCATCATAACGCCCCCACAGCTGAGAGGGCGAACATGTTTGGTGTGACGGAAATTCGAACCCGCGACCATCATATTTAGAGTCAAGCACCTTAACCACCTGGCCATGCCGGGCCGATCTATGGAGTCAGTTTCGAAATTTAGGTTCGAGACATCATTTTCATTAACTTTATCATAATATTTAACTGATATCCGTTCTCAATGAATGAACGACATAAATTTTCCTTTTCGCTTTTTATTCATACGTATAACAAAAAGAGAATTGTGGGTCATTTAAGTAGATTAATAAAAAAAATTAGATGACTTTAATAGCACTAGAAAGTCAACTCGTATGTCGATCATCTTTACGTCATAGACTGGCAGCTTCAAAGCCTTTAATGTACAGTCAAACACCATCGTTTTGTTTTGTTTGACGCAAATACTGATCTAAGTATTGTAACCAGTGCTACAAGTTTGAAAAGAATTGCGAATACAAATAAAATGAAATTAATTATGTCGAGAAACCAATAAATAGGAACGTGTTTATCTTTTGTTACGTTATTTTAAAGTTCGAATCCTCAACAATAAAATTGGTTTGCTTTGAATTTCGCGCAAAGCTACACGAGAGCTATCTGCACTAGCCGTCTCTAATTTAGCAGTGTAAGACCAAAGGGAAGGCAGCGAGTCATCACCACCCAGCGCCAACTTTTGGACCACTCTTTTACCAACGAATAGTGGTCATGCTATAACACCTCCACGGCTGAAAAGGGGAGCACGTTTCGCGCGACCGAGATTCGAACCCACGACCTTCAGATTACGAGTCGAACGCCCTAACCCACTTGGCTTCTGCTTAATATGAGCTTTCTCGAATATTAAGCCTAAGTTTGTGACGTTGATTTAATAAGTTGTTTACGGAAGTGAAACACGAGTGTTCCACGTGATTTTTAAACATGGAAAAAAACAGTTTTTCTGTTGTTGGAAACTGTGGACATAAAACAATAATTCCGTTTTTATTTTCGCATTTTCACAGAACCAGCGTTGCGTGACTGGGGTCATAGGATCAAAATGTACAAATTTAAATTTTGTTTAAATAGAATATTTCGGTAATATTATTGATTAATTATTTGTAGTTATGCACAAAGCAACATAATGGGCTATTTGTAATATCTGTAAAACAGGTATCGAAACCTGGTTTTTAGCAATGTAAGTACAAAGACATACCGCTCTTCCACCAGAAGTAGGTCGAAGGCAAAATGCGGGCTCTTAGGGTTAACTCAAATTACAGAGGAGACCTTAAGTATTATTAAAATCTCTGGGTAAGGGTAAATCCACTTTGTGTTTATTATAATGTCGGTGAAACAAACCATTCTCTTATTGTCGTAGAGTCAGTGTGACTAAGGTATAACCGATTTTGATTGGTTTATTTGGTTCTGCGCAAAGGTACAGGAGGTATTATTATCTGCGTTACCGTCCTTAATTTTAAAAATAACAGAATTGAATGAAGTTAGCTAGTCAACATCACCCACCGTTAACGATTGGACTACTCTTCTCAAACTGTATAATAGGATTTGACAGCTACTCTTACTACATATCTGCTAACCCCAAGTGAAGACTGCAATTTTTTTTAGGGTAACGAATGCGACTCATGGAGTTTCAAACCCACAATTTAGTACGAAAATTGATCTATGGAAGCACTTAAAATATATTTTGTCTTATGTGAAACTCTTCGAAAGTTATGCACTGTATAGTTGGTGTGATTAATGTGAAACAGTTCCAGACTTATGTACTGTCTAGTCAGTGTCATTAATGTGAAACTCTTCGAAAGTTATGCACTGTATAGTTGGTGTCATTAATGTGAAACAGCTCGAAAGTTATGTACTGTGTAGTCAGTGTCATTAATGTGAAACAATTCTAGAGTTATGTACTGTATAGTTGGTGTTATTAATGTGAAACTGTTCCAGACTTATGTACTGTATAGTTGGTGTCATTAATGTGAAACAGTTCCAGACGTATGTGCTATGTAGTTAGTGTCATTAATGTGAAACAGTTCCAGACTTATGTACTGTATAGTTGGTGTCATTAATGTGAAACAGTTCCAGACTTATGTACTGTGTAGTTGGTGTCATTAATGTGAAACAGTTCCAGACTTATGTACTGTGTAGTTAGTGTGACTAATGTGAAACGTTCTAGAGTTTTGTAATGTGTAGTTAGTGTGACTAACGTGAAACAGTTCTAGAGTTATGAATTGTGTGGTTAGTGTGACTGATGTGAAACAGTTCTAGAGTTATGTAATGTGTACTTAGTGTGACTACTGTGAAACCTTCTCTAGGACACTTCTCTTTCAGAGCTACTAATCACTTCCTGTATTGTTAACACTACTTACCATTTTAAGGCAAGCTATTAATTCTTCTATTATTAAAACAACTTACCGTCTGGATGCTTCCAATTGCTATGTAGATTTTTAAGACAGTGTACCGCTAGAAGTCTACTATTTGACCAATATTAAAATAAAAAGAAACTAAAAGCAGATAGCAACCTACTTAGGTCCATGTATTTTTCACTGTTATAACCTGAACTCCGATATAAGAAACAACACTACGTGTGTTATATATGTTGTTTTTTTATTTAACACTCTGAACATGTATTTATATGGCATTTAAAAGATATGTAACATTGGTGCTGCTAAGTTAGTTTTATGAATTATTGATTAGATAAGCTGTTTAAAAACATATAAGACCAAAAACATGGTTTCTATACCTGTGTTGGGCTCTACAAAGGAAGCCCATTGCTTAACAACAAACAATGAAGCAACTTAATTTAGGTGCGCATGAAATGATTCTCAGGGCCCCGACAAGGACATGGGGTTTAGGCACTCGACTCATAATTCGAGGGTCGCGGGTTCGAATCCCGGTCGCACCAAAGATGCTCGCCCTTTCAGCCGTGAGGGCGTTATAATTATACGGTCAATCCCACTATTCGTTGGTAAAAGAGTAGCCTATGAGTTGGCTGTGGGCGGTGATGAGTAGCTGCTTTCCCTCTAGTCTTACATTGCTAAATTAGAGACGGCTAGCGCAGATAAACCTCGTGTAACTTTTGTGTGGAATTATGTGTGAATTTAAAGAAACACAGCGAAAATACTAATTAATTACATTTTATTAAGTAGGAGAACAAATCACCTACAAAACAGCTGTTCCATTTCTTTCTTATTTTCCCTTTTCTTTTAACTCTAATTAATATTAACTTCTGATCACAGCAAACTCCCTACACTGGTAAGAACACGAAAATAACTTATTAAGTAGAGATTCTGAAAGGCTCGGCATGGTCAGTTGATACTGGCACTCGACTCCGAGGATCGCGGGTTCGAATCCCCGTCACACTAAACCTACTTGCCCTTTCAGCCATGGAGGCGTTATAAAGTGACGGTCAATCCCACTATTCGTTGGTAAAAGAGTAGCCCAAGAGTTGGCGACCAGTGGTGATGATTAGATGCCTTCCCTCTTGTCTTAAACTGTTAAATTAGGGACGGTTAGTGCAGATAGCTCTCGTGTAGCTTTAGCGAAATTCGAAAATAAACATATTCTGAAAACAAGACGGTACAGATGGTATCGGGAGAAAACGCATTTTTATTACTATAAGAACTAGTAATAATACCGCTCTAAACTTGAATAACAAACTAAAAGGAAAATTGGAATTATAATATTTATACACAGTCCTGCATAAAACGCTGTTATGAAAAATATAAAACTGATTTTATGGTCATATTTTTTTCTCCAGACATGAAAGCCAAAGGTCATAAAATATATTTCCAGGTCTTAGAGGTTAAGGGTTATAAAGAGTTTCTCCAGATGTAGAGATCACGTATCACAGAGCATTTTTCTCATGTCTTAGAAGAGCAGAGGTTATAGAGTACTTCTCCATATTTAGAAGGTCAAAAGTCACAAGGCGTTTTTTAGGTGCTACGAAGTCAAAGGTTATAGAGTATTTTTTTTCGAATCTAGAAATTCAAAGGATATAGAGTATGCTCACACATAATAGCACACACACACACATATTTCCACTTTAAATATCAGTTCTAGCAAACAGAAATAAACAATCCAATAGTCTGTTATGTTTTTTACGTTTATTTGTTATTAGATGTGTTTCCAAGATATTGTTGTACACCCGTTAGCACTTTTTATTTGAAAAGCTAGTCATATAATAATAAATAAGTTTAAGTCACAAACTAGAAACATTCCAGGTTTTCAACAGCAACTCCGGACGATCCTTACTTGCATATCCACTGTTTCTGTTGTTTGCTTCAATCCTTTTTTTTTCACTGTCCTCCTTAGGCCACTGGGCATCGAAACCGGCACCAAATCCCACGTGCAGCAGTCTGTCAAAGTTAATCAGTGATGACGAGAAACCCACTTGTTGAGAAATTTATATGCAAAAACGGCTCGTTTGGGTTGAGATAATAATTTACATAGAAGAGCGAACAACGTTTCGACCTTCTTCGGTCATCGTCAGGTTCACAAAGAAAGAGGTAACTGACCGGAAGCTGACCACATGTTTGAAAGGGGTTGTGTAACTGTGTGTCGATAAAAAGTCACCTTCACACGTTTTCGAACACTGCAAGTCAAATAAACACAACATAACCATTGAAAACACTCAAATACTAAATAAAGAAACAAACATAAACAAACACAAAATTAAAGAAGCCTTATACTTATACAACAACTAAAAAGTCTGTCAAAGTTGTTTAACTCATGACGTCATGGTTTTCTTGTCGAGAGTAAACGACCTTACAGAGAAACAAACCAAGCATGAGTTGTTGCTAAGGGTAGAGTTAACAACAACGATTTGTTCTCAAGTTCCACATAACTGTTTCAGTAAGTCGGTCACATAGAAAAAGCTGACGAAAATAAATAACAGATTAAATAATCGTCAAGTTTCTCACGATACAAGTTAGTGATTTGATTACGATTGGTTTTGCATCAAGGGCTGTCATGGATTGATGATTGTGGCTCTCAACTCACAATGTGCAAGTTGAAGGTTCGAATCCCGTCACTCAATGTAGGATATCAAGATTTAGCACATATGATAGAAGAGAGGACCACAGAAATTGAGATGAAAAACTATAAAGACAACATCCAATCTTTGTGAATGTTAGCATGCTCAGAGACTATAATAGCTTCATTCTGAAACTTATACACTCATACCCTGTAAAGACGTCATCAACATCAATAAATACGTGGAGATTAGTTCACCCAATCATAATCTTTCTGCAGCACATTATTTGTTCTACTTTTTAAACTCTCTAAAGTTTATTGTATCCTAATTAACTAACGTGTGGGAATGTCAAGTTTCCAAAAACATGATGCGTCTGTGAAAGTTTCTGTCATTATCCGAAGCGTAATTCACCCATCTGCTGTTTGTTTTGTTAAGAGAAAGTTTCTTTAATTACGTTATGCTTTGGAATGAACTACAACCATAATGCTCGTTTACAAAGAAAATAACAATAACTTAATCAGGAGTCTAATTACTTTGTTGTTGTTTTTTCAAAACAAATTTTACCAAACAACCAGATTGTAAACAGCCAAATTGTAAAAAACCAGATTGTAAACAGCCAGATTGTAAACAACCAGATTGTAAACAGCCAAATTGTAAACAACCAGATTGTAAACAGCCAATTGCGTCAACATTATTCTTTATTGATTCCTCCAGATATATTTTCTAGAAACTTACAAAAGTAAAGTAGACATTTGGCAGATAAATTTATTTCTATAATTTCAACACGGCTCATTCTAACAGCATCAGATACAGTTTGGTAGAGTTTTACTTTGGGGTAGACAGTAAATGTTAGTTAATATCATTGTTTAGAGAGAAACGTTTAACCTGATTGGAGGGCCCCGGCATGGCTAGGCGGGTTATGGCGTTCGACTCGTAATCTGAGGGTCGCGGGTTCGCATCCCCGTCGTACCAAATATGCTAGCCTTTTCAGCCGTGGGAGCGTTATAAAATGACCGTCAATCCCACTATTCGTTGGTAAAAGGGTAGCCCAAGAGTTGGCGGTGGCTGGTGATGACTAGCTGCCTTCCCTCTAGTCTTACACTGCTAAATTAGGGACGGCTAGCACAGATAGCCCTCGAGTAGCTTTGTGCGAAATTCAAAACAAACAAACAAACAAACCCTCTAGTCTTAGATGATTTCTATTGTAAATTCTCTGTATTTTCAAATATTTTTCATTATGCATTTAGTATCATTTTATCATTTTACAATTACATTAAGAACTTTAATGTCTCATAATCTAGTTATATCAAATCCCATACTTAAATTTATCTTTAAAAAAATCATTGTGTACGAGACATATCTATACCACTATTAAATAGTATTTCATAAGTGTAAGTAGTTTTACTATACAAATTATCAAGAAAACCTTTAGATATGGGATTGAGAATGAACTTTCAGCTTCATTTATAATAAGATATTATGAAACTGTATTTATTTCTATCTTTTAACACGTTTAATTATTTGCATATCGACCCATCTCTTTGTACAGTTCATCTGTGTCTTTCTCACATTGCAGGCTAGTCCTCGAAAGAACAAAGCCAACAATAGACAAGAGGTAATACTTTTTTCACATTCCTCGCATCTCTGTTTATTGTTCAAATAACAATACCAGTGGTATTTTACTTACTGACTAATAAAAGAAATATGCAAACAATTCACAGCACAAGTATAATAATGTGTTTTAGATTTTAAAACTACTAATTAGAACACTATGTTTCTCTTCCCATTTATTCAAATGACATACGAACAATGTGAAATATTATATCGTGGTCAATGTTGCTTCCTTACACCATATTGTTAAACATGAAACAATGAAAGAAAACTGTACTTTTTAAAACAAGTGTTGGTCACAATGAAGAACATTGTAAAATGTCTTCAATATTACATCTTTAACCAATTATAAATATTATACTTCAACCAGTAAGAATTTACACATTTAGTTTATGTAATGTAGATTGTGCTTAATAGTATTTTTCATATATTATAGTAAATAATTCAGAAAGACAAATAAACATAAAATGATATTTAAAATATATTACTTTTATACTTTTATCATATTATTAAAGTTATTTGTAGAAATAAAATAAATAACAAATGTCCACACAATAATTTAACAGCTCATGTTCTAATAATTAATAATCTTATTTACTGAATGTAATTCACATTTCACTAGATGTCAGGGCAGTTTAGGTGTATGATATCACCCTTATAGTGTTTTCAATAGATAAATAATTTATGTACAACTTGACTTTAAAAAAAAGAAGTAAATAATAAAACAAATAAAATTATTTTTATCAAATAACGTGAAACTTTAGACAATTAAAATTGTTTGTAAAACAGAAATTGGCCTATAAACTTAGTTAACACCATTGTGTTATTTAGTAGGAAATCATATATTAAGACGTTCTTTTGTTTAAAGTTTTAAGATGAATTCCTTTTTTTTTTTTTTTTTCAGGTACAGGGCACACGACAGGCAAAACTTTCGGCGCCTGTCGTGTGAAAGTGGGTTTTCTCGGGGCACTCCCGTTTCTCCCCCGCCCTTCACATCAAAATCTTCAGGCATTGGATTTCTAGATCCCAGCCTAGGCAACCTTTTTGCCAGACCCAGAATCGGGCCGTTTGATTTGATCTGAATTTGAATGAATTACATTCATGTTCACATCTGCCCAACTTTTTTCTTTTTCCTTTCGGGACAGGTCCCGGCCTTTCTTTCCACTGCTGCCTTTGCCTCCACCCAAAAGAACATTTAGTGAGACACTCCCCACCCAAAAAAGTCAAGAATAATAACGATAATTAATTTATTAAAATAATAATAAAAAAAAACCACCACCTAATCTTAATAACAATCCACGAAAGGGGACGAAGAGGAACTACAAAGTTCCTGAACACCCCGGTTGGAGAGAGAACTCTTCTGATTTCTCTCTCTCTAAACTGAACCCCTGCCACGTTAGTTTAGTTTAGTTAGTTAAAGTTTTAAGTGGGGTCAAACCCAACAACTATGGGGGTATGCGTGGTACTATACTTCTATGGCTTAGGGTCCGTATAGTGTTCTCCCTATTAATTGTATGACCCTGGCATGTGGTCATCAATTGTATACCCACACAGTGAGTTGAGGAACAAGGTGGATGGAAATGATCCTTCACTGACCTCTAAATATTCTAAAAGTAGAAAGAAAACATATCTTTTATTTGTTAGACTGATTTATTAAAAGTACTATAAAATTTAATGATGTTGAAATTGGTATTTTAGTATATTCGTTATCCGCCACTGCAGGGGAACAGTTCAATTTGTTCTTTCTTATTAACTGAGAAGCTCCGGAAAGGGGCTATCTGTGTTTAGCACACATTTAGTATCTAAACTTGTTTTCAAGCATTGTAAGTTCACAGACATACCACCGTGCTACTGGGAAGACTGGTTTCCTCAAGGAACAAGTCTAGTAAGTGGATTTTTCTTCAAAATCATTGTTACGCTAAGAAATATCTTCCGTAAGATGACAAACTATGCCACAAAAAGCAACAAAAACGCTTGTGAACTTTCGTTCCAAACAAATGTGATGTCAAAGAGTCATTTTACATGTACTGCATGATAACAGTAGAGTCACAAATTAATTATAAAACACGAAGTACAGAGTTCATGACAGGAATAAGAAACTTTCACCATTATACTTAACTAAATGTTTTCAAACGGAACTTACTGGCTCATATCAACTTACTTTAGTTGAAAAGAAAATCTCTATAAGGTCCGGCATAGCCAGGTGGGTTAAGGCGTTCGACTTGTAAACCACGGGTTCGAATCCCCGTCGCACCAAATATACTAACCCTTACAGCCGTGTGGACTAGCTGCCTTCCCTCTACTCTTACACTGCACAATTACGGACGGCTAGCGCAGATAGCCCTCGAATAGCTTTGCGCAAAATTTAGAAACAAACAAAACTTCTAAGTCCTTCAATTCACGTTTTGTTGAAACAAATAAGTAGAAGGAAATGAGAACAAAAAAGGTTAAAAAACATAAAATCTCATGTATGGTATTATACCCATACGTACTCCTATGCCACTGGGAGAGTTACTTAACATTAAAAAAATCATTTGTTTTAAAAATTTATGCCAGGCCAGACCATGAGATTAATAAACCTCACTCGTGTATCACCTGTTGTGGTGGACACAGAACACCAGATTTCCTACTCTTGTGATAACGTTTGTGCATAGTTCTTGTCAATTCGACAGTCTCTCTCGCACCTTCTAAACCTGATATATATACACCTACCCCACAAAAGAGCTTCGTGATGTGTTTACTGGCGCCGCCCACCTGTAGCTGAGGGAATACGTTCCAAATTTGAGTTCTCAACAACACGAGTGTTTAAAATAGTTTCTATTTACTGGTGTTTGTGGATATTTTTCAGACACTAAAGTAACTCTTGGCATATTGTACATTGTGATGATTCTCTCCTAACTACAACTAGGCTCCAAGACCTTTATTCTGAGACGCATATCAACAATACAATAAAAAATACTTTGGCGTAGAGGTCGCACCAACTAAAACGAGAAATCTGTAACCCAGAAATTCATGTCAACACGTGAATATATTATAGTGGTATTATTATTGTTACTATTGTAGTTATTTCTTGGTAATCGCAGAGCTATACAGTAGGCTATCTATTCTGTGTTCATGGAGTGGACTGGAACGACAAATTTTAGCCTTATAAACCTCATATTTTTCCACTATCCAGCGAGAAATATAATACATGCATTAAACTAATATTTATAACAACAGATAAAAATTAAATGTTCTTTCAAGATTTTCTTTTGTGAAAGTATTGCAAATAAACATTCTTTACAAGGTCCCTTGGTGGGTCAGTGGTAAAGTTACAGACTTACAACGCAAAATCCGAGGTTAAGTTCTCTTCAGTAAATACGGTGGAAAGTTTATTAGAACTTTGCTTAATTAGCCAATCAAATGCCACCTCTGATGGGATGACGGTGTGGCTATCCACTTAAAATTTGGGATTAGAGACCTCCCTCAATAGACAAAACATATAGCCCTATATTTTTTCAAGCAAAGCTCTGGAGGCTAACCGTTATATCTGAGGTTTAAAATATTAATTTATTCGAATTTTGTGTTGGACAGAGTACAGATACTGCACTGCGACACTTTGCGCTTAACAACAAACACTTCCAGCTGTGAAACAAGACCAGATGTCGTTATTACTCGATAACCTCTTAATGATTTAGTAACTGTTTTTTGTGATTTTGATCAAAACAGAGGTCGAAAATCTTCTCTGATAATGTGTGACTTGCCATCTAGTGAGTAAAATAAAACGTAATGACTACATCTGTTTGTTTTTTAGAGATCATACACTTGTAAAATAGGAAATAAAAACATATGGAATGGTAGTTATTCGTAAAATTTCTATGAGGTATATGTAAAACGAAATAAATTTGCTAATCAACGTAATGATTTAAATCGTTTTAAACACTATCCATCTACACTATCACTTTACTTGTTTACGTACTTTTTACTGTACCTAATATTTTGTTTTTGGATACATTTATAGCAATTCTACGAATAACCAACGATTTATACTTTTTGTTAAAAATGTGATTTTACCCTTTGTATTAAAATTAGATTCTGTTTAGTTTCATAAAGGTTCGTGTTAAGATTGCCAATTGTTTCTTCTGCTGCATACCTTGACCACTGAGAATGTTTCGTTTTTTATTTTTAACACGCTTCAAAGTATCTAGTTATCTCATGATGTTCCTGTTGGACTTGTGTTGCCATACACATGATGTCAACATCTTTACATTTGGCCTTCTTCCATTGGTACTGCTCTTGCTGTGATGGAGACGTTACTCTCAGATTAGTAAAGCTCAAACGAATCTTCTCAAGGCCAGATGGTTGGGTCATCTTGCATCTTCCTTTAATATTCCGTTTGACTTGACATTAGCAAAGTCTGGTTTAAAATGCTTTGTGGTTTGGTTCCTTTCCTCTCTTGACGTTCTTTGGTTTGATGTTTTTGTCTTCTCATTATATTATGAACGATTTTTTTGTTCCAGTCCTGCTTATATTATACCTAATTTGTAATTTCTTTATCAACAGGTCTTACCTCTTATGCGGTATGTCGGTGTTGCATTTCCCCTGGAGAAAAGTTGTATATGGATTAGTGATCGTCTTAGCATTTTATTTGAGGAAAGATAGGGCTGAGCTTGTCTCGTGGCTCTCTCTACATTTATATTCTGATAATAGGTATCTTGAGATTTTGTGTATAAGGATAAAATGTTTATCATTACTGTTTATCTTATCTGTGTAATGTCTGTTTTGGGATGGCAATCCCTGTTTGTCCTTTCTTTCACTACTCGTTGGGTGTGGAACTCAGGGTTTTAGCTCTCTACTTTCCTTGTTGTTTCCCATGTACTTGGATTCTCTTCTCCAGTATTTCCAGCTGTTCATCATTGTCAGAGAGGTTAGTGGTTTTGATGTTTTGTCATTGTAGAATCATTTTCTTTATCATTTACTGGTCTCTCGACATTTTCACTAAACTGGGGAACATCAACTTTATCAGTTGATTACTTTTGCAACATCAACTGATTTTACAGTAACTCCAATTAATGAATTATTTTATATGGCATAATTTATAAATACTCATAGGTAATTGATTATATTGATTAATCAAGTTAATTTTCCAGTTCTATAAATTATCATTTATACAACTGAATATAGCTAAGAGCTACGGAACTTGGTCTTAGGAAAATTTAACTATCACGCTTGCTGCTATAGTTTGCCTACTTATAGCCATTCAAGAATTTGTGCAACTTCATTCAGAAACTGTATATTTTTGTCAATGCTAACAATTATTACCTTTTGCTAATATAATCAAGTCCGTTTTGCAGAACTGCCTTATTACTAGTCAAATTTTCTTCTAGTCCTCCATTGCAGTCAACAGCAGTGCTCGTGACACTCTCAACACTAAGTCCACTGTGCTCATCGTAGTCACTCAACTCTTCTTCTTCGACTCCATGCTCAGTTATACTACCACTGGTGCAACTAGCTGTGTCACTGCTGTTCTTCTAAGTCTGACTCAGAATGACCTGAATCATTGTTTTCATAACACACAGAAATTAGTTAGCAATTGATAATGACAAATTTTTTGTCGTACGTTTATTCGACCAAACACATGAACTGGTTTGAAATGATTAAAAAAGGCCACTGATTTTATACTTTACATAGAACATGAATGATAAGAACTTGGAGGTCATAAACAGCACAAGTACTTCGTATACCATACACCTAAATATATCAAAATAATATCAGGATTTCCTAAAGCCTTTTGAGATGTTGACCCCTTTAGAAATTTATAAAGCGGTCACTGATTCTCAAATTCTTAGAACATAAATTAGAAGTGAAACTTCAAAATATAATCAACTTTTATGATGCAATCATTAGGAAACATAAAATGTGAAAAAGAATGAGGTTTTCTCTAAAAGTTGCCTGATGAATATCGGACTGTAGGGTTCAAAGTTTGAGTCCCTGAAGTTTCTAACATTAAACCTATTTCTCTGTCTCTTCAGAAGTCCAACCATTTACATGACTAATTGCAGTTTTAACAACATACAAACTTGGAGAGTCATACAGCAGTTAGATGCATAGGCCAACTTTAGCACAGGAGTTATTTCTGTCCTCCTATCAACACTTAAGTCCTTATTCACCCCTTTACAGTCTCACCAAACCAAGGGGATCAATATCAACCATTCTGGGAAACCCTAATTTACATGATAAAGAATTTTGACAGACATTTGAGAAATTAAAGTTTTATATTTAAATATCCATAACAAAGATATAAATGAAAAATATAAAGTTATTACTGAAATAAACCTCAAAAATGTGACAAGAAAAAACAAAGAAATAATAATATCTGATCGATTAGAAGTCATAAAAATGAAGAAGATAAATTGGAACTATTTTAAACTGTTCTGGTCATCGTTATGATGAAGTCCAAAACTTGATAAATACCATTAATAACTTTAATCTAACATGAGGTTGTTTGACATAATCTATTGCAAAACATAAATTATTTTCAAAGTAAAAAAGTCTCTGTCATAAAGAACGTAATAATATTGAACAATTTTATACAGAAATAATACAATCTGTTAGACACTTTAAAATATATACTTACAATATTTAAAAATACCATGCAATGCATCTGAGATAAATAATAATGATACGATAAAATCTGTGTCACTAAAGTTACTAATGACCAGACAATATTTTTTATAGTAAAGATGTATTTTATACAAACAAAATTGAAAATTACCAATCCTGAAATTTTTTTAAAATAAAAATATCATATTAACATTATTGTGAGATATCTAACCAGTCACAAGTTGAAATGGTGAAATGTATTAAAATCTTGAAGAATATTTATCTGGGAAATGTAATGTGACATCGTGGTTATCGTTAAGTTTCCACAAAGCTTTGTTAGCATTTAATCACTATGTTGTACAGCATAACTGTCACAGTTTTACATTTTTAACATAAGGGTGTTTTACCATTTCACTATGAATAATTTACAATTATAATATTTTAAGTACTTCTGGATATGAAATTTCATTATCTTGACTTCCAAATCACTTTTATAGTATTTTGTGCAAACTACAGACAAATACCCAAATTCAAACCTACAGCTTTATATAATTACATTTTCATGTTTACAAAATACAATTTCATGAAAGTTCTTAAATGGTGTCACATCTGTGCTAAAGTACAAACATTTAAACGTAATGGCTCAGGAGAGCTAATTTGACAAATTATAAACTGTGCCCAAGTACAACTGGTCACAGTGATGACCCTGTAAATATTTTCTGAAAACTGTGAAAACAGAACAGCTACATTTGTACAGATAGTTGGTGCTTTATTGACACAGTTTTGCAAGCCTGATAAAAGATATGAATATTCAATCATAATGAAAATAAATACATTTTTTATTGAGATTTGTTGTATACCTTCTTCAGTAATTAATACTTTTCAAATTTTCTGGCTCTTTCTGTTACAAAGATTTATTCTTAACCTACCATCATGAACTTTAACAAAGGTATCACCACCAAAGTGGTCAGAGTAGTTAAAAATATGTTTGCTAACCATATTCTTAGACTTGACCAATCTATCTTCACAAAATAACACATTGTTTTACTATTCTTTGATTGTTTGTTTAAACAGAGTATTTGTGATGAAACTTAGTTGAATGGACGATAACTGCTGTAAAATCACAAGTGTAGAGGATGACATTTTGAAGTCTTCCACTTGAAGACGAGAGGTGGAAGACTTTCCAAATGTTATCATCTACACTTGTTTTTCTCCAATAGGCACTTGCCATCTATTCATGTAAGTTTCATCAAGTTATTTTACTTGTGTTATTTACATACAATAAACCTAACAAAATAAATAAGGATTTGAATCAAAATAATATATTGGTGTTACCTTCACTACCCTCTAAATTTAACTAATGTCTGGTCGTAAGAGAAACTTTTCATAGCTTTCAAACAGATATAATTTAATACAAAAAACACCTTTTAACAATGAGAAACACACCTAAAGAAACTAAAAATAAAAGTATCAGATCTCTACTTTAGTTTTATGTTTACTAAACTTTTCACAAGATTCCTCTGTTCATCTCTGAGGACCTCTGCTTAAATATTTTACTTGCTTCACACTGATGGAAACAGTTTATAATATGCTCCATCTAATGGCATTCAAACCTTATTTGTAGCTATATTCTTTATGCTTTTCTTCATTGTAGTTCAGACTACATGCTGTGACATTATAAAAGGGTGGAATTGAAAAACTGTAATAATAAAAATAAGGAAAGAAACATAAAATGTTTAATTATGTATTTAAAGTATGATAGTTTATTTATCTATAAACCAATGTTTTGGGATGGAATGAAAATTTGAAAATAATTTAAAGTCGCACCATTTACAAGAGATTCCCCTCAAAGCTGTATGCAAACAAGTGTTTACATTTTTTAAATTTTCTTTCCAATTTTTATTTAAAAAATGTTACAAAATGATAAAATAACCAATTCTAAAGTATTTTTGAGGTAGAAAATGTTGAATTAGAGTTTTCTATGATAACTATATTGGGTAAGAATCTTTTTACCTTTTACTAATTGATATGGCGCGTGTGTTTTTCTCATAGCAAAGCCACATTGGGCTATCTGCTGAGTCCACCGAGGGGAATTGAATCACCAATTTTAACATTGTAAATCTGTAGAGTTACTGCTGTACCAGCGAGGCACTACAGAACTGGTAGTTATCTACTTTTATTTCATGTAGTAGTTAAATTAAAATAAACAAATTTTAACACCTTCACTTAATTCTGAATCTTCCTGACTAGTACTACTTTGTTTTCTTCTCCTAGACACTCAGCGACAAAGATCGTTCCTTGATTTTCTTTAGAAACCTCTGAAAAATAAACAAAGAAGAAGAAAGAAACAAAATTATTTTTCAATGGCACGAAAATAATAAAATTTACTAGCAATAAACAAAACAGGTTTTTTTTCCAGTATGTCACTGTCAAAGTTACAAAGTTCCTTTAAATAAGAGTAAATATGCATAAATTGTGTGTTTGTTTTGAATTTTGTGCAAAGTTACGTGAGGGCTATCTGAAGTAGCAGTCCTAATTTAGCAGTGCAAGACTAGATAGAAGGCAGCTAGTCATCACCACCCACTGCTAACTCTCGGGCTACTATTTTACCAACAAATAGTGGGATTGAGTCTCACATTATAACAACCTCATGACTGAAAGGGTGAGCATGTTTGGTGTGACGGGGATTCAAACCCGCGACTCTCGTGTTATGAGTTGAGTGCCTTAACCACCTGGCCATGCCAGACCAAATATGCAAGGGATCTTCAAGTCAATAGACAGGACTTAAGTATTTTATCACAGAATTACACGACCCTGACCATTATATCACACTGATTACAAATATCCCAGAACATTTTAACAAGCATCTCAAAATCTTTGGACCATCAGTTTTATTTGGCAGTCTCCACAAGGGGAAGTTTTAAGGTGTTAAACAGTTTTAAGAATTTCCAAAGACTAACTACCACATAACATTAATTTTTTTAAATGCATGTGACAATCATTCTCTTGTAATTCCATTGTTGGTTAGGGTGGTATTACTTGCATTTGAATATCATTCTTTATACATTCTAAATTACTTTTTGTGTTACTACTTACTTACACAGGACCTCATGATTATAAAGAGAGCAACATGCCTACCTTAAGCTACAGGTTCAGTATGAGAAGTTAATTTTTTATTAATGGAAGCTCCTTGAAAAAAGGCATACAAAAGAGATGATGAGTTAATAGTGTGAAACTGTCCTCGTTTTCTTGTAAGGAAATTTTTTATTGGAAGTAAAAAAACTGATATATAAAATATTTTTACAGACTCATCTTGTGTTATCCCTATTACTAACAGTAAACCTTCTTGAATTTACAATTGAAGGCAAAGAGAGCTTTGAGAACATGGCTGTATCATGCTAAAAATATCCCTGGAAAAATGTTAATTTACTTTATTCAGTGAACTTTCTTCAAAGATAATAACAGCTGGGGCAAAATCTTGCTATTTAAGGGGGAAGATATACATACAAACGTGATCACCAAATGGGAATGACTAGGGTTGTAAAATTTGTACAAGGATTATAACATAGGATGGGAAATCAAAAGATGGAATCTCTAACAGAAAAATGTAAAAATGTCTTAACTGAAGATAAATAGCAATGTATAAATAAACTTCTGTTTAATCCAGATTGTTAAATCCTCATTCTTCATAATGAACATTATGAAATGATTCAAGCAAATAACTCAAAATATTCAAATATCCTGTATCATGTTAAAAATTCAGTAAATTTTCTTTTTCCTTCACAATCACTGTACTTAATATCACATTAGGACATATGATGGCATGAACAAAAGAAAGAGGAACACTAAAAAATTTATCAGACAAGGATACATTGCTACAGCTGTACCAAACTATCCTTAAAACATCTCAAACTGAATGTTATGAAATAAAATATAATGCCACAATAATAATGTATGTTGAATAAAGTTGTGATGTTTACTTCCATAAAAATAATTTTACATCATTATAAGCAGAAGTATCAAATGAGAGGAACATCTTGATATTGTGTCATAAAAATTGTCTTCTTATTTTAGTTGTTAAAAACTAACAGTAACAAAGGCTGTAGATTATATTCATCACGTTTTTATGACCTACAAATGAAATGATGTCTGACAAAAGTACTTGAGGGAGAAGTATATGTATCTAGAGTTGCATAGTAAATGTTACTACAAAGAACTGTGACTATACAGCAATATCTGTAAGTCACACACAGCCTATAATAAAAACAATCTACAAAAAACATTTTGGAAACTATGTACTAGTCATTCTGTTAACAACTGTATTATTATTTCTTAACTTCAAAAAAAAAAACAACCAACATCTCATTAAAGTATGCTTGTTTGTTATTGGATAAAACAACATAGTTTCATATAATATAGTACTCGTAAATACATACAAATTACTGTTTAAAACATTAAAAATTAACACCAGCTAACAAAACAACACTAAGTATACAATTAACTTTTAATGTATTCTATCCATTCATCCATCCAATATTTTCAGAAACCAAAACAAGTAATAAATATACTGTGTACATAAACATGTAAATATTGCTCTATATACAACTCAAGCAAAAAAATGGTGTTATTAAATAGGATAAATTTACCAAAAACTTATAAACTGATTTTATGGAAATTGTTTGGTTTGCACACAAAAGGCACTTGAAAACTATCTCCCAAAAACTCAGCAACAAAGGTATAAACAGATAAGTTACAATAAACTATTTTGTGGAAAACAAATGTAACCCACAAACAAAAAAAACATACAATGTACAACACAGATAAATATCTTTCTCAGTTACTGAACAAAAAAACATTCCACAAAACTTGATTTCTTCAAACTGAAACACATCAACATCTAACACAACCAGAAAAATAAGTATGTTATACAGTTTCTTTGTAGCAGTTATAAGTTTATAATGATTAATAAAATATTTTCCAAACACACACACACACACAAAATAGTTCTGACTTGTTTTATTTGAAGTCTACTTATAAATATTATGTTTTAAAGTTAGTTTCTCTGATCAATTTTTATCATTTACACAAAAGCAAAAGCATGACAATATTATCAAATTTTATAACCTTTTAACGAGTGTTAAAATCCCAATTCAGTTAAATGGTTTTAGCTGTTTCCAGAAGTGTAAAACTAAGCATAAAGAAGCACTTCATAGTTCAAAACATCAAAGCAATATACACATATTTACACTAATTATTCATGTCCACAGTAACATACTATTCTGAAAAAAAAATTGCCTATGGTCAAAACAAAGTAATACAAAAGGCTGGGACAAGAAACAACTAAATGTTGAACATTCAAGAGTAAGCAGTTTGAATCATGATGTGACCATTGAAGTCCAACCTGACAAAATGGATTGTAAACAACTGAGAGTTTTTGTGAAAACATTTAAGAAACACAGAGGCTGATACCTTACAGAAGTTTCCACCCTTCATGATGGTTATTAGCTTACAAATATTTTGAACCCTTAAGACAACTAATGGTCACAGAAAATGTTAACCCTTATCACTAATCTCTGTAACTGTTGAAGGCCTGTGCAAGGGAACTCGCACTATCATTAACAAATTGTTTTATATTAGTTAAAAGGCCACTCTGACTTTTTTCACAACAAATAACAAAAACAAAACATGATAATTTTTTACTCACTATCTAAACATGGCTATCTTTTGTTAGAATTTTATATTGCTCTGTACCTTTTTCATTTGTCTGAATCTCTTGAGTATCTAATATGATTCACAATAGGTATTCCATGAATTAAAAAAACAACAACATGATATAGTACTATACTTGTACTAACATAAATTAATATGTAAATCACGAGTGCTAAGTCTTCTGTTTACAATCAGTAACAGGAGTAATGTTACAAAAATTCTTCTTCATTAACAAATGTTTACTAGTAGTTCCAGTGCTGTAAACATCTACAAGTTTGGGGCCTTCAAAATTGGAATTTCATGTAACAAACAAATTAAACAAACAGAAGCAGAAACAGTATGGTGCTAGAGAAAAAAAAAAACCCTTAATGTTTAATTACATCTCTCCCATGAGCAGTCAAATTTATAAATGAAAAAGCATGAATGATATTAAAAAAAGCAACACTTAATGACTGTAATTATGAAAAAAAATGGATCTTAACATATTTTTCATGAAGTATGTATTATTCACACAAACAAAGTAAATAATATTACCTTATTATTAACTGCAATGGACTATTCCACTAAAACCTCTTTGCAAAGGAAAAGTATTTAACTACACCATCTACCAGATAGTGGGGTTTATTTAACGTAAAGTACAAAAACTGTTGAAAATTATACCCCATAATAACCTGGTGATGTATCATTCATTATGAGCCTAAAATGTACAGTACAACATAGCTAATAATTATTTTATCTTATTAGTCAATTACAATTCAACCAGTAGCATACTTATATGACAAGTAAAAGGCACAATTTTAAATGTTTCATAAAAGTTAAGCACAACTAACTTCTTCCAGTGTCAAATTATTAGAGAAACATGTCAAACATTATTCCCATTTTTAAGATTCTTTAAAAGTCCTTTTCCCATTTGTAGACTATACTACCAAACATTTCTTACAAGCATGAGATGTGAGATTTATTTCAAAATAAACTGAACACTGGCTTTCAGATACGCAGCACGTAAATATGTTTAATATTGAGTAAAAACCAGCTGCCAGCTCTAAGTGTCTGATGTAAGTAGAGGATGAAAAGTCTGTTTATACAATGACAAACAAATTATACTACTGTGTAATATTACTACAGACATATTTGTCTTGTATATGTAACAAATAAACTGAATTATTCTATAGTAGTAACATCATATGCTCTTCTGCATTAGTTTGGTAAACAACTTTGTCAAATTATTTAGCACCACAAAACAGTCACCTTATAGCAACATCAAGGTACAGCACAGTGACAATCATTTAGCCACTTTTTCATGGTTGTTGTACTGTTTGTTTGTTTTTAGCATCTCCCACTATATTAGAGTATACCATATTAGCAGGGTAACAATCACATTACCCTTGTTTTTCATTGTCATAGTACTGTGTTTTTCTAGTGTCTGCCATTAGGTTGCAGCATTTGTGGTATAGTAACAATCATTTAGCCATTTATGGATTATTATAACACAATATATTATTAGTACCCTTCATTATGTTACAGCATACCAGTCACCTATACCAAAATTATTGTACATAATACTAACTGTTCTCTCCTGTATTGTCTGCTTACCATTTTACTTCACCACATACCAGGTTGGCAATTTTACTTTGCATCCACATGAAGATGTTTATTCCAGTAATAACTGGGACAACACTTGAAAAACTGTATTAAGTACCATTCTAAAAATCTCATAAAAGCCCTTGGTGTTTGTTTTGAAAACACATCTTTACAGATATTGTTTATACAGATGACTCTCTTAACACAACTATATGAGTGTGTTGAATCATAAAGAAGACAGTTTAGATCTATCACAGCTGCTATTTATTAGACCACAAGGTTTGTTTATATTCTAATATCTGTATGTAATTTTACAATTAGTTGTTAAGTTATATTCAGAAAACACAAGGAATTCAGTTGTGTCACAACAACAGTTTATTAGATGATTCAAGTTCATTATCTACTATCTATATATTACCTTGAGACCAAACAGTTATAAGCTAGTTATTAAATCAAATGGAAAATTCGAAGAGAACTATAACACTGACCCGTGTTTAATGTCTTTTTTTTTTATTATTTGTGTTACGATCACCATTTAATTATAACATCAAACTTCCCTCAGAATCACACTCTTTCCCTATTCTATAACACAATAAATGGGCTAAACAAAAGCGATTTAAAACTGAGAAATAAAGCAACACATGGGTCAAATAATTTTTATAATTTGGTGTCATAAATGTTTTTGTCTCTCACAAAATTTTAAAACTATATAGCCAAACAATTAAAAACTGGTCAATATATTTTGTTAGAAATAAGTAGAAAGTGCACTTCTTGGCCTAATTTCCTTTATGGCAGACATTAATATGGTAAGCTCTGCTGCTAGAACTATCCATTTTTAACAAAACTGTGGTAATAATAAGAATCTTTATATTTTATTAATGTTAACTGAAAGCCTGGTTCACTCACTTCTCAGAATAATTGATATCAATGTTCTTGACATTGAACAGTCACATTTTACTAATTCATTAAACACACAAAAAACTGAATGGATACTTTCCATCAAGCCAGTAATTATAGGAAACCAAAATATGTAACAAAGGGAAGAATTAAGTACAATTATACTAATCACTGTTTGATGTTAACTGTCTGATATGTTTTAGGGCAGTTTCTACCAACTTCTTCTTGTCTGCTTCTCTCACCCTTAAGGGAGTAAAGAACATTAATTCACACTAAAAGTATGGATAGGTCAAATTAATATTTTAAAAAATTAGTAAATTATATTATTAAAATTGTACAAATCCTTTTCATTCACAAGTCTGAACAAGACCTACCTAAAAAAAATAAGACCCTTTAAAAAATGTTGCATTATTTGAAACTTGTATTTTTTATCAATAATTTTATTTCTAAAACAACTTGAAAGGTAGTTATACACTTTTCATAAATAAATAAACATTGCAATTGGTTCAAAAGCATGCATTATAAAATATAAAGTGTAAACACACCATTGTAAAGTAAAAGAAACAAACAAACTTTTTATCTTTATAACACAAATTCATCAATCAATCAACTCTTTGTCTGCACACACAAAATTTGCCCTAAACAATGTTTTAGGTAACACTGCATAACAAATCATTTACTACTAGAGAAAACTCAAGTGATTCTTGGTAGTTAAATAGTTTTGGTTTCAGATACGTAATCAGAATTTGTCCATCACCTCTAGATTTTAAGATACTGTAGTATCTCACTACTTTATCAACAATATGTGTAATACCATACAATCAGCTCAGTTCAATAGGTTTATACTGTGAAATTAAGTTTACATAGAAAGTTTAATGAACAAAAGGAATAAATTTTTGATAACTTCAAACAGTAACTGTATTGTATTGGTATAAAACTCCATATATATTGTTTATATGTGCTACTTGTTCTTGATAAAATTATAATGACTTGCACCAATTTTGCTTCATTCCCATGTTCACCTTTTCTGCCCAGGAACATTTGAGGAGTCCCTCAACAGAGCTTAAAATGGGCAGAGTGATACACCTCTCTCTCAACTGTTTCTCACTCACTCACTCAGTTGGTTACTTTGTCTGGCTCTGTGCACACTCAAAACAAAGTCCATCTTCCTCACATCATACCTGTGATATAATCAAATAAAATCAAAATTTTGTTTTTAAAATATTTTAAACTAGTTCTCTAAACATAATTCTTTTATACTTTTTAGAAAATTATTTGATGTACTGGCTGCTTTCACTTCAAGTGAAGTCCAGAAACCACCTAAACAGTTTATGCTACATTTGTGTTGTACAGTTTCCAAATCTGGCTTCACACAGTGGCTAAATAAAAGAAGAACAATTGTGTCATTGACAATTTCAATGATACAGTGTAAGCCCAAAGATCATCTAACTAACTGTTACTTTTGCATTAATATTTCTGGATATTCAGACAAAACTAAACAATACACTAAATATCCAGAGATTGCATCTGTGATGAAACCAGTACCTCATGGGGATGATTTTCTTGTGTCACATCCAGCAGCAAAGTGGGAAATAGAAGTTAAACTGCAAAAAAGACAATGAATCATCTTTATTTCCTTCATTTAGTAATTTTACCCCTGTGGCATCTCAACATAAACTGCCTCATCTGATCACACAAGATGAGCTAAATCATCAGATTTGTGACTTGTTTTATACTGAAACAGCATGGGGAACTTTCATTTACGGCAATGGAATTTATCATAAAGTCTTGCTTCTCACTACAGCATGCAAGATACTTTGTGTTTCTGTACAAATGTTGATGCACTAACTGAAGAATCAAGTACTGAATATACTCTCAAGAAAGAAAACATTTTACCAATTCATCTAAAGTTAGTGTGAAAACTGTGCTTTTACATAATGTGAACACTGAGCCATTGGTTCCTGTTATTAATGCTGTGAACATAGTAGAACATGCAGCTTATTCCTGAAGCAATCAAATATCCACTACTGCTAAGTCTATAAAGTGAGTACACCAAACACTGTAGCTTTTTGTCTGTCTGGGATAGCCGATATCATAAAATTCATTTAAAAAAAACGGAATGGCCAGTGAGAGAATTATGTTCCAGTAAAACAAAGTTGAGTTCCAACTTTCAGTGAATCATCAAGATATGTTTCTTTCATCACTCCATCTGTCTTATAAGTTTCAAAAAAGTTAGTGACGTGAAAACTAAAAAGTCGTATTTTTGTTGGGCCACAGATTTGGGAAGTGCTGATGAATGGTGATTTTGAAACATCACTCAGTCAGAAAGAACATACTGCGAGGAAATCACTCAAACTGGTTGTTAAAATTTTCTTAGGAATTTACAGAGATGAAAACTATGTTGTGACGATTAATGATATCCCTGAGAACAAGAGGAAAACTGGGTCCAAGATGTCACTAAAGTTACACTTCTCACACTTTTAATTAAGTTTCTTATCAAATGATCTTGGTGCAGTAAGGAATAATCTTGGTGAGCACTTCCCTTAAGTTATGTCTATAATAGAACAGTAACATCAAGAAAGACAGTGGAATCCTGTGATGATGGAAGATTACTGTTGATTCTTGTAGCATGCAACTAACAACATACATAAAAGATACAACAAGTCAGTCAGGTATTTTGTAAAAAGAATTAAAAAAATAATAACATGATGATAGTTTTAAACATAGCTTAAGTGTATTTTCAGTTTTTTGAACATTCTTAAATGCAATTTTCAATAAATAAATAAAGTTATCAGAGAGTTATTTTCACAATATATAAGAATATTTAGAATAAACCTAACATAGCTCAAAAACTAGTGATCAGTAATATTCAACAATTTTTAGAATCAGGATCAACAAATTACTCATGAACAGTTGTATTTTTATTGCAGTGGAGAAGCTTCTTTTGTGGACAGTGTAACTTCTAAACATATAATTACTGTGCAAAATTACTCAAACACTTATATGCTTTACATATTTCTAAAAAATTAATTTGATTCAATGACTTAAGGATATTTCAACACATAAACAAAAAACATGAATTTTATCTCATAACTCAAAGCTGATAGTTAAAACCATATATAACTTCTATTATAAAGAAGCTTACACATAGAACAACCTTAAATATAAAATTTTCAAAATTACTTACAGATCAGCCTATACAAAATATATACTTCATGATATTCCTACAAGCACCAATATTCTTAGTTATGCCAACTAACAAGACATGCTTTAACAGATATGAGGTGTTCTTTCATTATAAAAAGCCTAGACACCTAGTTATCATAAAAAAAAGGTTAAGGAAAACTATCGTATTTATATGCAAGAAAGTATCAATTAATTGTGCAAATTTGTGGTAAGCACTGTTAAATATATGAATAAACAAACATTCTGAATTTAAGTGGTTTTCTATTAAATGAAACTAATTATGGCTAAATTAACTAACACAATCATGATTATTAACTTCAAAATGTAAAATAGAATTTTAGTTATAAACATTATACCATAAATTTAAGATTTCATTTCTATCTACCTGAGAAAAATAATATATTGATAATATTTATCTACTTTGTATTCAATGTTTTATTACTCTCACATTACACATGGAGATGAAAATCTAAGAATGTTTATTTAATTTGAAGCATTGGAACCTATCATCTTGTGAAAATTGTATGCATGTATGATTAACTGACTACAAAACAGACATTCAACTATTATTAAACTCTCGACAGTTAAAATTGATTCATTAATAATAATGGTATTAACACAGAGAATTCTCAGGTTATGTTTAATATATTACCATGATACAAAACATCTATGGAGAGAAACTTTTGGTAATAAAATCTACAACTGTTTCCAACTTCTGATCAAAACAAAATACCTATATAGTTCAAATAAAAATTAAATGAGAAATGAATATTATGTACGTCTAACATATCACCATACTTATTATGATTAGAAGGTACTGATTCATCTGTCATGGTACCCTCAATGCAAGCAAATTTTTTGCTATAATCCCAAACACAAGATTCAGCTAGCTTGGAAGGTTTAGTTTTGTTCTAAACACATATCTTAAGATAACAATGCAAAATAATCCTCGTAAACAAATATATATATATCAAACAATTTAACCAATACTAAAAATAAACTAACATTAAAGAAAGAAAAAATAAAACATTACTTTATTCAGAGTCTACAACTATTTATCATCTTACCTTCATTCTTTCTAAATTTGTATTTACACCTGTTAAAGGCTAGTTGAGAAACTAAATAAGACTTAACTTTTAATTTAAAAAATGAAACTTGACATCTTGCAGGACATGTGTTGGAGTTAGACATCAATAGTATCAGGTATCTTGAGGGCAACACATAACTAGGTAACTAAACATACAACTTTTAAGCAGAACTACAGCAACTTGTGGGTTTACCCTTCAATACTTACTATTTTCTTGTCCACAGTCTTGAAAGTAGGTTGCCCAGTCCCATGTCAAGAAAAGATCTAGAAGTTATAAGAAAATATAACTACAAAAATTCTGAAAGATAAATTCCAGTGCACCAAAATAAAGTAAACTGCTATACGTATATTAACTAACAAAAATTATAAGAAGAAGGAATTGTACACCATAAGTCAGAAAGTAATAATAAGAAATCAGTTTTAGTGAAAGGAGACTGATGGACTCTGTGACTAAACTAAAATAATTGGAAGATGTGATATCGAAAAATATATGTAACTATTTTACTTAGTAGAGTTTCCACAGTTAATACATCTTTAATTATGTTTATTTGTTTGTTTTTGAATTTCATGCACGAGGGCTATTTGCACTAGCCATCCCTAATTTAACAGTGTAAAACTAGAAGGAATTCAGCTAGCTATCCCTAATTTAACAGTGTAAGACTTAATGGAAGTCAGCCAGCTATCCATAATTTAACAGTGTAAGACTAGATGGAAATCAGCTAGCTATCCATAATTTAACAGTGTAAGATTGGAGGGAAGTCAGCTAGCTATCCCTAATTTAACAGAGTAAAACTAGACAGAAGTCAGGTAGCTATCCCTAATTTAACAGTGTAAAACTAGACGGAAGTCAGCTAGCTATCCCTAATTTAACAGTGTAAAACTAGACGGAAGTCAGCTAGCTATCTCTAATTTAACAGTGTAAGACTGGAGGGAATTACGTACTTTACATTCGCACTTCAACACAACTAGCTATCATCTGATCTTAACATTAGTAACGGAAGGTGTATTTAATGGCCTAAATATAAGCATTGGTGTAAAACATTATTGTAACAAAGGCTTAGTTGAAACACTACTCCATTGAAACCCTTGGTAACTTTTATCTTACTTTTGTCTATACCTCAATGTTAATAAACAACTGAAAAAAATATAAATAAAATGCTATTTAACTTATCATGGTGCAATAAGTGAGCCTAGGGTAGTATTTGTTTTATAATTAAGCTTAAAAATGTACTGTGCAATAACTTACTCTTAGCTCAATAAAGACAAAATATCAATTCTAAATCTAAATAATTTCTGAATTAAATTGTTTTGTTCTATCACCAAAGTTAACAAGAATAAAAAACAAACTGATATGTATATTAAACATTCACAACATAAATACCATAGTTGACCTCACAATATCAATTGGTAGTTTTGTTACAAAACAATGATATAAATTGTAGACCATTACTATTAAAACAAAGAAGCATGACACAAACTGTTTATTATATATATTAACACCAGAGGGACATTTAGAGTGTTCCTTCTACCACACACATTATACTCTTTAACACTGTAAATACGTGACAGCCATAAAGTTTCTTATTTCCAAAGAATGCAACATGTAGATCTTCAATGTTTTCAGTTTACTAAAATGTTTAGTTAAAATAAAGTTATTTCAATTTTTTAAGTCCATCTCATGCTACGTTTATCATTTTTATAAAATACTTCATAACTTAATGTTTCATGAAAAATTCAAAATCTTCCTATTAACAGTAAGCAGAGCCAATCTTTATATATATACTCAAAAGGTGATTTACAAAACTAACATTTATCTCTGTATTTCTATAGACTGATGGAACTTTTAGGCAAATAGGTCTATTCAGATACCAATAACCATTTTGAATCTATTCAATGTTACACAGCGTGGCTTTCAAATGCATCACTAAACTTTTGGAAAAGAAATGGCAATAACTAACATATTGAGCAAGAGCAAGAATTTAAACTGAACAAAATACACTATTCATTTCAAGCAGGCCAAACTAGCCTAACAATCCTTTGACTGTTTATGTACATGTAAAACTGAATGAGTGCTTAAATCTTTATCAGTACAACATATAACCCAATAAAGGTGACATAAAATATCTTAACTCAATTGACTATTCTTTTTTTAGGATAATAAAGAGCAATGATTAGTAGGGCACATTACAAGTACAGATGTTGATGTCATTTATGTCAATAATAACAGAAGACATTCCTGTCATGTTTAGATGTACATAAAAAAATGTGTGCATTACATGAAAGATGGCAGTGACAACAGTTAAAAAATGTTAAAACAGTTTTCACAGAATAGAAAAATAAAAAGGAACGGGAATTACAGAAAATGATAATGTAAAGAAATATATAGGAAACAATACTAATATATGGGAAATAGAAAAATGAATAGAAATATAGGTGATATTAATATATAGGAAACAATACTAATATATGGGAAATAGAAAAATGAAGAAAAATATAGGTGATATTAATATATAGGAAACAATACTAATATATGGGAAATAAAAAAATGAACAAAAATATAGGTTATATTAATAAAAAATAAAAATAAATTACAAGTTGTTTTGAAATTTTTTAAGAGATGCACAAAGGTCATTAATTCTATGACTAAGAATGATGTCATTCTGTTATAGTATTTAACAATGCTATCCAATAAACATCCTTAATTTCTTTCTAAAAGTAGAAAAAATTCACAAATAACAATGAACAGTTATGTTGAAACTTGAGAAAAGTAAATAACCTTAAACAATATCAAACCTAATGAAGGGCAGTTGCTTGAAACACTAGTTAAATAATGTAACTGTTTTTGTCCTTTTTTTAACTTTAGGTGTTTATAAAAACAATATTTCTTTTGTGAAGTAAGAGAGGATTCCATATACTGTAGACCAGCACAGTGCTTCCTTGTACCTAGAAAAGCATGAGACCTGTACAAGTAAAACTTTATCCAACCTTCCCTAACAATGGCTAGTGACCAATAAAAGCCAGCCTATTAACCTGAGACACACATCCTCTAATACAAAGAAAAAGCAATATGCAACAAAATTCACATAATACAAACGTGAAACTCCCTTGAGTTAAAAAAAAGAGAAAACAGACATCCATGATGGTCACTGAATGTTTAAACTACTGTATATATATCAACCAGTCTCTGTATCAAGAAGACTAATGATTGATTTTCAGCCACGACCACTAAATAAATAGTTCTTTGAAATTTCCAAGAATATGGAAGCAGATTATTAGTCAAAACACAGGATAAAAAGTAATGAGTAACTAGTATCTAGTAGTTAATAAAAAGTTCTCAATTAACAATCAGACTGAAGTGACCATACAGGTTACAAACCATGACAGTTCATGAGCATCAGAACCATGGGATGAACTAGACAAATACAAAAACTTGTTCACCATTTACCATTCAGATAACTAGACTAGACTGATGTTTCAGGCAAGACTAAGAAAAGAGGATTCTAAAGTATTCTAGAGATGTTTCTCAAGCAAATTAGAATGACCAAATACAAAGTTCACCAAAATAATTATAGCAGAAGTAAACAATCTGATTAACAATTACTTTGAAATTCTTTTAAAGCCTGTAGAAAGGTCTAGTGATTTAGTCAACAGAAAAAATATAAAAAGAGAATAAAAGCAAATAACTTCATGAAGAAATCACAATTCCAAGAATTACGTGACAAAATAAGTCACTCTCATTTACAGCTGTGATAAGACATGTAACTGGATTACTCAAAGTTCAAGAGAGCAAAGTCAACAAAAAAATGTATCAATTACAAACATGTGTGACATTTATAATCACAAGTACAAATGCCATAAATACATTTACGGATGTCACTGAAAATGAATGTAAATCTCGTGTATATATTTGGTTGCCAGATATATAAAAAGTGTTGTTGACTGAAGCCAACAGGCAAAAAATTCCAGATTAAAATGCACACAGAAGCATTTAAATGAAATGGTCTTAAGTACTCACATCAGAAACTCAATGATGAGTAGTGTTGATAAACAAAATAACACTGAAAGTCATATCTGTTTATCTGATCAAAACAGGAGCATTTTAAAATTAATGTATATGCAAATTACTGAATTATGTGCAAAATTAAACATCTTTACAATCCATGCATGTGAATGAAATTAACATTATAGTATATAATTTAATGTTTATGTTATCCAAGTTTTAATTCTTTGTTACAACAGAAACATTTAAAATAAATATTTTGCTCACATAGTTTGGTTGTCACATGATCCAAGTTATAAAAAAAAATCTCCAATTTAACAGAAACTGACTGTAAACACATAAGCTCACAATGCATACAACTGTCTAGATGCCAATGTATTTTCACATGTCCTTTTGAGACATACGATATATGCAGTCTTAGAACTCAATCCACTGCAAAAGAGAAATAGATTTTACAGCCTTTTATGGTGCTATGCCAATCTTCTGTACTTTGGAAACAAATTTATGACGTACAAGTAATTAGTTAATACAGGTGTGCAAAGCTGTTATAAAGAGCTCAGTGTACACTCACTCCACCAACAGTTAATATGAAATTGGTGTACAGTTTTTGTACCGAAGTCGAAGTAACAGCCTGCAGTACTATTGTCTACAGCACTTACAGTGGTTTGTTACCTCAAAATGCTATAGTTAGAGACAGTTGAACTGTACTTAAATCTAATTTTTATATTTTAGTTGCCTATGTATAATTTATGTTTTAAAAATCCTATTTGAGTGATTTAATTGTTTTTATAAGCTTAACTTGTTACATGGATTGTGAAAGCTTTATAAACAAGATGGTATCTATAACAGCCATCCTGTTTTGGCAACACATCTATGTGGGGAATTTGTCAAAATAACTTCTTCATAAAAGACCTATTGGTATCAGTTAATATATCAGAATAAATAGACAAAGAATTTTAAAGGAGAGTTAAAAATAAACTATAAATGAAAAGATAAAGATGTTAAATTATGAATATGTGAAAAAGATGACTATACCAGTAAATTTCTATAAAGATGTAAAAGGTATTACACATTTTTGTTAATTTTAAAAACATCTCCCTACACTCTCTGTTGATGATGATAAATAGAGTTAGTAATACGGTGCATAAAAGAGAAAATAAAGTTCAAACATTTACCTTAAAAAACAACAATTGATGTTCATTTATGAAGTTCTAGAGGTTATGCAAATGAAATATAAAAACTATAAGGTAAAAAGTATTATTTTTATACTTTATGTAAAAATTACTTTGCATGTGAACTACTCAGAGTCCAAGTGTAAATTACTGCATTAAATAATGAATTTTTATCAGAAAAATCCAAAAAATATTTACAAAGTAAAACTTTTGCTGAAACTACTTACTTTAATGAAAGTTTGTTATCAAGTTTTAAGGAAATAATTTCATTTTTGAAAGGCATTTCATGACAGTTGCATACTTTTCTTCCTATGAGCATATATCATTCAACAAGGTTTAATGTCTTCCATAATGTAACTGTTAATTACATATCTATATACATAATATATGCCTATGTTACATACGTATACAATATTAATGACTATTCTACAGCAACCACATAAAATGTATTTAGTCCAAAAGCAATGCTTACATTACTTGTAATATCTTTTAATATGAACTTAAATAGTAGAGTTTTGTAAAGGCTTACTAACCTGCCTAAGATCAGCAAAGCACATCTGGAGTGCACCTTCTTCAAATCCTCTAACAGGTTCTGAATTAGCAAACACTATTGAAGACAAAAAAGAACTCAGTTTAGTTTATATCCATTAGTGAATAATTATTATCTGCATTTGTTTTGAAGGCCTTAACACAAAATATTTGGATTGCCAACACAATTCAGTTTTATTGAAGCATAAAATGCTGTTTTGGTTTTGTCTTTGATCTGCTTAAACATAGTCTAGAAAGCCAACCTCCAAATGCAGTGGAGATTGTGTGAAAAGTTTATCAAAATGTGTGGAATAAGATTGACCTCATTTTGTAGAAACTTACTGCAATGAAAGAAGTATTTTCATAATAATGCATTATTATGGCCATCAAAATTGAACATGATTTACAATGAAATAGTTCCAAAGGCAGCAGGAAGCCTGAAAATTGTTCTTAAAAGATAAATTAACCCTTAAACAAATAATACTGTGTAAGACTATTAAGTATTCTGATTATTTACAAAACAGAACTGAAAAATAAATAAGAACAAAACTACAATAAGAATTTCATTAATTAATCAACAACAAAAATAAATCTCTTCACAGAAAACTAAATCTCATAAAAAAAATAAAATGTTTCAGATGTGGTTTAAAGAAACAGTTTCAATTTTAAGATAATAACATTAAAGTGTGATGGTCCATAAAGTACAAATTTTCCAAACTCTTAAAATTTCTTGATTTGCACATATTGTGTTAACCTTATTTCCCCAGATGTTAAAAGCTTTAAAAAATACCAACAAAAGCATTTTCAATTTTGTCCATAAATCATCCATAAAAAGATCATAGCATAATGTGTTTGCAAAATGACCAATTTCCATCTTCAGTCATTGTCTAATTCAACAGAAATACCTTTGTTGCAATATATGGAAAATAGTCAAGTAAGGAAACTGTTATTGTATTAAAGTCTATCTTTATACTGTGCTGTTTGTGTCCCAGGAACCACAGTACTTACATTATACATACATTGTACCTCACTACTATGAATAACACAAGCTAAACCAGGTTAATATATGTGATTCATCCTCACTGTCAAGCTGAATTCAGGGAAAGTACACCTTACTTAAAAAGATGGGACTAAATATTTGTCTACAGAAAACCATGCTTTCCTTTTCACTACTGGCTTACATTATACACTGTATCTTATTAGTATGATAAAGTTGACTTAAAACTGTAAAATGTTCAAAGTTGCATCACTACTTCAATCTTTTTTCACATCATCTACCTTTGTACTGAACTCACTAACTCTTTAATATTTTGGGATCTTCTAGAACATTTTCCCTCCATCCAGGATGTTTTTTTTGGCCTCCAAATTAACAAGTTAGGACTGAGAGATGCCTTGGGTCTCTTTACAACTGGATGATATATGCATATTGAGGCTTAGAATATAGAATTGGATACAAGGCTCCTTGTTAATTTGGAGGTCAAGAAAACAAACTGGAGAGAGGGAAAATTTCAAGATGATCCCAATTTTCATGAAAATATAGGTGATTTTCAACAAAATAAGATATTAAGCAGGGCAACAGTGAAAGTTATGTTTCCTATACTGAAAATGTATTTCATATAACTAGTCTCATTTAGTGCTGCACTCTATGTGAAAAAAAAGAAAGAAAAACATGCCACAAGTCTTTTTCCTCCCTTCCTTTGGAAATGACTCATTTTAATGTCTCTCATGCAAATTATCATGGATAATCCTCCACAAAGGAAAGTGCTATACACTCATTATACGTGCAACTTCCTCTATTCAGTTCTATCAAATTACTGTTTTGAGTTTTAGTGGAGAATTGAATCACTCATTTTGAGTGGAGAGGAAGTACATTTTATGTATAGAAAAACTAACTTCTAATATGGTACATTAGCTGTGCTTGTATAATCAGATAGAATCACACACTGAATTGGTGCAAGGGAAGAAAAGAAGCATCCTCTGAAAGAGTACAGAGGACACACCTTGAGCCTAATGAATTAGATATGAAGACATGATGTGGGAGACTTCACTACTTCCAAATCAGCCATACTGTTCATCAATCTGGGAAATGTGTTGTATATTCTGGTAGACAAAAACTGAGAAGTAAATCCAATTAGTATTGGGGAAAAATGGAAGTGTCTCCAGACACAAAGTGGATAGGGCATGATGGACTGCACTTGACAAGTCCACTACATCCAAAATCTATGCTGCTGGAAACTGACACAGATAGAGAGGGTGAATGTAGAATGAGGATCATACCATCTTCACCTAAAATTTATAAGACCAGAAGGGATATCAAACATCTGACTCCTGAAGAGAGCGTATGTTAAGAATAGAAAATGGTATATCAACTTAGAAAACCTGATGTCCTGCATTGAAAAAATGTGTATGAGAGAGAAATTGACCAGAACCAACCTAATACAAATAACATCTTCAGAATAAGCTACACAAAAGACAGTTGATGGGAAACAACCAGAACAATCCCAAGTTCCTCCACCATGCTGTATCAAGACGACTGTAAGTTGTAGGCACCTACTGTTTGTAGGCCCTACCAGCCATACAAGTTAAACCAAAAAATTAACTTTTATGGAAAATTTTCATGGACCTATAGTTTTCATAGGCCCTAGGCACTGTGCCTAATAAATAATTCAGCCCTGCCTCCACAATACAGATAAAGTATAATTGAAGGAGGAAGTCAAACATCCATACTACAATGTGCAAAAACTTATGTTTTTTGCTTTTACTCTATATTATAAAACAAGAAAAGGAGACTGAGAAATTGATTGAAAGACTATGACAGATAGCCAGTCTTCAGTTTTAATGACAACAACAAACAGCTGGAATAGAAACTGTGAAAGAGATTATTTCCAGATTCAATGTTCTGTTGGACAGAAGGTCTTGAACTACCTCCAACAGAAGCTGGCTGTTAATGGAATCCTGAGGAAGGAAAGAAATGGATATCTGTGATAAAAATAAGAAGGTAAAGGAAGCATAGGACATGTCCAAATAATCCACCAATCTGTGATGAAACATTGCCAAAGGGGAAGAAAGTCACACAACTGAGCCCCCATCCAGTTATCAACTGGTACTGTTGATATTATGATGATCTACACTGAAAAAAACACCTGGAAAGAGGAACAGGTAAAAGCTGGGAAGCAATAGGATGGGAAACTGGAATAGGGGCTTGTTTTGATTCCAACTGTGGCAAATGAGCTACCAAAAAACGAAAGGGTAGAGTGTTGATGCAGGTGTTCCCAGCATGCAATTCCAAAGCGTCTGGAATACGTTTGAAAATATACTAAGAAACAGAGCTACACATGATTTCCTAAGTGGGCAGCAAATAAATCTGACAGAAGGCTGCATTTTGACCCAGTATGTTTCAACAACAGAAAAATTATGTATGCAAGGTGAGAGTAGAGAATGAAAAATGAGTCATCTTAGAAGTAACAAAGGAGAGGCTGTTCCTCAAAAAACCTCAAGATTTTTGTACAGAGTATCTGAAAGTAAATGTTTGGTAGATAAATACCACAAAAGTAAGGATAAGACAGAGGCATGGATTAAAAGCACTGGAAGTCAGGGGGGTACTCCCAAATTGGCAAAATAGATTCCAACACCTGTGAGTCTTACAACGGATAGGCTATTTGATGGTTCGTCAAACAAACTATCCACAGCACACAGGAAGCAAAACATGCTGGAACTCTCAACCAATTATGAAGTTAAATGCTTTGTATGAACCCTAATATCCAAAGAAAGTGGAAAAACTAAATATGGTAAAGAAGAACTTAGAACTATCATACAACAAAAAAGGATGAGGATTGTAGGAAATCATAAAATGGGATAAAACATCACATACCTGAGAAATCATACCTGAATACGCAATATTAGACCGAGCTCACTCTGCAGGAGGTGTACAGGGAAACATGAGAAAATCCTGTGGTGGAAAAAGGCTATAAAAATCTTTCTCGGAATCAACAGGTTCAGATTGTTCATGAGGTGAATAACTTCAAGAGAAAGTGGCTGACTCACAGAACGATCAGTCTCTCATTGAATAATTGCATTAACAGGGTTGCTTGCACCTCCAGCCACAGTTACAAAACCGGCTCTCTGTGCTCTGTCTACCTCGTGTGAGCACTCACCAATTTTTCAAAAACAAACATGTACAATATTATATCAACTATACTTTGCCCTATCCATTGCCGACGACCAAACACAATATTTATATAAGTTGTTTGTCACAGCAACGAATCTTACGGTGAAGATGTTTTCTGAACTGATAGAGTATGATCAATACTAATTATACTTGTAAGAAGACATTGACATTAGGCCTGTGACGTTATTAACTTTACGATTTTTATATTCAGCCCCCTAGGTAACTTCATGGGAGAAAATAAATAAATTTCTTTTTTCTTGTAATTCTGTTCCAACCGGAATGTAAACAGTTTGTTTATGATGCTTTTATTTTTTAATATTTTAAATCAAATTGGGGAAACTTAAGGGAATAATAAAAACTTTTTAAATTTCGTATATGTAATTTACCTGCCAGGCGAGTTGTTTAAACTGTTTTCACAACAATAATTGTGATTATTTACCAAGTATTATTGTGAAACAACAATACCTTATTTTGTAATAAAAATAACGTTAACATTAGATGTTTTTTCACACATTTTTGAATTTGTATATTTTAAATTCAAATCAAAGCTGTTTAAAAATGGAATTGTGTTTTCTGTAGCCTCATTATAAATTTTACACCTTTTAGTTTCTGTACTTTGTCAGTTTTTAGCGTTCAATCCGTAACTTCGTAACTTTTATCAGTTTTTAGTGTTTAATCCCTAACTCCGTAACTTTTATAACATATTGTTTGTGATTTTTACGTACTTACAATATTTATAATATTAACAATGAAACAGTATCTCAGCAACACAGATAATTAGGAGACATTTTGGAAAACGTTCAAGTTACTACTGCGAGCAAACTTTAAGATATAGAGATGGTGAAGTTCTTTTTGAAAACATTGATTTTTACAGCATTATATGCTGTAACAATCGCAATGCCTGGACACATAAAGCTTAAACCTGAAAGTATTATACTTGGCGCCCCACAGGTGATTCCGTATGTCCCTGACAGCTATGGGATCAAAAGTTATACCATTGATGTTTTTCAGTATTATTGGTTTGGCCCCTACGGTGGAATAGCAACAGACAATGATAAAATTCGGGTAAACAAAGCCACGGGTGATTTAATGATTTATAAATTTGATTTTTCTGATACTGGTGTGTATAAGTGCGTTATTGAATACTCAAGAAACTGGGAGATAAAAGCACACAAGCCAATTTTCATCACTCATTTCTTAGAAGGTAAATGCTTATAAGAATCGATTTTGGTAGTGTTTAGAAGTTAAAAAAAAACTTTAAATTATGAATCGGATTCCATCCATTTTTACTACAATTTACGTATAGTGTTATAAGTTCGATATATATTTAATGATTGTACATTAATGTTCCAAAATCCATGAAATCACCTTTCCAACTAACTACATACAGCTCACCGCCATTGTTTCCGCGTTAAGCCTGAGGTGTTAAAATGTTGAAAATCAAACTTGTCTGCAGATATAAATTTATCATTACGAAATAATTTTTGATTTATTATTATTATATACAATAACTAAATGCATACATAGATATGAATAAATTTAATTAATAGCGTTACACAATTAATGAAATTAGACATTCCGTGAAGTCAGAAAACGAGATTACCTTATGTTAGAAATTAGAAAGGTTTTGTTATTTTCTTTACAAGTCATAGAACAAATAAGTTTAAAAAATCAAAAGTGTTGAATGATTTCTTTAATCGTCTGTGAAAATATTGAAATTATAAAGTGCTACAGTGTTATAGCAGAAAAATGTTTCTTTTGTTACAAACACACAACCAAGTTCTGGTATTCAGAGACATTGTTTAGCCACTTTTCACATCCAAGCGATGAAACAATATATTCTTATCATTTGAAATAAGAAAGTTTGAAGAGCTTATTTAATTAACTATATCTGTTACTGAGCATAACTTTAATTCTGATCTGGGTAGGCATCTGCATTTGTTGGAAGTTTATATCAAACACGTCACATATTAATGAAAAAGACAAACTTCTAGAATAAATGCAGCACTGCGTGTTGTTTACTCGCTATTCCGTAAAGCAGAAAAAAACACATGATTTCTTAAATGATTTTAATTTTTTTGGTTTATGTTATTTCTTACGCTTCACTTTATTTTCCGTCCAGTCATGTTATATATATTTTTAATTACGATTGTTTGTTTGTTTTTGAATTCCGCGCAAAACTACACGAGGGCTATCCGTTCCTAAGTTAGCAGTGTAAGACCAGAGGGAAGGCAGCTAGTCATCACCACCCACCGCCAACTCTTGGGCTACTCTTTTACCAACGAATAGTGGGATTAACCGTCACGTTTTAATGCCCCATACGGCTGAAAGGGTGAGCATGTTTGGTGTAATGGGGATTCGAACCTGCGACCCTCAGATTACGAGTCGAATGCCTTAATACATCTGGCCATGCCGGGCCTTTAATTACCAAAATTTGCGTTTTTCATACAGCAAAGCTACAAAGGGATATCCGCTGTTTCAACCGAGGGGAAATCGAACCCTTAACTTTAGCATTGCAAATCCTTATTTATTATTAATTATGAAAATACATTGAGTTGAAATCTCCTGTGACTTACGATACAATAGATAAAGAGCAAGATAAGCCATCAACTATATTTGATAGATTTTGTTTATACCTTACATGATTTCCAATGTGTGAGCTTTCACGAAGAAAAGTAGTTAATAATTTGTTATGAGCCTGAAGTGTCATATCAGGTGAAAAATTCCTCTAGTGATCCAGCAAACTGTCTGCGTGCTTCCAATGCTAGAAACCGGGTTTCGATATCCGTGATGGACAGAGCATAGATAGGCCATGATGTAGTGTTGTACTAAATTCCAAACAAACAGTGCAAAATATTATTTCTTATGTCAACAATACTCTAACTACAAACCATCTTATACTTTATTTTAGCATGCGTACAACCTAGTGAAAACTACCAATGTCCTGAAGGACTCATACTGAGAAATAACCTGTGTTGTAAGTTGTGCTTTCCTTCAAAGCGTTTATATATCGAAAAAGGAAAAACTGTTTTGAACAAACTAAGCAGTAAATTAGTTATTATATACTTCATCCATTATTTTATTTTTAATTGTCAAAGTTAACATTGTAAACATTTCAAGCTTTTTTCTTAGATCCAAGTCAACCAGGAACGGTGGAAGAAACATACGTTCCTTCTCCAAGGAAAAGTAAGTTATGCTACGTATAAGATTACGTAAAACGTACCTTTAACGTGAGACAATATGTGTGGAAAGGTTGGTGACAAAATGTCGTGATGTAAAAATATTACTGTGAGTGACGATGTTTGTGTTGACGCGTGTTGTTCTTTCTTCCCATTAAATTTCTTCAATCCCTTATTCATGAAGGTAAAAAATGTAGTAATGTGTGAAGACCCGATCTCTTATAATATTCCAGTACATTGTGGACGTTATTTTCTATTCTAAATAATAAATATCTTACCATTTCACCACTCATAGTAACTTAGGTAAAACATGATTCACCAAACCACGTCTATCATTCCCACTAATTCACTGTTCACAGTTTGAGCTTTTCTGTTGTCTGAAGTAAGTTTTTGGACCAGTAACTGCATCTCTTAAGTATTTTCCTCCTTCTAGTATTGTTGTATTATTTAAATCTTGACTATTTTATAAAAACTGGTTGAGTAGAGCAGATTTAGATTTGTTTACAACAAAAAGACCGTCCATGTACTTTACCTTTGAATTGTTACCGACAGTTTTCCAATATATTCTCTTTCGTTTGTAGTTCATTTAGACACTAATTACAAATTTCTTTGAATAATGAAACATAGAAACAGTAAACATATAAACAATTTTTACAAATTGCTAGTAAGTCAGTGTCGACAATCATACATCCTTGGAAGTCTGAGAACTCGTTACTTTTGCCTTTTGTCTTGTTACAAATATATATATATCTGATGTAATGGTGGTCAGTCACGTGACGCATCAAATGATCATCCTGATTTGATATGAAAACACAGTCAGTGTATTTGGTTGTCATAAGATATGATAAGTAAATACCTTTACTTGGATTATCAAGGAAGAAAATTAATTTAAAGTGATACTTCACACTTCTTTACCTGTACTGTTTTATCCATGTGCATTAAACTTTATACGTGTTTGAATAAAGAGTGGAACTTCTTCGATTCCAGTAACTCAGAACGCTGTGGTTATCTTGTTATTTTCACTGTAAGTATACGAAATGAAACGTAGCCTCCTCCAATACTATCATATAACAAAAAACAACTTGTACTTGACTAACTTTCTTTTTAAATTGTATTTTTCCATTTCAGCACCATCCATGTTAAAACATACGATT
Organism: Tachypleus tridentatus; assembly: GCF_004210375.1. Lineage (NCBI taxonomy): Eukaryota > Metazoa > Arthropoda > Merostomata > Xiphosura > Limulidae > Tachypleus > Tachypleus tridentatus. Next base: position 25,058,715 of record NW_027467782.1, on the reverse strand, counting down.
CCATTGGTAATTGCTGCAGTAGGAATACCACTTTTGTTAATTTTTTAAGGTAAGAACAAAACAGTATTTTTTTATATTTTGTTGAATAGATCTTAATATAGTTTCTATGTCATTAACAGTTGAACCATGTGTGTATATACTTAATAATGAATTTAAAGGGGCTGAGAAATATAAAAATATTAGTTACTTTATTTTAATTAGAATGATAAATAATCAAAAGGTTACAAACGGTTGCATTAAAAAGAAATATATAAGGGGAAATTAGCATCATTAGTTTACAATAAAGTGTATTTTAAGTGTGGAGATTCACTTAAAGCTTAAATTGTGGATCACTTTTTACAATATTACAAGTTCTTCTGATGAAAAAACATTCATCAGTTAAGTATGTTATTGTTCAACCTGTTTTTTATATGTAAATACAATAAGGTACTGTGCGTGTCAGTAGAAATACTTGAAATTGAAACGTGTAAAATATGGGTAACCTAAATTATTACAATTCGAGTACTTGAGATAAATATAAAAGGCATTTTCATTCAAAAAAGTTCTTTAACTAATTAATGATTTTCAGTTTATTTGAATATGGTCTTAAAATTGAAATTTATCAGCGAGAATAATAAATATTCAATTATCCCTCTTAAGCTATAACATTTTATTCCTGTTTAGATTTGTTAACTTTATTTTAAAGAGATGCAGCAGGGGTCAAATTGCAATGTCCACCGTGGGGAACTGAACCCGCCTATTTTAGTGTTATATGTTCATATACTTACTGACGTTCCACTGGGAGAGAACGTCCCTGTGGCTGTCGTTGCTAAATATTATTATTTCTAGATTATAATTATATTCCATTTTTAATTGACATAACACTGATGTACAAATAAGAGTCAAATTAAATCATCCATGTTATTTATTAGCACTTTTCTTTTGTAGTGTCATTATTTGGAAGTGCAATTGTTGTAGATGTAAAACAGTAAAATCAGCTAACACAGAAGACCATACAAATAAAGATGATAGAAAAAAAAATAAATATTCACTTGTACCACAAAAAGATGAAGACCAGTCTGTTAATAGAGACGATAAGAGAAAATGTAAAAGTGTAAAAGAGAAGAGGGCCAAAAAAGTCCAGAATTTTCATCTTCCTAAAGTAAGTATTGCGATAACGGGAAATGTCATCACATTTCATACCGAGTGTCTGGGACTTACAACGCTAGAAACCGGCTATCGATAGCTGTGGTGGGTAGAGCACAAATAGACGAACATAACAAGAATGTAATATACCTTCAGTCACATATGTTTACTTACTTTCTATACATTTTTATGCTGGTGTTCTGCATGAAGTTTAGACACCGTTATAAATATAATGTATTAAGGCTATAAACTTTACACTCTAATCTTCCACCTTATAAGAAACGTTTCAATTTAATGGTATCGATTTTTTAGAAGGAAATTGTAGTCGGTTTAAATGGATACTTGATAACAGCTTCTAGAGACGTTGTGTGTAGATATATACATATAATACAGGTTTCTTCTTTATCATTGCAGCCATCTCAAAACATTTTCAAAATTGTTGTACTCTGTTGACTCTGTTTATGAGTCATGTGTTTTCACAGTTATTGCGCTATTGACACAGTTACGGATGAATCTTGACTTGTTATAGGTATACAACAACAACTTTATGCCATGTCGCTTAGCAACAAAAGTATAACCTGATATTCTTGTTAATCTATGTACTCAAAGTATAAAGTGAAATGTATGAACAACAAAATTGTAAAAATTACATATTTTCTACTGTATTAACATTTGGGAAAGTATATGAAAGATGCTTCTAATATGACCATTTTAAAACCGTTCCACTTGGATAGAAGCTGTTTCAAATTATGGTTCTAAGCCCGCTACGGGGAAAGGAAGGCGTTTAATCAGTATTTTATCTCACGGTTTTCATTGATCTGGTCACATATAAGGGAGACAATTATTCATGTCGTTAGATGACTTTTCATTAATTATAATTTACGTAAATTCCGTCCAGAGGACTAGTACTTGTATATAATAATATTTTCTTCATTACCATTTAAGCCGTCTCCAAACCTTTAATAAATGTTTGTTCTATAGATTTGTACTGCATGACTCTGTTTATGAGTCATTACCTCGTGAAGTTGGGTTGTACTCATTCCATTTAGTAGTAGAGAGACATATATACGTATGATGTATAATGTGAGGACTTCCATCCTTCATATACTACAACTGCTAATTTAGTTGTGTAAGACTAGAGGGAAGGCAGCTAGTCATCACTACCCACCGCCAACTCTTGAGCTATTCTTTTTGCCAACGAATCGTGGGATTGACCGTCACATTATAATGCTCCCACGGCTGAAAGGGCGAGTATGTTCGGTGTGACGGGGATTTGAACCCGCAACCTTCGGATTACGAGCCGAGCGCCTTAACCACCTGGCCATGCCGGGACATTTATATTTGCTTATTTTCTTTTGCTGTTTAACAAAACGGCATTAGCCAAATTTTCTTTGCTTGGATAACTGTAGAACTTTGATGTATCTTATCTGATGTTCAAACACCCCTTTCGTCATGCCAAAATTTTAAACAGTAGAAATTCTCTAACAAGTTTACATTTATGCTAGCTAGAAGCTTTCTAATTAAAAACAGTGGACTCATTTACGCACCACATGGAGTTAAAAATGTATTTTATTTTACTTTTTATGAAGCATCATTATTGTCGTGTTTGTATTCTTTTTGCGCTTTAGTTGAAAACGATATTGATGAATTTCGCAGCGCCGTCTCGATGTTAATCTGCTTCCGAACAAATATTAAAATATTCGAATTTTAAATACAAAGGCACCCACAGATTAAGAACATCTGGTGGAGCCCAGTAATACGACCGAACACTTATATCTCTAAAAGTCTGGTATTAATGCTCTTGATGGGCAGACACAGATTGTCCGTTTTGAAGTTTTCTGATAAAAAAACCAACAAAAACAACGTAGAGTAAAATTCTCGATAATTGCAGCAACTAAATTAAAATATACATCATGCAATTTATCATTCTTAAAAGTATAGTTGTTGGTACCAACGCTTTTTTATTTCAATTTCTTTTTTAGTTTGATTATTTATGAAATTCTCAAATTTCTAATAACGCTTGTTAGTAATTGTTTACATTTTGTTCTGTTTTGGTGTTTGAGTTTCGCCGTGTGGGTATTAGGGTATCGATGTTAAATACCCAGGAGGGTCAGGTACATGAGACCTCTTCCTCCCTCCCGAACATTGATAGCGTCTGACGTAAGGATTTTTTTTTTTAAGCTTAGGATCTGAGAAAAAGTATAATATCGTACTCAGGCCCATTTCAGGGCACACTCCATGCATGGACGCACAAGAAAAGTCTTTTTTTTTTGTAATTTTTCTCCTTGTTGTTTTTCTCCATAGAGAAATGCTACTACTACTTGTAGTAACAATAATAGTAATAAAAATAATAAAAATAAAATAAAATAAAAATAATAAATAAATAGATTAAAAAAATTTAATTGTCTAGTGCAAGGTGGCCAGCTTGAGTAACATTTCTTAAATACATGTTAAAAGGGGAGAGGTATTTAGGGCTATTTACATCATGTACGTGGTATCTGTCGAGATCACACATTAAGTTATTCTTATGCCAATTCTTATTGAAATATTTTAGAGAATTATGCAAGAGTCTTTCAGATATTGTGTCTATGTTTGCATATTTGTGCATAAATGTGGATGAAGTGCTTCGTGGTACTTTATATGCCGAAGTTAGAACTGAATTTTGTATTCGTTGAAGATTCTGTAAATGTGTGGGTGCTATGTTAATCCAGTGATGCATATTCTATTACGGGTCTAATGTACGTTTTGTAGATTTTGAGTATATTACCTGGAGATGTTCCTTGGTTTTTACCTGAAAGACTTCTTGCATAGTTTGCTCTTTTCCAGATTCGTTTCATTATATTTTTAGTGTGCGGTAACCACGTTAACTTTGAGTCGTATGTTAGACCTAGAAATTTAGCAGATGTGGCAGTCAGTAAAAGTGATCCATTCATGTAGAGCTTTGGTGGATCTTTTTTCAGCTTGTTCAGTCTGCTGAATAGTATCACTTGGGTTTTCGGAATATTGATTTTGATTCTGTATTTCTGGCAGTATTCTTCGATGTTATTTATAATTGGTTGTAGGTTCGTTGCTGCTATTGACGGAGTGGGGCACTTTTCCAGACTGCCACATCGTCAGCGAACTGTGATGCAAAACCTAAATTTAGGTCCGACAGAGGCATATTACTCACATACATGATAAATAATATAGGGCTAACAACCCCTCCCTGCGGGACTCCTGCTTCGGGTGAAAAGGACCCTGAGTGGGCCCCATTCACATTTACTTTGCACATTCTGTTTTCCAGGAAGTTGGACAGCCGGCGAATAGTTTTCTGGGGTAAAGCAATTTCATGTAATCTATGACGTAAACCATTATGCCACACTGTGTCAAAAGCTTTCTCAATGTCGAGAAAGCAAGCTACACTGCATTCGTTTTTGTTAAAGCTGTCAGTAATTGATTCTGTAAGTCGAATCAGGTGGTCTGAAGTTTGGCGGTATTTTCGAAATCTGTTTTGAATTTCTGGTAATTTTGAATTTTCTTCTAAGTATATTGAGAGACGATTACTAATTATCCTCTCTAATACTTTGCCAATACAACTGGTTAAGCTAATTGGGCGGTAGTTGTTTGGTTTAGTCGCTGGCTTTCCTTCTTTCTGGAACATTAATATTATTGCTTCCTTCCAAGAAACTGGGATATATCCAGCTGATAATGATAGATTAAATAAAGCTGTTAGGTGTTCATATAATCTCTGATGCCGTGTTTTAGGAGGATAGCTTGAATACCATCTTCTCCAGGGGCTTTGTTTTTTGTGTTGTTAATAGCAGTTACGACTTCCGTTACAGTGATATGTTTAATCAGTTGATGAGTGCTCCAGTATTTTGTTTTTTCTGGGTGTATAATAGTGTTGACTGGAAATTTAGGTGTAAAAATGCTTCTGTTGTGATCAATAAAGCTGTTAACTGTATTAAAGAAGTATCTGTTCATGTCTGGTTCATGATGTGTCTTGAACGTGTTTTCTAGGTGTTTTTTTTAAATATCTCGGCTTTTTCTGTATTAGTGCATGCTGTTTCTCCATCCAGTTCAAGTGGTGGATATACTGTGTTTGTTGTTCCTGTATTTGTAAATCTTTTCAAGTGTGTCCAGAATTGTTTAGGATCAGTTTTGTGATTTAGATCGGAACAGAATTGTCGTGTTCGTATTCTTTTTGCGCTTTCGTTCAAATCGATATTGATGAATTTCACAGCGCCATCTCGACGTTAAACTGCTTCCAAACAAATATTAAAATATTCGAATTTTAAATACAAAGGCACCCATAGATTAAGGACATCTAGTGGAGCCCAGTAATACGAACGAAGACTTATAACTCTAAAAGTCTGGTGTTAAAGTGTATAAAGGTGTTTGGTTTGAGTTTTAAGTGTAAAAAGTTGTTTTGTTGTAGTTTTACGTGTAAAAAGTTGTTTGGTTTTAGTTTTAAGTGTAAAAAGGTCTTTGGTTTTAGTTTTAAGTGTAAAAAGATGTTTTGTTATAGTTTTACGTGTAAAAAGTTGTTTTGTTATAGTTTTAACTGTGAAAATGTGTTTGGTTTTAGTTTTAAGTGTAAAAAATTGTTTGGTGAGCAGACACAGATAGTCCGTTTTGAAGTTTTCTGATAAAAAACCAACAAAAACAACGTAGAGTGAAATTCTCGATAATTGCAGCAACTAAATTAAAATATACATCATGCAATTTATCATTCTCAAAAGTATAGTTGTTAGTACCAACGTTTTTTATTTCAATTTCTTTTTTAGTTTGATTATTTTTGAAATTCTCAAATTTCTAATAACGCTTGTTAGTAATTGTTTACATTTTGTTCTGTTTAGTACTGCAGACATATACTTTCTGCAGAGTTTTTCCCCCGAAGTAAAGTTTTAAATATTTCGATATGCATAAGATAAACATTACCTTCCCTTTTCACTTGTTAGAAATCAATATAGAGAGTCAATCAGTTTGCTCAAAATTTGGATATTTCAATAAAAGTGTTGTTCGAAAACATATTTTAATTGATATCCACTAAGTTTATATAGCCCAGTTATCGGTAGTTTCATTGTATTAATTTCCAAGAGGTAATTTCTATATAATGATAACTAACATCAACTATCCTGATTCTTGTTATTTTTAGAAAGAAACAAAGGCGAATGTTTTTAGCAATAGGAAGGACATTCAAAATAGTAATGCCTCAAGTAAAATAACAAACATAATCACGAGTCTTGAAGGATCACATGCCAAATATTTTATATCAACACAGCCTCATTATTATCAACCAATATTCTCATATATATCGGAAACTCTGTTAACTGAAAGGAAGAAGGTACCTTCACATTGTAGACGTCACAACAAATTTACGAAATATAAATCAAAGAGACCTCTTTACTTTAAAGAACTGCGAGATTTGTTTCATGAAAGGAAATCATCAGAATCAGAAGGTTCAGAGGACTAGAGTAGATAGAAAAATTGAGAAACGTAAGCTCCTGAAACATATTTAGATCCACAAGAATTTTTTGACCAGTGTTTAACCGAATTAGAAAGCCAGATGCTAGACAACAACAGAAGAACTTCTACGATCGGACGATTTTCTTCACTAATAAGAGACAGTGGAACTCGATTTATGTTTTCTTGTCCCGAATTTTCACAAACTACACATCGATAAAAAAATTAAAATAAAATCTATGTAAATAGAAAATAAAAAGTTATAGAGTATTTAGAAATTGTCTGTTTTATCGCTTTAAAAATCCATGTTTGTTTAAAAGAAAATGATTATTTATTACAGAAGCTTTATAAATTATAACTTCATTGTAGACACACAAGTTGGGGAAAGAATGATTTCAAATTAGTAATTAATATTTTATGGATATAGAAAACCGTCCCTAATTTAGTGGTGTAAGACGAGAGGGAAGGCCAACTCTTGGGCTACTCTTTTCACTAACGAATAGTGGGATTGACCGTCGTATTATAACGGCTCCACGGCTGAAAGCCATCACCCATAAGAAAATAAAGATAAATGCATTATATTATATGGGAAACCTGGAGACAACAGTATAAAACATCCACATTTGACCAAATTGTTTAAAACATACCAGCTAGTAGAAACTCAGATACTAGACCGAAAGAAGATTGATGAACCATTGGTGGTCACCACTAGTGGTCAAGAAAAGAAGAGCAAGCAAGACACCAAGACCTTACAAGTGTCAAAAAGGGGACATCCCGAATGTAGGTATGTAGGAACTGAAGGAATCATAAATGAAAGTCCCTCCATTGCAGAAACTTTGGGACAATACCTGGGAGAAAATTGGTACAAAGGAGATGGTACCAACAGAATAGAGAAACAAAAGGGAGTGCAATATCAGACCTATCAAAGACTATATGTATGAAAAACATATATATATATATATATATAAAGGAAGAAGCACTGGCAGTCACCAATAGAACTCAAGAAAATAAGAGCAAACATAACACGAAGATCTTACAAAGGTCAAAAGGTGATATCACGAATATAGGTTTGCAGGAACTGAAGGAAGCGTAAAAGAAACACTTTTCACTGCACAATCTTTGTGACAAAATATGGGAAAAATCGAGCTGAAGACAAATGGGTAAAGCACTTATAGAGCAGAGTATTAGAAGGAATTGCTGTACCAAATCAAACAGAGAAATTATACTGGGGAAGTGCAGCAAATCAAAACAACAGAATACAGGACTCAACTGATGGAACAAATTCACGAGTTGACTGTGCAAGGACACCTAAGAGCAAAGAAAATAGCAGATAGATCCACTAGTTATGTTCATTGCCCAGGAATCATCAGAGATGTGAGCAGATCTTGCTGGCCATGCACTATCTGCCAAAGGACATACCAGGAGGGAGGGTGGTTGAGGTGTTACTGGGGGAGATTTATTAATTAAAGATTAATTAATAATGTGATTAATATATGGTGAAGTGTAAATTCTTAATTAATATCTAAGTAATACTTTATTTAATTAAATATTAATAAATTAATTAGGTGATGGATATGTATGTGATATGCAAAATTAAATTAATTAATATACAAGTTGGAGTAATAACCAAATTTAATATCATTTTTTTTTCAAATACTTAATATGAAAACCCATGTTTCTTCCAGAAACGAGGATGTCATCAGCAGCATAATATGATCATGTCACTAATGTCAGAGGGCGTGCTGCTAGAAGTGATGCCATAACCACAAGACGAAGTGACAACATTGATCTTTTCATTTTTTTTTTTTTTGAAATTTCGCACAAAGCTACTCGAGGGCTATCTGTGCTAGCCGTCCCTAATTTAGCAGTGTAAGACTAGAGGGTAGGCAGCTAGTCATCACCACCCACCGCCAACTCTTGGGCTACTTTTTTATTAACAAATAGTGGAATTAACCATAACCTTATAACGCCTCCACGGCTGAAAGGGCGAGCATGTTTGGTGCGAGTGGGATTCCAACTGCGACCCTCAGATGACGAGTTGAACGGCTTAACCCACCTGGCCAATATAATTCTTATAACATATTCTGATAACTGTTAAATTGAATTTGAGTAGCATAAGTGTTTAGTGACTACATATATATACATCTCGATATAAGCCGTTCAAAATTCTTTGCTGTCAGTTAGCGCATCCTTAATCCCCTGACTTTATATCATTATTCATAGGTACAGTACCTTTAAGTTTATTATATTTCTAATTGCTTTTTAGAGTGTTTTTCTTATGATTTATAAATTGTTCCTGAAGTATAATTAATTTTTACAAAACTTCACCTTTGATTCGAAGTTATATAGTGTTACAGTATGTAACGTTGGTTTTCATTCAGTCAATAGATTTGTTTCAGTTTATGTATCATAAGTGCAACAACTGAAATGGTAACAAAAACACATGAATAAAAATTATTGTTTGTTTTTTTTGTTGTTTTTTTTTGAATTTCGCACAAAGCTACTCGAGGGTTATCTATGCTAGCCGTCCCTAATTTAGCAGTGTAAGACTAGAGGGAAGGCAGTAGTCATCACCACCCACCGCCAACTCTTGGGCTACTCTTTTACCAACGAATAGTGGGATTGACCGTCACATTATAACGCCCCCACGGCTGGGAGGGCGAGCATGTTTAGCGCGACTCGGGCGCGAACCCGCGACCCTCGGATTACGAGTCGCGCGCATTACGCGTTTGGCCATGCCGGGCCAATAAAAGTTATATTTTGGGAATTATTTTATGAGTTTAATATGCTCTCAGCTCCTCAGAAAGTTAAATCTCACTCAACTTTTTGTACAATGGGTTTTATAATAGTTTTAATTCTCTAAGTATAATTCTCATACATAAAAACACATAAATGTAAATAAAATATTTAATTTAAAATAATTTAAGTGTAAAAGAATGTTAACTTTTTAATTGATAGGTGTCCAAGTTTTTATTTGTGTGGCGGCAAGGTTGTATGAAAAGTGTGAATATAAATATTAAACATTTAAAATGTATTTAAAGTAATTATTGAAAAACAAAAGTATACATTTTATGACCATTGTATTTATGCTTCGGTTTAGCAGAAGAAAAGTTAAATCTTCTGTGTTACGGTGCTTCTTTCATTTTTTAAACAATCAGCAGGAATTGCCACTATATCATGTTAATTTAAGCCTGAAAACTAATGACAATTTGGAGTGTGACTAACTGAGTAAGTTAATTTGGGGTCTACACTTTATTATAGGTACTTTATAGAACGAAGTTTTATAGTTGAAGAAGAATAACATTAACAGATCCATGCACTTAAGAAAAGGCAAGTTAACAAGTACTATTAACTCGACTGTGGTGGTAAATTAAAACCAGTGTTTAACCTTTTTCACTGACCCGTTTGAGAATCTAATTTGAAAGCTATGAATCCCCTCCCCAGAAAAAATCACATAAATACATACACAGAAAATAATGGAGGAATAAAATAAATATTTTTGCCCCCAGTTTACTGACTCCTTGAAGCCCTTTCATGGACCACCAGTTAACTGTTATGAACCTTCGATTTAAACAATGGTAGAGGCTGTGATATTAGTAAAATAGGAAACATAATTGACAGAAAACATATATAAGAGGTATAAAATATTAATGTTTTAACATCTAAAAATAGTTGTCACTACTGTAGTGTTGGAAGTGTTAGAAATAAAATTGATGGATTCAAAGCAGTTGTGGAAACCGAGGATTTTGATATTATGGGTATCACTGGGATTTGGTTGGATTTGAACAATTTTTATCACATTTTTCTTTTGAAATACCAGGTTATGGATTATTTAGTAGAGATAGAGTATTGGAGAAGGGGAGGAATAACTATAAGGAAGGAGTGAATTTCACAGTGTTGAGTTAGAACATATTAAGAAAATAGCACTGGGTTTGAGTGTTTGTGGATTTAAAGGGAAAGTCTTAACTATAATTTGTTATAGACCACTAATTCAGAATATGGAATTTTTTGAGAAATTATTTAATGAAACAGAATGATAGCTGAAAAAAGATATTACTATGGGATATTTTAATTTCAAGGATATTAATTGGAAATACTTTTCAGTTTGACAGTGAGGGGATAGGTTTTTGAAAATTGTTCAGAACACTACAAGAGAGTGTTAAAGCACTTATATATTAACAGATGTTTCAATATAGAATACAGGAGATAAATATGACTGACAATTATAAACAATGTTGAAAGTGATGTCCGTTGGCATCAATACAGGTCTGGATCCTTCTTATTTTGTTTCTAAACACTGCTATCAGTTGCTGGCTTGAAATAGACTGAATGAATGCTGTTATTGCTGCTTTCAAAGCTTCACAGTGACTTTCTGAACACCCTGTATTAGATTTAATATTAGCATCTGATGTGAACATGATAAAAGTTGAGTTTGGTGAGTACTTAAGTACAAGTGACCATTGCATAATTAGGTTTGGGATTTTACTTCATGTAGAATTTAAGAAAAGAGTACCCAATTACAAATATCAGAAAAATCCATTTTGATAGAAAGAGACATGATCTAGCTTCTGTAGTTCATGAAGAGTTGGGAGGAGATCTTGAATATGTGTGGGAAGCATTTAGGAAAAAAAAAAAAATGCTTACAGAACATGCATATTCACAACAGAAAACAATAGGGCAATGAATCAGAATAAACCAGTGTGGTTTAGTAAAGGTTTCAGAGGTTGTGTGAGGGATAAACATAATGCATTCATGAAATTTAAAATTACTGAAAATAGTAAGAACTTACAGGACTAAGAAATCAAGAGAGTTGGTTAAAAAGAAAATTAAAAGGGCAAGTAATACATGTGAATGTGAGGGTTGGCTCAAACAGTGGATAAGGAATTCTTTAGAAATATGATGGACAAGCAAAACATGAAGATGGGGATTGGGCCTCTTAAAAAATTATAGCGAAAGGCTGAACTAAGAAGATTATGAGGTGGTAATCTTATTACATTATATGAGTTCTTCAGTTGTTACAAAGAAATATACAGGTATTATGCTTTAGCTAGAACACTTGATGTTTGGGGAATATATTGATGTAAAAGATATTTTAAGTTCTGAAATTGTAAGAAAAAAATTGGGAAACCTAAGAATTGATAAAACCTCTGGACCACACAACTTTTATCTGAGAAGTTTAAAGAAACTTAGATATTTTTATGTGTGAATACTAGCTAACATTTGTTTATAGGTCATTGAGTCATGGAAGAGTGTTAAAAGATTAGAAGTTGGTTAATAGTAGTTCAATATTTAAAGGAGGTGATGAACATTGTCCAGGCAATTATAGGCCATTTAATCTTACATCAGTAGTTGGAAAGGTTTTTGAAAGGATGATTTAAGATGTATTGCAGAATCACTTAAAGCAGTTTGATATAGTGTCAGAGAGCCAGCATGGCTTCAGTAAGGGAAAATCTTTAATTATGATAAGAAACCCACTTGAAGTAAAAATGTATTCTCAAGAAGGTTGATATGGGTGTTGAAACTTTGATTAAAATAAAGCACAGGTGACCTAAGGACGTTGAAAGGTTGTTTTGTACTTTGGTTAAACAAGACTTTTCCTTTAATTAAAATAATCTTCTGGTCTAATTTGAGGATGTAACTGTGAGGGTTGATGAAAGAAGAATTTTGAATTTGGTTCACTTGATTTTCAGAAAGCATTTGATAAGGTACCTCGTAAAAGACTTGTTACAAAAATTAAGTCAGTGGATGTGAGGAAAATGTTATTAAGTTGGATAGAAAACTATCATGAGTGTAGAAAGCACAGAATAGTAATAAGTAGCTTCAGGTCTGACTGTGTGATAGTTACAACTGGTGTGCTTCTGGGCTCTGTGTTGGGTCCTCTGCTGTTTATGACTGGTATTAATGATATGGACTCTGGAATGACTCTGGATAACTTTAAGATTTTTGGGTTGGGTAACTGTACCAAAGATGCTGCAGACTTACAGAAAGATAATTTGATGCATTGAGTCATAACATGACAGATAATGTGTCTCAGAATGGCTGATATGAGTATTAGCACTGTTATTGATAAGGAGAGAACAACACTTTGACCTTCCTGAGTCACCTTCAGGTCAACAAAGAGAGTTTGCAACTGATTGTTACCGGACACATCTTAGGGACGAGAGTATAAATGGTATGGAATTGTAGGAGGCGTTGCAGTTGGATGTTAGCTTATTAATTAGTATAGGAATAAAGGTGTTCCATTCTGAGATGCATTTTTATTTCAAGTGGATTTCACATCATCATGAATAACAGATAATGTTTATTCATAATTAAGGTGATGCATGTAGATTTTCATAATTCCAATTTAAAAACTGTGGTTGAAGGAAAAGATGTTGTTGTGATCACAAAATCACTTAAGTCATTTAAATAGTGTATTGTAGCCAGCAGTAAGGCTGATAGGATTTTGGGTAGCATCCATAGTAATATTGAATATAAGACAAGAGATATTGTTTCATTGTATAAATCATTCATACGGCCTTATTTAGAATACTGTACACACTTTTGGGCTCCATTCCTTAACAAAAATATTTAATTGTTGGAGAAGGTTCAGAGAAATGCTATTAGGATAATATACTCTTCAAAAAAAAGAAACGCAAAAGGGATATTTTTGTTATTTTAAAGAGAAATATGTGTAATAACGTTACAAGCTCAGAGTATGTGATGTAACACATGTTAAGGCACTGATTGTCAGACCAAAATGACTAAAAGTTTTGCACTTTGAAAACGGAGGAAAACATCGGATTTTTCGCCAAAACGCATGTGTGTCCAATAAATTTGTTTGAAAGATCTGCATGTTCTGCAAGTGCAACATGTGCAAAATCCCTATAAAAGTGACGGGTTCTCGGTTTCCATAGCTCAGTGTTAAGCGTCCGACATGCAATACAGTTATGCCAAGACTGACTGAAGCAAAACGCAACAATGCCATTGGTCGCTTGGAAGCAGGCAAATCTCGATCAGATGTTGCCAGAGCTGTGAATGTCCACCCAAGCACCATCACAAGGCTATGGAATCGTCACCAACAACATGGATCAACTTGTGACTGTCCACGATCTGGCAGATCTCATGTGACCACGCCCGCACAAGATCGCAACATCCGTTACGCCGCCGGGGACAGGACCACCACTGCGACGTCTACTGCCTCAACCATACCAGGGCTGCGTAGGATTTTTGATCAGACCGTATGCAACCGTCTATGAGATTCTTAGGCCCCATGTGCAACCTATTATGGTGAACGTCAACGACGTTTTTCAACATGACAACGCCCCTCCTCACACAGCCCGACTCACCACTGTCTTCTTGAGACACCACAACATCAATGTTCTTCCCTGGCCCTCCAGATCACCAGATTTAAACCCCATCGAACATCTTTGGGACGAGTTGGACCGACTTCTGCAATGGCGACAGACTCTACCTCAGCTTGCAGCAGCTTTGCAGGCTGAGTGGACAGCCATTCCACAGGATGTGATTCGTCATCTCATTGCTTCCATTAGCAGGAGATGCCAAGCAGTTATTGATGCTTACGGGGGGGATACTTGTTATTGACGTTGAGTGACGTTAAACTTCACCTAGTGAGCATGGACTTTGCCTTTGCAGACTTTGGATGTTCAGCAGTTAATGTGCAAAGTTTCACACATGTCATACAGAACTACCTGGAATAAACTTGTTGACAATGTGTCTCGTATTTTGCCTTTTGTGTTTCTTTTTTTGAAGAGTATATATTGGATATGGATTGTTCTGTGAGGAGAAAATCTCAAAATTTATTTCTCTGGATAGGAGAAAGGTGAAGGAGATTTGATTAAGGTGTTTAACATTATTAAGGGTGTCAGCAATATAGATCTATCAAAGGTTTTTCTGTATAACAGTGAAAACAATAAGGTAAGCAGTCATAAGTTAAAATTTTGGCAGTACTGGAGATGTTTGCAGTTTAGACAGTATTACTTTCCAAGAGGGTGGTTAGTGTTTGGAATGAGCCTATGAAAGAAATGATGTAAAAATACATGATTAAATACCATAAATTTATACTGACAGATAAGTTGGAATATGTAAAGAACAGTGGAAAAGTTAGAAAATCCAAAAATAGTGAATGAGATACATTTGACATATAATGTTAAGTTAGGGTTTGGGTTCTAAACAAATTCTAATGGCAAGGTTTTCATTGAAAAGCTCAACATAATCTAGGTTTCAAATGTTCTTTTTTTTCTTTTTTATGTTTTTATAAAGGAAAGATAAGTATTCTCAATTCTGAACATTTTATGGGAAGTTTTGGAATTGATTTCAAACATATAGACGTGAATCTCTTGGTATGCAAGTCTCATGTTCAAGAGATTTTGTGTTTTTAAACTCTCACTGTTTTTGACCAAACTACAAGTTGTTATTTATATAATACACTCTACTAAACTAGGTTATCATCTGTATCATGTATTCTGCCAACTGTAGGCTGTTATCCTTATCATGCATTGACAGAATATTGTAACAAGCTGTATGTTTTCAGGCATGTCATATATTTACAAGATATTCTGAGTTATGACTTTTGCTTGAGAAAACATATTTATGCCTATGTTAAGCTACCTGGGTTTATTCATCATAACAACCCTTTTTATAACAGGTGAAACATGCTTCTCCTAAATTAAGAGCCCTTTGTTTTTTCTGCAAATGTTTGTAGTTTATTATTTTTAAAACTGAACTTTATTAATTTAAGAATATGTAATCATTTAATTTTTTTTAATATCCATTTTCTTTATTTTTATAGAAATAATTACAAAATCAAATTAGTGAAACATGGAAGAGAAAAATACAGAACAACTTTCAGAGCTTTCTGGCTTCAAGATTGACAGGTAAGTAGAAGAAAATAAGATTTTGTGTATTATATTTCAGTGTTTTTCAGGTGTGTTTTGAATAATTTTTAATAGCAGAGAAGGCTAAACTAACACCAGTGAAGATAATTGTAAGAAATGTTGGTTACTAATTAGGAAAAAACATTTACATT
Organism: Tachypleus tridentatus; assembly: GCF_004210375.1. Taxonomy (NCBI): domain Eukaryota; kingdom Metazoa; phylum Arthropoda; class Merostomata; order Xiphosura; family Limulidae; genus Tachypleus; species Tachypleus tridentatus. Next base: position 25,043,117 of record NW_027467782.1, on the reverse strand, counting down.
TTTAATGCTTAAATGCTTCATTAAATGTTACTACAGTGATTATTGATAAATGAATATATTGTTAAAATGAATGCAAGATCTGTTGAAAGATGCTTATCAGATGATTTAATAAAGTAAAGATTTGTTTTGTAGTCAACATTCATAATGTTTAGGGACAACAAGGGACCTGTTGGTTCATCTTGGCTGTTTCATCCTCTAAACTAGACTAAAAATATTAAATAAATAATTTTATAAATAAAAATCTTAAAGCTAGGCTCTTATCATTCATGCAGTTATCAAGTTAAACTTGCTTAAATATACCTCTACAACATCCAACGCCCAGTCGGTCTGTTAGAAAAATAAAACATTCTTAGTGGAAGATAACTCCAACCTTGCCAAAATTCTCACCAGTAAGTATGGAAAAATGTGATGCATCATCATAATCAATTCCCTTTACAATCCTAAACACCTCAACCAGTTCCCTTTACAATCCTAAACACCTCAACCAGTTCCCTTTACACTTCTAAACACCTCAACCAGTTCCCTTTACACTCCTAAACACCTCAACCAGTTCCCTTTACACTCTTAAACACCTCAACCAGTTCCCTTTACAATCTTAAACACCTCAACAAGTTAACTTCTCAATCTCTCTCTCTCTCTCTCTCATTTTTTTTTTTTTTTCAAGGGAAAACAATATCAAAGATCTTGATCTATACTCATATGACATGCCCTCCATTCTAGGCACTAGTGATCCTCCTTCACAACAGTTTAAAGGTGAGGAGCCCAAAGTTGAATACAGTACTCCAAATGTGGCCTACCCAGTAATCTATACAATGAAATTATAACCTCTTTTTACTTCAAAATTTGAAAACCTAAAATCCTATTTCTCTTACCACAAACAACAATACATTGCTTTGATGGTTTAAGAGACTATTATATCAGTATCCCTCACCTTTATTACATGGTTAAGTTTATTCTAATTTGAATTATAATTCAAGTTATGATAACCCACATGCACTATCTTGCACTTATTATAATTTAAAACCAATGCCATTTATTTGTCCAATTCACTAAATTCATTTCACATTTCAAAATCAGCAGTATTCTCTTTACAGTTAGCAATGCCAAAGATTTTAAAGTTATAAGTAAAAATAAGTAATTCAATGACCATTTCTCCATCTATGTAATTTGATGCAAGTCAAAAAGAGCAAAGGTTCTAAGATTGAGCCCTGAGGTAACATGTTTGTGACATTAATCCAGTTTGTCTAAATTCCATTTGTAACAACCTTCTGCCTTTTTTTGTGCTGCTGCTCTCCTATCGAATTTGTGCACTTCTCCCTCACATGTATAAAGATAGTTTTTACAAGTATTTTATTTGGCATCTTGTCAGATGCTTTCTAAAAATTCAGATATATCCAAATCTACATGCTTACATTCATCTACAAAAACAAATTTTTTTCAAAGAATGTTTGAAAATATTTAGAATTGTACTGCATAGTCAATATTAAAGGAAAATATTGTCCTAAATATCATAGACTAGTTAGTCTTACATCAGTTGTGGGAAATATTTTGGAATGTCTGATAAAAGATGGTTTGCAAAGTCATTTAACAATTTTTATTACCTCTCTTGAAAAGAGGAAGGAAGTTAGGTAGCTTCCAATCCATTGACACCTACCCATTATTCAAGAATTTACAAAAGAAATAGTTGCAGTAGCTTACATGGTCAATCCCTAACCTTTTTCGAAACCCTTGGGGAAATATCATATAGTCTAAAAGCCTTATCATTCATTTGTCTTATTTATTTCTTGTTAATGAGTTCAGAATTAATGCAGTTATCTTCTTTGAACTTGTTTCTATCTCTCAACTATTCAAGATGATGAACTCTGCTCAAAAGTTGATTAATTAAAAATTAAAGGAAAAGTTGAATAACTTGGTCATCTCATAATCATCAAATACAAGCTTTCCTATATAATTCCTCAAGATAACCCATTTGTGACATTAATCCAGTTTGGCTGACCTCTATTTGTAACAGCTTTCTGCTTTCTTCCATCTCGCCACTCTTCTATATAATTTGTTCACTTATCTCACACACCTATAGAGAGAGTTTTCCCAACCATTTTATGTGGCATTTTGTCAAATGCTTTCTGAAAATCCAGATATAACAAATCTACACTCTTTCCTCAAGAGGTGATTCAAAACTTTGTCCCAGCAGGCCATTGAAGCTGTGATTATCTTTCTCTTGTTTATTTATTCCAAATTGTGTGTTGTTTCCAAGAGAACCAGATACTGGCAGCCTATCATAAATTTGTCCTGCCTCAAACAATTTCTCCATCTCCCAGGTTTTACTATGGATTCATTTGTAACCCTCAGGTGGGCGTTTTCTTCAGGTTTATGGGCGATCAAGATGGACATTGTGAATGCTTACTTACATATTCCAGTTGGTTGGCAATTGCAACCATATCTTTGGGGTGAGATATTAGTTTTGTATCTAACTTTTGGGTTTGCAACAGTCTCATATGTTTTTGTCAGGTGGTGTGAGCTTTTGCTCATCATCTCCATGTTTCGGGATGTGTTTTTATTATTATATGGATAACTGGTTGCTGTTTGCTTGTTTCAAACAGGAGTTTGCCCATCATACCCTTCAGCTGTTCTGGGAGGCAGCTCTAGTGAGTTGGTTAATCAAATTGGAGAAGTCTCTCTTTCAACCTACCCAGTATCTGATATATTTGGGTGTTTTTTCAACACACATCCCAGTCCGACTTTGACTTTATTTAATGGAGCTATCAATTTACCATGTTCTTATTGCTCCATTTTTTACAGCTTTTAAGGATCTATCTTTGGGGATGTGGTCTTGCATGGGCTCATATTACCTTTTCTTATACCATAGTCAGTAATCTGTACTGATGGTTTGACAGGACCCACACTTTGGAAGGTATCCAGGCTTTCTCCTCCTCGTTTGGGGTTACATTTTTTCCTGGATGTTTCCTTTTGGGAATGGAGGTGTAGGTCAATCAGCATGAACCTTCTGGGGGTTGGTTTGTGGCCAAGAAGCTTTATTGTGTCAATACTCTGAAGCATCCAGCTGTACATTGATCATTTTCTCCATCTTGCCAGCCATCATCTGGTAATAATTCATGCTGACAATTCCACGGTTGTTGCTTATCTCAATCATCAAAATGACACCTATTCTTGATCTATTTATTTTCATATGTTAGGTCTTTTCTGGACCCATACTCAAGATATCTTTATCATTGCCTCTCATGTTCCAGGTGATTTCAATCGTTTTGTGGGTCATCATCCTTTTTCAGATAAAACCTCTTCAGTGGAGCGGCCTCTTTGTTTTTTGTTTTATGTTAACCTTCCCTTCATTGAAAGTTTATCACTGTAGAAATGTTTTCCTGGTGAGGAGTTTTCACCTAATTGTATTACTGTTCCTCATATTTATAAGTCTCTTCCTTGGCTTTTCAATTGGGGATCCTCTGTCTCTTCAATTTTTGGTTATTGAGCAGCTTTATCTCACACCTTTTGTTTTTCTAAATACTGTAGTATTTACTTCTGTACTCTCCCTGTTGATATATTCATTTTGGATTCATCATATTTTATGATGGGCTGTCCTTCTGGACTGGGATGTTAATGTGATTCCCTATTTTGTCACTTTGCCACCATTCAAACCACTTTTAACTTTTCCCTTGAGACTTATTTCCTTCTACAATTAGCCTTTGGGGATCAGTGATTTTATTTATTAGCCATTTGTAAAAACTACACTGACAAACACAACACCAACATCATTTATAAAATACAATGTGATAACTGCCACAACTTCTATGTTGGAGAAACAAGTAGATAAATGGAAACCAGATTCAAAGAACACAAAAAGTCACCTTCACATCTTTTTTGAACACTGCAAGTCAAATGCAACATAATCATAGAAAACACCCAAATATTAAATAAAGAAACAAACATAGACTAATGCAAAATTAAAGAAGCTCTACTTGTACAACAAGTCAAGCCCAAAATAAACCAATACAAAGAAACACATTTATACCTATATTAATAAATATATCCAACATCTGAGCACACCCTCAACATTCCTTCACTGAGTTACACAACCCGCTTCAAACATGTGGTCAGCTATCGGTCAGTTACCTCTTTCTTTCTTTGTGAATCTGATGATGACCGAATAAGGTCGAAACGTTGTTCGCTCCTCTACGTAAAAAATTTTCTCAACCCAAACGAGTCGTTTTACATATATATTTTCTCTACAAGTGGGTTTTCTGCAGTTATGTGCAGTGAGATCCTTGAGGTTTTTTTTTTTTTTGCCCACACGGAAGCATTTAGAGGTGTTAGACAATGGCTTTTTATTCATTGGAACTCTTCAGTTTCTTGGGATGCATCCCCAGTTATCTTGGTGTAGTGGGCACATACATTGATCTATACTGCTTATTCTGGCATTTCTTTGTCACATTTTTTGACCATTGGGTATTTGTTGAATTGCCCCCTAGGGGATATTGTGTAGGCTGGTATGTAGATGCCACCAAATACTACTATCTCACATTATTTGGATGATCCTGTTCTGTGACAAGTGTTCCTCAGTCAAGTGTGCTGTTTCTAAGCTAATTCCACCATAGCAAGCACTAACACAAATTATTTTGTCTAGATTGTAGCAGCCTCTGTAGAAATACCATAAGACCATTTAAAAACTGACTGTATGATATTATTGTATTATGCTGAACTGTCATGAGTAAAGCATAAGAGGATCTTGCCTGTCATAGTTGATTTTTGGATTGAATAAACTAGGGTTGGTTTGTTTTTAAAAATTTGGAACACTTGGCTCCATATTGCATTGTTTCCAGAGCACTGTTTTTAAGGGCTCCCAGATTCTACTAGTGGAGCTAGAGAATCCTTATCATACCTAGTTTTCAGTCATTGGGATGGTTATTGGACAGAGGCTTTCCTCCAGAGTGTTTGAGTGAATCCCCCACTCTGTGGAAAAGAGGGTGAAGTTTAAAAGCCCTCTTACCCAGGTTCCTGGAAGTATTTTCCTAGATGTCAATAAGAGAGGCACCAGCCTATGTGGGAGCCTACTTGTAGTATTGATTAAAATTTAGTACCTGGCTATCAGGTTGGGTTGAGCATGACTTTTTGTCTTGATCAATATTGGTTTAGTACTTTGTTCATGGAAGAGGGACTATTATTTCCTTGTAATTCCCTTTGCAATGTGGTCCCATCTTAGGTCCTTGTTTGATCACAGTTTGTTCCATGACGTCCTTCCCATAATTCCAAGAGTAAGTGGAATTTACTTCGCTCACATGGTTGTGGAGTGAGGATGAGTGTTCCTGATTCCAGACCTTATGAGTTCTGTTGTCTTAGGTTGAGTAAATCATACAAGGTTGCTTCATTTCAAACCTGGAGTGTTTTGAAATTCTTTAGGTTTTGCAGAAGGTTTGTCCACTTCATGCTTTGATTGTGATAGGTTGGAACATAGCATTCTATGGCTGCAGGTTAGAAACCATTCATAAATGTGTGTGTGCATGCATATGTATATAAATATCTACTATCTGTTTGAGCCCTGGCTAGTAGTGATGAAAAAACATAAAATTTGACCCACAGTAAATGAGTTAAGTTCTGGGTGAAGAACATACTTGTTCTGGATGTAGTATGGTTTTTCTACTTTGGTGTCATTGCTCTGTTAATACATACATGATCTATGCAGAAGCTTTCTGTATGGATAATGCCCTCACTGGCATGTCCATCTTATTAGTGTGGGATTCCAGTTGTAATCTGAGAAGTGGTATGTGTTGAAAGTTAATTTCTCAAATTGAAAATGTAAATTCAATAATAGTTAACTGTACTCTCACTTCTTCTGCCCTTCCTCCCCCACTAAGAGCTGGTGTTTGAGACGGCATATTGAGCCAGTCTTGAAAAGGTAATAACATTATTGGAAGAAGTTGGTTATGATAGTGGGTGAATTGACACTGGTAGAAATTGACTTGAGACAGATATTACCGAGTGGATTTAAATGGGAAGTGAAGAACGGAGCAAGCAACAAATAGCTGTAGTGTGAGTTTAGATAAGTAGTATTGGAAATACATTTTCAATTTAAGGAAATATAAACTTAAGCTTTGATTACAACTCTGAACCATATGCAGAAAATAATCTAAAAATGTTGCCTGGAGCCATGGGATTAACCAATTGAAGTTACCTATCAAATACACCAGCCCAACTTAAGTAAAACCTCTCAGTTAAATCATCATATTAAGAGAAACAGAATCATGAAACCTAATCTTTAATAAATTAACTTTATCAAATAGATAATTGCAGTGAGTTTATGATTGTACATATAATGTATCTATGTGGATTTTGTACTGATAATTTGTTTAGCAAAACTAAATCCAACACAGTTATAGGTTCAACATCAGATCTTGAGATTTTTTTATTTCTTGTGTATATTCATCATAAACATTGCTGAATATATCTTGTTTAATATCTAGACATATTTTTTATATTTTTAGTTCAAAAGGAGAAGATAGCACAGGTGTGCAGGTTGTAAAATATCGAAAGATGTTGAATAAATTAATAGTAACAATATTTACTGACATCAAGAAAGGTAAGACTTTAAAATAACCATACATATATTAATATATAATATTATGTGTTTAAAATGGAATTTTATTGTACAAAGTAACATTTTTATAATTAAGTACTTCAATTGGTAGTTGTAGAATAATTCCATGTAAATAGAAACAATATTGACACACCAACATTACTGATTTGTCTTAAAAGCCAGCTGTATTTGGAGGAAAAATTTCACGAATGTGAATTTAATGTTCTTGATTAGACACATGGTATTTTGCATAAGATATTATAAAGTTGTTCAATTTAATTAATTCATGTAGGAGTTTAATATAAAATATTGCTTCATTGATGTCAGTACAGAATTGTGGTAGTAAATGTAATGATCATTGTTGTGAGATCTGGTAATTTGTCTAGTCAAGGAAGAAAGAAGTTTTAACTCATTCTTTTTAAATAAATTTCAAACAATAAAAATAGATTGAATTGTTAAATTGTCTTCAAAGAGCTTTTTGTTCATGAGTATGGAGATTCAGCATTACAAAGTGGAAATGTTCAGGTACACTCTGGCTGTCACAAGAAGTTGAAAAGTTTCACTGCCATTGCAATTTTCCACACAATTACACCACTTCTAGAATATGTACTGTCAGAAAAACACATCTAAGGCAATTATCTCTCTTTATGTGTTTCATAATTTTATTCTAACATTAATATAAGACAGATAAAATGTTGCACATCAGACTGTGTCATCTGTTTCAAGTCATTTCTTGTCCAGAATTGTGTTTTAAGCATAAAGTTTTTGTATTTTTTTATTTGTATAAACAGTTTTTGAGGGGTAACTGTTTGTTGTAATGCCTTTTGCATGGTATAGTTGGACATAATGAAATTTTAGCTTTTGTTGAAGAACTTGATAGTTGTATACAGTCTGTATTAATTTACCTGCTTGTTTGTTTGTCTTATCTTTCAGCCAGCGGTGGAAATTTTTTTTTTTTTTACAAATTTTCATAATCTCAGGTGATAGGTGTCTGTGGAAACCCAAAGAAAATGGTTTCTGAGTGTGATGATTCTTATAAGTCAGCACCTACTACCATGCAGTGTTGAATGTCATATCAGAAAGATTTTTATTCTTGTTTCCTGAAGATTTTTCTTCAAGAATGATCCTGATACGACATTTATAGGGATAAGCAATTGCCTGCAATTCACATTTGTTTTGCAGTTGTAGATAAATGGTTTCTCAAATGTATGTGTATATGTTTATGGAGACCTTTATGAAGTGGTTACTTAGTACATAAAGTTGTCACAATTATGTAAAGTTCATATCATCCAACCCACTTGAACTATATATATTTTTCCACATTTTTAATATATTTGTTAAAGAAGAATGTACAAGATACTTAGAAGCTGATTAATAGTTGTCTTGATACTTTTTTACCCTGAAACAAATTCAAGTATGTATGTTGCTTTTGAAATGTGACAGCTTTTACCACAACTGATGTAATCAGACTTAACTATTCATTTACTATTTTGTTTTTCATTTCTACTTTTTCTTTCTTCTTAGTGAACAGAATCAACTTTAAGTTTAGAATAATAGTGCTTATAACATTTAGAGGTTTTACTAAACTTTAAAATAAAAAAGTTATGGTTATAAAACCATCCTAGACTTAACAGTGTACTTTTGTATTTAGAAACATGTTGTATATTCACAATTACAGCCACTTGTGTGTTGATTTAAAGCTTCTAAAATTGTAAAAAAGGATTTTATTATGCCTATTTTATTAGGTTGTTTTAGCATTTAGTTTCAGTGGTATGAATTCATATGCATCATAATTTGGCTATTATTAATTACTTTGATTGGATCTGTCAAGATTTTAAAGTATATTCATAAATCTAATTATGTTTTTCAAACTCTGACGTTAGATACAAAACATTTGAAATGTGTAATACACAATTTAAAACTAGGCTTTTGGATAGTATGACAATTTTGAGATCAGTTACAAGTTAGTTTTGATATAGGTGTGTAGGAACAAATGTAAGATGTATGTTCAAGTCAGTCTTTTAGCTGAGTTTCAGGGCCAATCAAATCTAAATAATGAAAGATTATGATTAAAATATTGATACTTAACACTTCAGATTACGACAGTTTTTGTTTTCAAGAACAGTAGGAAATGTATAGATGTATTGCAATCAGTTGAACTCTCAGTTTTGAATGTCTTTTGAAAATCTTTTATCTTGTAAGATGGTGCCCCTGAGAGTACATCATAAATATTTTGTACAGTTTTCGTCTTCAACATAGATGCAGCTCTCGAAGAAACTTACTTGTAGGTGTTTCGCATTTTATGCAACCTAGTACATTGTTTTGGGACCAATTATTGAGTTCAGAGGACTTCAGTGAAATCCACCATACTTCCAGTGCTTGTTGTTGTATTCTTTATGATCACTTAACACTGATGTATTTCAATAGTCTTATTACATGTCATTTGATATTTTCTATTTTCTGCTTTCTCACATCAGGTGATACGAGAGTTCTAGCTTAAAAGTTATGATAGAGGGCATTTCTTATATATATATATATGTTTAAATTTTTAATACAAATTGAAATTCAGATACATTCTTACTTCTATCAGAGCCTCCTCCTGTGTGAAAGATTTGTACCACATCCCTTGTACACAGGAAATGTGTACTATTCTTTCCTGGATCTCAATTCTCTCATACATGCTTTCACACTAGAGCTGAGTGATTACTTGTATTTGATAATTAATCAATCGAGAGCTTCATTAATCAGTTACATTTAAAAACATTTTTGGCAGTAGTGGAACAGAAAAAAATGTTTTGTTGTGGGATCTGAGAGCCAGATTTTGTGACAATATTTTGATTACTTGAATAGGTAAAATAACTGGAAACAATAATTTTGATTAGATTATTATTTTCCTGATAACTGATATAATTGAAATTTCTATTAATTGATTGGTGGAATAATAAAACATGGTAATTATTGGAAACAGTAATATTGAATTTCACTTGTTAATCAGTAGAGGATTACGAGGAAAAGGTCAAGAAACATAAATAGGTCAGTAACTTTGTAGTTCATCAGGAGACTAGTTAAAATGTTTTTGCAGAAGTATTTATTTAAAGACTATTTTCAAATTATGTTAACTTTATAAGTTCCCTTGCAAGTTGTTTTGTTGAATGTTATTTCTTCATACATCTTGAAAAAATAGTACCTTCTCAAAATTTTATTATTCTTACTACATAAAAAGTGAGATTTAAAACTGTTGTTAGAAATAGTAGCTCATTGACAGTTTAGTTATATATTAGATTTTTTTTTTATTGTGATTTCCATCAGGATAAATTTTATGACAACTGCCTATATTACTTCAGTTCTGAATGGCACATTTTAAATTAATTTGTTTTCAGTCATTCTATTAAAATGTTTGAAGTTATTTTTATCAGAAGTATTTTAACTATTTTTACACCTCCAGTGTCATAATAAACTATAAATTTCAATTAAGAAGCACATAATATGAAGAACTTATTACATGTTTGTGTAATTTTTCAACTTTTACAGCTTGGAAGTTCTGAACCTGTTAAGATTGCTTTGTCAGAATACACTCTGAAACATTTACTTGTGTGGATGAAGTAGAAAAAACTTTGGTAAACAAATATGTTAATTTTTTTGTATCTCTGTGGATCAGTTGTATATTTTAATTTACAGTTGCCGAAGATCTGGAAAAGCAAGCTCCAGTGTCTCCAACTCTTTTAACATGTGTTGATAATTGTAGAGAAGAATTTCCTCACATTTTTGTCATGGAAAGACTGAGAAATAAATACCAGGATTGTATGGAAACTGATGTTGGAGATATAAACCTGAATGTGACAGCTCTTTCTAGTGATAATCAAAGTATTCTAGCTTTAGGTAGGTTGTTCACTTGGAAAGCACTCTTAAGATATGCTTTAGAAATTATTCTTTGATTGAATATGTTGAAGTAACTTAGTTTCATTGCAGTTAGTCTCCTGTATATATATCCTGATATTTTCAGTATTAATCGTATCCATCTCTGAATATCTTATGTTTTTACAAGGATAAATTAATCTCATGTTTTGAAATTTCTGTGATAATTAATCCAAAATTTCATACAAAATAAAATTTTAAATGACATAATATGGTTTCAAGTTTATTTGTCTGGATAGAATAACTAAAAATAATTCCATATTACTAACCATTAGTTTTGTATTGACCTCCTCCATCAAATTTGTGATGTTTAATTATATTTGTTAAAATTCCTGCATTCACTAATACAGTTTGTCAGAATATAAGTAACAAACCAGTAAACTTTGTTACTTGTTTTTAGTTATTAACTGAAATAGTTGAAAAACTCTATTTTTCAAGTTCATTGCACAAAATGCAAAATTGTCTTTTTTTTGCCATTGATTTCTAATAAAGCTTCCTTTCTTTATATGTAAAGTTTTAAAACTTCACTGCTGCATTATGGACATCTTGAAGCTTTGCAGGGTTAGTTCCTTAAAATAATAGAAGTTTTTAGTAGTTTTGTATGAGATAGAAAATGTGTGTGGGCTGCTCTGCATTATTATTTATTTTATTAAAGTAATTCTTTTGCAGTTTATGTTTTGTATATAAGAACTCATTCTGTTGTAACTTGAGACAAGCTTTGACCAGAAGCTTTGTACAAAGTGGATTAGGTGAAGGTACAGATAATGATGGAGTTTATTTCTTTTAAACACCATTTCATAAAGTAGTAAAAGAAGGGAGAGAGAAGTTTTATTTGTTAAATAGAATAAAATACCTTCTATTAACATTTCTATAGAATCTACCTCTGACCTTGCATTAGTAAAGATTTATAACTCATAAAACTCACACTCATTTGAAACAAATATTTTATCACACTTATAATAGTGATGGGTCCTATTTGAAATATAAATTTTATTTCTTTGGTCAGTTTATGATTTACAATACAATAACAACCACCACGTAACATAACTATTTACTAGGCTATTACACATGACTTGGTATTTATGCCCCTCAGTGTGGATTCCTGTGCATGGTGAGGGGACCTCTTAGAAAAGGTTCTGTACTTTCAGTTTACCTCTTCTGGGATCTAAACATCCACCTGCGTGTTTGTCGGTGTGTGGTGACCCACGAAGGGGAGGAGAGGATCCTGCTGGTTGAGATGTCAAACTCCAACACACCATTTTGGCCTTGAATTCCTGTAGATAGGCAGTCTTGAAGTGGCCCCCCAAGATCAATTGGCTAGTCTGTTTGGGCCAGGGTCAACTGAGTGCCAATGTAGGACATCCTCCATGAGTGTAGTGGATATTATGTCTGATACTGATGTTCAGGTATAGTGCTCATGAAACCCTGGAGTCACTGCAGTGACCTTACATGGCACTGTAGTGCATCCCCTCATAGGGCCCCATGGTGGGTGGGGTCAGTGGGCACCTAAATATTCTTTTTTTATTATGGATACCCCTCAAATAAAAAAAATGAACATGCATGACAGCATAGAGAAAAATCCAACTACTGGAAAACGACCACATATTGATGATCTGTATGGTCAAACTCACAACTTGGATCTGTCCTGCAATTTTTAATTATACATTCTCCTACTGGAAAGCCCTTAGGACAGATGTCTCCATTTTTTATTCAGAAGGGTTTAGAGGGACTTGCTGACTCTCTTAAATCAGTAAAAAAAATTATGGTCTGGGGACATTTTAGTGGAAACAGCTTCATGACAACATTTCAAACTCCTTGAAATCGAAGGCCTTTGGAGATATACCCATTGAGGTTACTCCTCATTCTACTTTGAATTCTTCCAGAGGAGTTATAGCTGAGAGGGATTTAAAGACCATTCCAGAGTCTGAGATCCTCTCAGGTTTCACCAGCCAAGGTGTTACAGCTGCTCATCGAATTTTTACTCATACATACAGGATTATGGAGCTGACAGATGTTCTAACATTAACATTTACAACATCACGTCCTCCTACCAAAATGAAGGCAGGATATCTGAATTGTAAGGTACAGCCTTATATCCCTAACCCTGTTAGATATTTTCATTTTCATCGATTTGGTCATTTGAAAACATCTTGCCATGGTTCCTTGACATGTGCCCTTTGTGCTGGTAAAGACCATGATGCTTTTGAATGCCAACAAGAACTACATTGTATTAACTGTAATGGTCCACATCCTTCCAATTTCACTTCTTGTCCTAAATGGGTGGAAGAGAAAGAAATACAACGTCTGAAGGCAGTTAACAATATTACTTATCCAGAGGCTTAGAAATTACTCTAGACAATTCCATCTTGGACTTATGTTGCTGCAGTCCATTCCACTACTACAGCAGGAGTCCAGACAGACTTTCCATGTCTCCTACAGAATCCTTAATAGCACACCTTAATCTAGTACCCTACAAAATCAACAAAGTTAATGAATTAGTATCTACTTCTATATCTGTCCATTCCACATCTTTCAGTCATTGCCAAACTTCACCTTGTTCAAGTCCAGGTGTTTCCATTTGGTTTTCCTCTCTTGACACCCCATAAATTTAAAACCCCATTTGTTCATGTCCTCAATCACTGGAACTTGTGTCTACAAACTCTGACCTGCCTACTCGATCCAGAGCAGGATCATTAGAGGGTGACCGACCAACACCCAGTAAAGAAAAAAGCATGGTAGCAAGCAGAAGGTCTCTGTGCCATATTCTCCTCCAAAATAAATAAAAATGGCCACGCTAATCCAATGGAACTGTTGAGGTTTTCCACCAAATGTGAATGACATCAAGGATTTGATTGACTTTTATTATCCCAAATGTCTTTCTTTACAGGAAACATTTTTAAAACCTACTAATACAGTCACAATTTGACAATACTCCTTTTACTGAAATAACAGGTCATATGTAGGACAAAGACATGAAGTAGCACTGCTGGTTGATCAACATGTGTTCACCCGGTCCTTGTTTTTGAAGACGCCCTTGTAGGCTGTAGCCATCCATATCTCCTTAGGTCATATTATCACTGTTTGCTTTCTGTAACTTACTCCTGGAATACATTATCATCCCTCAGACCTTGATGCCTTAATTGAGTTCAGTATTGAAACTATACAATACATGAATTGTACAATCTATACTGATTCACTCAGAACATGAGATATATTGAGCAGCAGCTGCAGAATGCCCTCAATTGTTCACTGAAGTGAACCACAGCAAATGACTTTACCTTCTCTCTCTCTAAAACCGTTTGCATGCACTTTTGCTGTCAATGGGGTATTCACCCTGATCCTCAACTCCATATAGGTGAAGTTGTGCTGCCTGTGGTCTCTGAGACTAAGTTCTCGGGGCTTATCTTTGACCGTAAGCTGACTTTTATACTACACATCAAGCAGCTATGGGTCAAATGTACAAGAGCACTGAACATCCTCTGTGTCCTCTCTACCACCACTGGGGAAGCGGATTGACATTCTATGCAAAAGATATATCGTGCTCTTATTCGATCGAAACTCAACCAGGGATCACTGGTCTATGGCTCTACCAGACCATCGGCCTTAATGGTGCTAGACTCTATTCATCATCAAGGACTTCAGCTCTGCACTGGGGCTTTCTGCACTTCCCCAGTTCAGAGCTTATACATAGTCTCATGAACCTTCTCTGCATCTCTGCCATTTGCAGTTGTCTTTACTGTATGCTTTGAAACTTCATTCCTTACCAAAGCATCCCACCTGGGGTTGTGTTTTCATTCCTTGATGGGCCATACTTTTTCAGACCAAACAGTCTGCCATTGCTCTTTTTGGTCTTCGTATCAAGGTGCAGTTGGATAAATTGGGTCTGTCCTTGGATAACATTGCTGTATCTGCTGGTCAGCCCATCCCACCATGGCTTCTTGCAGTCCCCAATTGTGAACTATCTTAAAGTCATCTGAGAAAAGTAGACAAACCTGATTGGAAATACTCTCTGCTATTTGCTCAACACCTTTTGAACCATCTTTCCATTCCTATTTATACAGATAGTTCGAAATCAGATGACTGTGTGGACTCTGCCATGGTTTGTTGTGGTTTGGTGGTTACGCACAGAATCCCCTCTACAGCTCCTGTGTTCACTGCTGAACTGTATGCCATTTCTCTTGCCCTGGATCACATAGAAGCTAAGCAGTACTCGAACTGCATGATTCATACTGATTCACTTAGTTCTCTGCTGGCCATGGAATTGGTTCACACCCTGTTGTTACCAATATTCAAAACCGACTGGCCCATTTCTCTTTAACATCTACTTCTATCCAGTTTTTTTTGGATGCGGGCCATGATGTTATTTGCAGGAACGAGCTTACCGACACTGCAGCTAAGTCTATCTGCTCTGGCACTCACACCACTGTATCCTATTTTATACATGGACTAGGGTCCTGTATTCAAGGTTTGGCTCCATGCCAGTTGGCAGTTGACTTGGAGTGAGCAATGCAAAACAAGCTTTTCCAAATAAAACTCCATATTGGACTTTGGCCATCTTGTTACCATAAGGATAGGAAGGAGGAAGTTGTTCTAACTAGACTACGCATTGGTCACAATTTTTAACTCATTGATTTCTTTTATCTGGAACTGATTGACCAATGTGTAGTTTGTGTAAAACTCAGATCACAATAAGCCACTTTTACTTTCTTGTCATCATTATGATATACAACAGCGGCACTATTTTAAGCATGTTCTGTCCCAAGGTTTGTTAGTAACATTAGACAGTGTTATTGGTAATGGTAACACTGTCCACCTTGGTAAAGTTTTAGTTTTTTAAAGGCTATTTATCTTTTAATGCCATTTAAGTTTTTTAATTTATACTTTACACCTTTTTAATGTGGCTCCCTTTTAAAGATCACAGTTCATTTAGTTCAATTTGAAATTAGAAACTGACCATAACATTAAGTAACTTCTGAAACCAGGACTGGAAAGGCCAACTTCAGGTGACTGACGGTGGTTTTGTAGTTACCTGTTAGTCTTCCTGGCGAGTCCATTACAATTTGAATTACTGTAGTTTTTCTCTTGATGTTGCAGGTTAGATCTAAACATTGGTTTTATGCTATTTATTTATTTATTTTTTAACTTTGTTTTGTTTTACCTTAATTTCCTTTTATGAATTTTACTGAATTTACTTTTACCTTTTTACTGGACATTTGGTGCAGGTAGCCTCTCTGCTTTGTGCCATAAAACACTAAATCAACCAAGCAACCATTCAGCTGTCTATTGGCCCTGACATCATTCCATGTTAGTTACTATCCTATTCTTATCAATATGCAAAACAAACTGGCCCATCTCTCCCTATCATCTATCTCTGTGCAGTTTTTTGGATACCAGCTCATGTTGGTATTCATGGGAATGAGCTAGCTGACAGTGGCAAAGTCCATCTGCTTTGGCTCTGTCACCACCATACCTGTTCCATACGTGGACTATCGGTCCAGTTATCAAAACCCAACTGTACACCAATTGTCAGTCAACCTGGAGTGAGCAATGAAATAATAAGCTTTTTGAAATCAAGTCTTTTTTTAGCTTTTTGGCCATCCTGTTTCTGTAAAGATCGAAGGGAGGAAGTTGTTTTCACTAGGCTATGCATAGGTCACAGTTTTATAACTTACCACTTCCTTTATCTGGTACTGATGCACCAATGTGTGGTCTGTGTGGCACTCAGGTCACAGACATACATATTTTATCATCATGCCGTTGTTACAACCAAGAACGATGATGCCATTTCCAACATATTTTTTAAGGTAGGTTTGCCCTTGACATTAGCCAATGTCATATTTGATACTGACTGCCTCACTCATGTTTTTACATTTTTAAGAACCATTGGCATTTTTAACTTAATTTGAGGTTTTTCTTGGACTATATACTGTTTTAGCATGATATCTTTTACACATTTTAATTTTATTTTGACCTGAACCCAGGACTGGAAAGGCCAACTTCAGGTGACTGACAGCAAGTTTGAACTTCATGCTTCAGTCTTCCTGGCAGGTCTTAATTTTACACATTTTATGTATTTTTACCTTAATTTCCATATACCACTGTAGTATTCTACATCTTGTTTGGCACAGATAGCCTAGTAGCTTCATGCCAATAAACATGAAATACCTACCTACTTTGTATTTATTGGTCAAAATGTAGTATTTATACATGTATACCCAAGTAGATTAAATGACATCATGTGCTAGGATACGTTGTTTAAAGGACCGACACACTGAGAAAGTGTCTAAATTATTAAAACTGTAAGAAACATATTTTCCAAAACATAGTTATCTACTCTCAGATTACAGTTATTAATCAACTGCCATGGTTTCTTCTTTTGCCCATCTTAGCTTTGGTCTGATTTTTCTCATTTGCTCTTGTCTTTTATACCCTACTTAGTTGTTCTTGGCAAATTGTGTCTTGTGACACTTTCCACCTGCATCAATATGCATTGTATCCTAGTATTGTACATAAGCATCTCATTCAGATAATGTTATCAATTTTTCTTAACAGAGTGTGTAATAATGGATTTCTCTGTACTGCAGTCATTGGAAATATTTTGAATGTTCTTCCTTTCATTTATTCTGTTGACTTCTCAGGAGGCCACTTTGGGATAAGCTGCTTCTGACTACTTTTCTTTAGTTGATATATTGAGTGTTTTATGTTTTGAGTCTGCATTTTACTAGATGCTAAAAGGTCTGGCGGCAAATGCTTTTTTTTTTTTTCTTTTTACACCCACTGACATTATGGTTCATATAGAGAGGTTTAATCCTCAATTATATGAAGGAACATCTATACCTTGTTCACCATGGTTATCTGAACTACTTGAATTAGTCTACAAACTGCCAGGTAGAAGCATATTCTAACTGAAAAAAACAAAAACAAAAAAACTTCTGAGCTTGGAAATGTGGAGTTCTGGATTGGAGTCTGTAGTTAACTTGATTATATTACAACTCTATAGGATTTCTCTTGTCTGAAATATAATCTCAAATTATTTACTACTCCTCTAAACGTTGTTAGAAAGATTGTCAGGATCACCATGTTCACAGATGGACAATTTTTAGCATGCACAGTAGTTCAGTTGTCTACTTCTACATCTACCCATGTTATTGTAGGCATCTTACTATTCCTTGGTCCTGCAAGGGATCATATCTCCACCCCTATTTAAGGATCCCATCATCAGCCCCTTGGTCCACTGGTGCCCAGAGTAGCTCTGTCTGTATCCAAGGATTCTGCTGCTTGTTTGGAATGCTGCCAGCAGATTTAGTGACTGTTGTATGACTTTGGGGTCTGTTGGGTTTTCTCTGAGAATGTTTAGATATATGGTGAGCCTTACCATTGATCTATGGGCACTATATGTCCTCGAGT
>NW_027467782.1:24780993-25024712 GCF_004210375.1 Tachypleus tridentatus | reverse complement strand
CCATCCATTCTACAAAGTTTCATCATGAATATTCTACCTGAACAGTCTATAAACTGTACATGTGTTTCTTGTAGTCTCTGAAGCTTTCAAACCTTTTTTAGTTCATGTAGCATACATGCACCTCTTTGAAACTATTCCTTAGGTTTTATAGGTTAAAATTTTTTTTCTAAATGTTTATCAATTAACTTAAAGTAAGAAGTAAGGCTTATTAATACATTGTCATTGAGAAAAAGGCAAACATTTCAAAGTTGTTTTCCTCAAAACTCAATCACAACTTTTGGAAAAAAAACTAAAAAAACGTTATTTGCTTTCCAACTTAATATGTACTTATAAATTGAAATTTAAATATATTTTGTATTAAAATTTCATCTTATTTTCTTACAGCTAATAGTTTTTGAACCATAAGATTTTCATCCTTTAATAAATATTGAAACTGGAGAACTAGATGTAAAGAGAGGATTCCAGAAATGGAGGTCAGTTTAAGATACAGCCATTATTATTGTTTTACAAATTGAAAGTATCTCCATATCAGACACTGAACTGCATTATTTAGATTCAGTTGTTAAGGGAATTAATATATTTGATAAAAGGAATAATTTCACATTTCAAATATATGAGCTTCCTTCACCACATAATGCTATACATTTGTAACGTTTTTGATATTTTAATATCAGTAATATACCATCCTTAACATTTAGTATGAACACATTTGTAATAAAATTGATATTCAGTGGTTTTTAATAATAAAACAGTAATTGAATAGTTTAAATTGTTGTATAATAAGTATAGAACATATTTATATAATTCCAAAATAATAATTCATCTACTTGCACAAGAATGCCATTTCCTTTGCATGTTTGCTTGTGAGATTTGCATGCTACTAGCCTTGTGCTAATTTATACTTAAATTCTCATATTTAACATGAACTGTGCTGGTGCATGATGACATAATCATGCAATGGTAGCCCTCTACCAGTAGCAGGGTAGTGTGATCTCCATTTGTACTAACTTTCTCTATGCACTCGCATTTGTGATAACTTCATTCTTTTCCTTGGCATTGAAGTTTCAAATTTGTGTTTAATTTGATGAGATTTACATTGGTTAATGAAACTTTGGTTTTTGTTTTCTATAGTTTTGTAACAAAAATGTTGATTATTGTCTTGAATTCTCAACTGAATGTAACTGATACTTAATTACTTATTTTATACTCTGGCTTCTGGAGGCTTGTTTATTTTTGAGAATGTTCAACATGCTATGGATTACCACAGGTTTACTGATTCATTTACCCCAGTCCCTTCACCTGATGTTCTTTCTCCCAGTCTGGTATGGCTTATTGTACTTCAAATGCAACCTGATTTGCTTTGAGTAGTGTCTTACCATTTGGAGAATGTCCAGTCTCTTCTGATTTTCATTCTCATGTGTGTTCATTTCCTAATTTTTTAACTGTATCCTGTAATATTCTTTTTCACTTTGTGAACCCAGTTTCTAAACTTTATTTTGTTTTTCCTCCTACCTTTTTATTAAATGTTTTTTTTTCCTATCACACCTAGATGTTTCATCCTGCTTATATTTGTGACACTTTTTTATGTCTTGACTTGCAGATGTTCATCCTTTCTAGATTCTCTGCCTTTTGTTATCTATTTGGTCTGCTTTGTGATCAGGCCACTTGCTTTATATTTGATTCTGTGGTTCCCCATTTTGCATTTTCATCTTTTTCTCACCACCCCTGTCTTTCCTCCATATATTGTCTGAGGCATTTCACCATGCTTTAGAGAAGTTTTGTGCAGAAATTTTTTTTTTCTCTTTGCCTTTTTAACCTATTCCACTTCTGTTCTATCCCTCCTTAGTTTGTTTCCCTTTGTTAGGACTTGTTGAGTTAAGTTGCATTCCATTTTACAGTACCTTTCTCTTTGTCTGGATTCCTTTCTTCAGGTAGCCATTGTTGATGGTGTTCATTTCTCACTGGAGACCTGGTTTGAAGTTGTATTATTTATATCCTTATTACTTTCTCATGTTTTTTTCTTAATTTTATTCTTTGATTCCTATTCCATGTTTAATCAATTTATCAAAAACCTTCTCATTCCAGGTTGTAGAGCTTTTTTTTTCTCCTTCCATTACCTAACAACTGGTGCATTGCTTATCTTGACAGTGTGATTTTATTGTCATGTATGACACTCTAGACACCCAATTGTTTTATCTTACCTCTAGCTGAACTCATTTTCAATAGCCTCTCTTTCCCTATCTTTCTTTGCTCCTTTTCCCACTTTTTTTTTCTATGACTCTGTATGTTCTTTTTACCTGGTCTGTAGTTTCTTTGGTTATCATATCAGATACCATTTCACACATTGCTGTTAATCCATCCTCTCTGTGTTTTCTATTTTTTGTCTATCAGATTTGCATCTTTCAATTCCTTGCTGTTCTCCATGGCACAGCATTAACTATTTTTGTATTCATTTGGCCTAGGACTGTCTTTTTTTTTCTAGATGATTGACTCTCTGTTGGCCTACTATTGGGTAATATCCTCTTCTCACACTTCAGTTTCTTTCCAGGAAACCACTTAGTTTGGGTGACTTGTCAGGATATCCAAGTCCTTTTTCATGCCCACTCAATATATGGTATTGTTGGTATTTTTTTCATTTTATTCTTTTTGCTTGTGGGTTTTGGGGTATCTGGACACTAGGACTTGCACTTCTCATTGTCATTTTGCATGAGGGTTCTTTTGCTTTTTGGGATTTTAACTTCCTTGAAACCCCTAATTTCATAGAGATTTGCACATGATAATCTCCTCCAATGGATCGTACATATCTGAGGATTTTTTTTTCTCAGGTTCCATTGTTCTTTTTTGTGAACTTCCCCTCTCACATTCACAAGGAATTGTCATTTTGACTGGACCATTTCCATACTTATGGCCCTTTCTTACCAACTTCTAAACCACATCTATCTCTTCACCAATGCTTTCTTCTTGGATTGAGGTGCATTTCTGTATGACATGATCTCTGGCATTTGGATGCAACATGACTGATCACCTTAACTCGCTGCTCTTTGGAACATTTCCATAACTTTCCTTTTCTGGCTGATCATACAGTCAACAGTCCACTCTGATGCATCAACAGTTATCTTTACACCTACTATTAAGGGAATATATATCCCAGTCCCTTTGTTTTTGGGCATTGGACTGTATCCTTCTGGGCTTATTCCTGTAGGGTTAACTTTTGTTCCTTATTATGTGCCTGGAGCTGTGTATCTTGTGAGAGACAGCCTGTCTCAGCCAGGTTATGTTTCTACCCATGGTGTGATCTCTTCTCTCCCATGGTCTTTTTGAGTTTGTTCTTGCTTGGGTATGCCCCTCATGACACCTTTGCCAGTCCTCTCTCCTCCAGTCTTCATCTGTTTTATTCTTCTGTTCCCCATCCTGTGGCTCTGGCTGTCAAAGTTTTTAGCTAGGATTAGTGTCTTCTGTTGGGAAATATACCTTTTGCCTACAATTCTCTTCCACTAAACCCTTGGGTCTTTAACTTGATACATGAAAGTTCTTCTAAAATCCTACTGTGACCAACTTAATCTTGGTTTTCTCTGCTTCTTCACTTGGTATCAACACCTCCTTCGTATACCAAATATCCATTCACTTTTGCTTCAGTATTATGCATCCCTTTTTCATGAAAGAGTATTTCTCTATCATGTATGAAATTTGTATTTTTCATAGTGACAGATTTTCCTATCATGTAACCTTTTCTTGTCAAATACCTATTTCCTTCCAATTTTGTCCATCTCAGTATGACTGTGGTGATATTTTGTTATTGATCCATCTACCATTCCTCTCCTCCTGACTGTTTTATTATGCCCCATCTTTCTGCCTTTTATTAATTGGATGTTCAACCATGGTTTGTCAGTCCGCATCATTGCTGATTATTGGGCAGCACTTTCTGGTGCATTTTACCTTTCCTTCTCCTTTTCACTTGTTTCTGCTCTTTCCCTCTTCACTATCCTCCTTACTTAACTTCCATATGGGCCTGGCATGGTCAGATGGATTAAGGTGTTCAACTCATAATCTGAGGGTCCTGAGTTCAAATCCCAGTCACACCAAACATGCTTGCCCTTTCAGCCATTGTGGCATTATAATTCAACAGTCAATCCCACTATTTGTTAGTAAAAGAGTACCCATATGGTACATATGGACATATGATTTTTTAAAAATCATGTTTTCTTCCCTTTTGATGTAATATTTTTCAAAGATTCTGCAGCTCAGTTAAATTTATATTTGTATGTATGTTTGTATATATATTTAATGTGTGTGTGTGTGAATTTCACACATATATCAAGAAAGAAAACGTTCGAATAATGAAGTTTTCTAAAAGATGACATTTTTGTTGAACTATTGAAAACAAAATTACTGAATTCTGAGTTTAGAGTTTTCATGAAGAATTTATGAAATAATTAAAACATTAGAGGTTGTTTATCATATGTTTTATAGATTTTATTCCATGTAAGGAATTTTATTTTTCATAGGCTCCTCTAATTTCAAAACAAGAAATTCAGATTTGGTATATTAAGCTTATTAATTGATACTGTTTTGAGTAAAAGTGTAATTTTTTAACTGTTAAAAGGTAGATAGATTTGTGGAACATATTTATTGAAAACTGATACATCTTACTGGTGAATTTATAAACGTAATTGTTAAAAAAAACAACTAATACTTTAATCTTTCTATTTTGTAGAAGAAATGTCAATCACATTTGGCAAGTAATTTTGTACGCTCGTTGAATTTTCTATAAAATAGAAAATCAAAATCCACTGAATCCAGAAGCATCAGTTTTGCAAGTAAATGTCCTTTTAACAGAAAATCTTGTTCAAAGAATTCTGCACTTTCACCAAAAAAGGTACAAGCTAATAACTGTATCGTACACATAGTAATAAACATTTATCAGTTAATTTTTGCTTATTTTGACTTCAAGTGGATATTAGTCATTATAACTAATTCAACTTTGGAATACAATACCCAAGTGACCTTTTCTAACTTATGCCATAACTTATGATAAGTGTGTGAACTTTTCATATGTACCTTAATAAATATCTGAAAAAGGACTGAAATTCGTAGTAGTTTAGTTATTATAAGGTAAAATTCCTGTTATAAAAAATTCTAGAGAACTTAATCTAATATGAAATGCAAATGATTAGTTATTTAGTCTTACTTCTTAAATTCCTGAGGGACTAGGTAATGAATGCAGTGTTTAAAAATGTAATAGACCAAACTCTAATGTTTTATGACATGTTTAATTATAAACTGATAAATTTATTGTAACATACAGTTGCTTTTTGTTTACCAATTGTATGTTTATCCTTACAGGTTTGCATTGTATTAATTTCTGAATGTAAAACTTTGAAAGTTTCATGGTTTAAAGATAAATAACACTGTAAAATAAAATGAGAGAAGTTTTAAAAAGTTAAGAAGCCTACAGCTCTTAAGATTAATAATTGTTGTGGACCAGAATCAACTAAGTAATTCTCTTTTAAAATAAATATAATTTTTTTTCATTATATTACTCAAATTTTAACTTTTAATATGGTTTATTGTGATACAGTTAATTGTAAAATAAAGAAAATAAGAGAGAGAGAGAGAGAGTTTGAATGAAACCCGTTTGTTTGTTTGGGAAGTTCCAGATATTATGTGAAAGAAATATTATTAATATTAATAGTAATTTTATTATTACCATGAAAATCACCTATTACATAGAATATCTCAGTAAAAGTTTTGTAAATTTTGACTCTTTGTGTATATAAAAGACTGGTAATGCTCACAAAGAAATTTATCAAATTTCATGAAGGTAACCTGGCACATTCACTTATAATACTTACAGTTTCATAGTTACATGGTGTTTATAAGATCAATCAAAAGGAACAATCTGTATACAGAGAGTTAAACCTTGAGCCATGTATTTTTAATAACGTTATGTGATTAAAACCACTTAAATCTAGCTACATCACAATTGTTTCTATGCCATGAACATTCTCTATTTCAACAAAACATTTCTAATACTTCTAGTAAGCTTTGTTCTAAGACTGGCATTCTACTTTGTTCTAGCTTTTCCTCTATCAGACCTTGTTTTTGTTTTTTTTCCTGTATATTTTTTATTTATTATTATAAAAGTAACTAAAATGTAAGTATTGACAAATTAAAATAAATAGTAATAATAATAATAATTGTTTATGAGGTATGCTCTTGAATAGTTCTGTGTTATGTAATTCAGTACTGTGAAGTGGGATACACATTCCCCATGTGAATTGCAATTTATATGCTATAAATATTAGTCAGACAGGTTTGAAGGGCTATAGAATAATTTAATTTTGTGTGTATATTAGTTTGTTATAACTTAGAAAACAAGCTGAAACAAAAATAAACAAAAATGCTGCACTAATTGAAAAGATCCCAGAGAACAAGCTATAATATGGGATTATAAGATGTGCCCTAGTTTTTAGAGGTGACTGTAGAAGTAGGACCCACAATGTGGTGGGGATACACTGTATATTAGTCTTAACCTCCAGTCTCGCAATAGATATAGAAATTATGAGAACGAGATGTGGGTGCTCAAGCCCACAATGCCCCTCATCTTTATCACCATTCACTACCTGCAGACAAAATGTGGAAAGGTGACTGCTCTCCCAAGTAAAGAAGAAAATGAATTGAAGTAATGCAAGAAAAGGAAAATAAGGTACGACCATTTGGGATAAGTTGAAAACTTGCCTTTTGAAGTTAGCATTCCAGCTCCCAGTATGATAGAAAGGCACTAATTGACAACACAGTAAACAAACTATACCAGCATGTGTATGTTTATGTATATATATCTATATATTTAAGCTGCTTAGTTGGGATAAACATTTCTAATTTTGTGTTCTAATTTGCAGTCATTTCAGAGAGAAAATTGGAGAAATTTATAATTATTTTCTAATTTTATAATGGTTACAAGGTTGGTCAAATAAACTGACCTCATAATGTCTCACAGAGTTAAATATCATCCCTCAAAAGTAATATAAAATTGTCTTTTATATAAAAGTGTTTTCATACTCCTTGAGTGATGCACATGTTTTGGAGACAAACAAGCGAGTTGTTGCTATAATTTGTCCATTAACAACTTATTATAACAACAGTTGGACCAAAACAAATAATAAAGGAAATCATGTTGTCACTTTTATCTAATGATACCTTAAAAAAAAAGATATTTTGTTCATTAGAAAAGCCTTTCATTTTTACCCTCTTGTATACTGTCCAACTTTAGTACTTGGTAAGGATAAACAACATGAAATGAAGCATTGGGATAAGTCAGCTTTTTGTCAGTTGTGTTTATCATCTGGACATTAATTGTTTTGGTTGTCTAAGATCTATGGTCAACATCAGGAAACTTAAACTTGTATACTGTTGCAAATTATTGGTTATTTTAGCCTAGAAAATATAATTTCTATGTCTCGAAAAAAAATATTTGAGACATATTTACAGTGTTGGTAGTGTATTTCACAAATTTTGTGAGTTACACTTGTTATGGTCTACTCTACTCAAACATTTACTTTCTGTATAACAGATATGTTCTAACAGCCTTAATCACATTTTCTCATATTAAACAATCATTTATAGTAAGGAAAGTTAAAGCATACATTCAAACTGTACCCCTGTCAATGTGCTGCTCCTGCAGCTTATTTTTACTTGAGGTGTTTTGGAACTTGAATGTAGATTGCCACAGTTTCTTTACATTTTAAAGATCTGATATCTATATTCCACACCACAATTGTTGTTTATTAATGAATATACATTTTCTATAGGTTATATTTATTTACTGTGATATGACTTCAAACATGTTTTAATCAGTTTCATTTTTCAGCATTGAAATCTTTGCATTAATTAGAATTAACCTATAAGTAAAGGAAAGTTTGTTAATGAATAGGTTTCAAAATTGAATAAGCATAATAGTACAGTTTGTTTATTATTACTTCTTCTACAAAGAAAATGTAATTTTTATAAAAAATTTGAAATCAAATGAATTTAATTGTTTTTTTATGAATAATTACTTCTATGAATTTCGAAGTTTTAAGTTTAAAGTTAGCTTTTATCTTAATAGTAATGATCTTACACAGGTGTAAGTTAAATGTGTATTTAATTTATAAATTAATAGTTAAGAATATGTGAATTTCACTACTAGGTAGTTGTCTATTCATATAAAATAAAACTAGTTTGACAAAATGTAATATTTTAATAACTTTGTGATAACTGGAGTTGAAGATAAGCAGCAACTAATGGTTGCTAAATGGAAGATGGGTTATGCATTCCTCAAATTGTAAGCTTCCAGATTTTGATTAATACAAATAGTAATTATTTTAATACCCTTTGTAAGTAGTATTGATGTTTCCATTATTTTTGAACTTGTTATTTTGCAGTACTGTTGGATACTTCTTTGAATTTTATGTAACAAAATTAGTTTAAGACTTATCAATAATCATAAGAAAATATTTTTAACTGTAGATATGAGAGAGACCTAGAATTGTTCAAGGTCAAAGTGGCTGAGAGTATTAACTTTTGTCATGAAAAGCTGTATGATACCTCAACTCAAGATCCACATGCTCTCCACTTCAGTCTGTGGGAACCGACTATACATGAGAATGTTAGGAAGAAATTATTATCTGGAAATGTATGTTACTTTTTGTATTTTACTGAACTTATTCCTCCCAGTTATTGCTCAACTTGCTCATACCAGGATAAGAGTTTTGATGTATGATTTAATTATTGTTGCTATAAATGAAAATGCAAAAATATGTGGAAAAACAACAACAACAAAAAATTCTTATGTACCTCAAAGTTCATATTTATACATGTATAAATTTTAAAATGTATAAATCAAGTAAATAATTATTTTTCTTCTAATATTCTCCTACAAATGAGGCCCAGCATGGCCAGGTGATTGGGGCATGTGACTTAAAATCTGAGGGTCACAGGTTTGACTCCCTGTCCCACCAAACATTCTTGCCTTTTCAGCCATAAGTGCATTATTATGTGAAAATAGAAACAGTTAGAAAATAGTTTAGAAAGAGTTTTGAAATGTAGTTTGAGTGGTGTTTACTAGCTTAATTACTTTACAAATTACTCATGTTTTATCACAGTGTATAAACACTAATTTGTACTCTACATCTTAGGAAGTACAATAAGTTATGTTTCTAAATGAATAAATTATCAGATTTTACAAGTCTGGTTTGCAAAATAAATGGACTAAAAGATTTGGGCTGGATCTAAATACTGTTTTGGTCATTTTGACACATTGTGGTCACCATGTAACCATCAAAATATATAACTCTGAATAAACTAGGTATACCTTCACAATTTTTAAAGCATTAATTAAACGTTACAAGTATTTTGCACACCAAAAATCTGATTTTATTATGAGATATTTTTACTGAAGAGTTATTTATGAATTTCCAAATATTTCTGGGTCAATCTGAATGCAACACTCCAACCAGCCTTAAAGAATAAGACAAAATTATATATATGAAAACAATAAAGTTAGTACTTGTATTATTAGTTGGGCTGCCAACAGGTGAAGCACTCTAAACCATTTTTGTTTTGAGTGAGACAATGTTTATCTACAAAAATTTGTACTTATTTCAAATATACATGTTTTTTTACAATATAAATAGTTATCATTCACTGTAGTAGGAGGTCTTATAATTACTGTAATTTTATCTTTCTAATGAAACTGTAAATTAGTTAGACATTTATCTGAATTATCTAATTGTGAAATAACCAACATAAAGTTCCTTGTAAAGGGAATTCTTCTTTTTCTGTTGGTCAGAAATAATCCAACAACAATTTCAAAAAGAATTATTGACTTTTTTTAAAATAATTATGTAAGAGGGGATGTGTCATGTAGGTTGGACATTTTCTATGTAAGAAAAGCAAGAAGACTGGAGGTTTACATTCTGACTTGTCAGTATCTATAATATGTTTTTGTAATTTAGCCTTGTTCACCTATGATATATTTAGTGTGTGTGTGTTGGAAAAACACCTCATTAAAAATCTGATTTCTTTTCTGTTCAAAGTACTTTATATATAAAAGCTTACAACATATCATGAAGATACAATTACTAAATTAAAAGTTATATATACTTTATTGGTTACAAGGTCAGTCAAAGTGACCAAGCACTTATTGTGTGGTAACATGCATTGATATTAAAGTAGTTTAATTAACAATTTTGAACACAACCTGTATAAATTATTGTGACATGCATACTTTGGCACGTATACACAAGTTACCTGTCTTATCTAAAACTTATACAGAAATATTAAGATGCGACTTTTTCTGTTTTAGAAAGAAGATAACGATACTAAAGTCTCCACACCTTCCGGCTTATCCTGGATACAAAAAGGAACTTTGAAGATATTCTCAAAAACAGCATCTTAAATACCCAAATGTGATTAACGTTCCTTTTGAATAATAGCATTTTATGATATTTGATTGAAATATCCTTTTACCACATAAATAAACAGACATGATTTTATTTAATTTTTAAGACATAGTTTGTTTTTCCAGTGCTATGTTTACCCTTCACAACACATTCAGATTCTGAAGGTAGTGATTATAAAGTTCAGTTTGAAATATATGTATGTATCTATGTGTTTCATGGATAACAAAAATTAAATTGGTTATACTGTTCAGATTGATTTTTTTAAACAATAAAGCCTCTAATTTATAAAAATAAACTTGAATTCCATGTTTGTTTTTCATTCTCATGCAGTTGTCAATAACAGTGTATGAAATAAAGCATAGGGGCAAGTCAGCCTTCTGCCAGTTACATTAGCCCCTGTGTATATTGCCTGAACACTAATTACTTTTGTTATCTAAAGTCTATGATCAACATCAACAAACTTAAACTTATGTACTGTTGCAAATTATCAGTTATTTTAGCCTAGAAAATATAATTCCTATATTTTGAAAAAAAATACATAAGACATATTTGCAGTGTTGGTAGTGTATTTTGTGAAATTTGAGTAAATTTTGTTATAGTCTACTGTACTCAAACATTTACTTGCTGTGTAACTGATTTGTGATAACAGTTTTGTGATATATATTCTATAACAGTGAAATAAAATTCTGTGTAATTTTAAGATGCTGATTTTTCAGTGTAATCAAAACTTAACGCTCAGTAATACTGAAATTGTAGTGCATATAAATATTTGTAAGATAATAAATATTTTTTGTTTACACCACGAAATTATTGTAAAAAATATTTTAAGAAATGTAACAATTTTATGAGCTTTTGTGCTTAGTTTTCCTAATGTTACTTACAAGGTTCTTGCATACAAAAAACAACAAAACTTCATATAACAAAAGATATAAACCAAGTCTCAACTACAACTATAGTCAAGATAAGATTGAAATAAAGACACAAAACTGTACTCAAAATACTACTGGTTTCAGCATGAATAATTGATTCAAAAGGATACATGAGTAACTACTGGTAGCTTCTTACTAGTCAGTGACTGTGTAAAATGTATGAGATATAGTTTAAGATACACTCACCAAGACCTGTGTTGATTTAAAAAATAAAATTAAGATAAACCACAAAGGGACCATGAAACTCCGTGTTATAAACTTATCTAGAAATGGAAAGGAAATTATTCGTCTGAATGTGAAAAGTATTTATTTAAATTAAGGCAGTTATTGTTTTAGTTTAATGTTTTCTGTACTTTGGTATAATCACCGATGTGTAACTTGTGCTTATGTGATATTTTGAAAAGCTCTCTTGTTTTAAAGAGTAAAATGGTTACTAAAAAGCTAATATTATGTTTTTATTGGCTAGCAAATGGAAGTGAAATAGAGGACAACAAAAGCCTCAAAGAAGTTTGACAAATGTTTTCTGGTTCACACGTGTTTTATAATCAAGTCTTCATATAAAGTGTAATTATAAAGATAAGAAGTGAATTAATATTCCTATTCGTACAGATGTTATATACAATATATATATGTTCAGATATATGTTACTGAAACAGACCTGTTTGGGGCCTGGCATGGCCTAGCGCGTTCAGGCGTGCGCTTCGTAATCTGAGGGTCGCGGGTTCGCGCCCGAGTCGCGCCAAACATGCTCGCACTTTCAGCCGTGGGGGCGTTATAATGTGACGGTCAATCCCACTATTCGTTGGTAAAAGAGTTGGCGGTGGGTGGTGATTACTAGCTGCCTTCCCTCTAGTCTTACACTGCTAAAATAGGGACGGCTAGCACAGATAGCCCTCGAGTAGCTTTGTGCGAAATTCAAAAAACAAACAAACAAACATAAGAAAACAAAACCGTTTGGACAGCCATCTGTTTCATCTGTGTATGTGAGTCAAATTTG
The DNA here is from genome assembly GCF_004210375.1 of Tachypleus tridentatus. Lineage (NCBI taxonomy): Eukaryota > Metazoa > Arthropoda > Merostomata > Xiphosura > Limulidae > Tachypleus > Tachypleus tridentatus. Next base: position 25,012,347 of record NW_027467782.1, on the reverse strand, counting down.
GTTTCGCTAACTTCTGATTGGGTGTATAAGCACTCAGGATCCGGGAAGGACAAATAAACAGATACATGCCAGATTTGGGTAGAGTGTCCCTTGAAACCTACTCTTAAATTGTTCAGTTGGTGTTGTAGTCCTCTCACTCCCCTTAGTATTAATAGATGTTTGGTAACTATGTTATAGTTAATTTGCCAAGAGAAAAATCTATACGTGATCATATAAAACATGTTATCGTTGGAAACAGTTAGAGACTTCAGTTTGTAACTAAAATGACCAAACAATGACATTTTACATGTTTTGTTTTCTTTTGTTTGTAGTAAATAAAAATCTACTCAACAGCTAAATGTGCTGTGCCCATCACATATATATAAAACCGGATTTTCAGCGTTTTAACGTTTCAGATTTATCGTTGAGCCACAAGAAGGACATAAAATATATTAGTTGTGGTTAGCCAAGTATACCTTGAACATGTTGCCGAAACTAAAGTTTGAAAACCTTTTCTTGGTTAAAAAAATAACCCAATGTAGATCTGTAGTTTCCGTCGCCATGTAACAGGTTTTCGAGTTTTTACCTTTAACCAATCAAGAAAGAATGGCATATCACGTGACAGAAGCATTCTTCTTGTTACAATATGGCCAACACAAGTGGTAAAACATTTTCTGAGAACATTTTGTATGAGTATGCTAAAATATTTATAAAACGCTAAAAACTGTGTATTAATAATGAAATATTCTTAACAAACAATTCAGCTTTATTTTACAACAAAAATAAATCAAACCAGCAGGTTTAACTGTCAATTTATTTTTCGTTTAAGACGTTATCTCACGGATGTTAAAGAAGACACCACTAATAAGATTCATAATGTTAAATAGGCAAAACAGATGATTGATCACTTTATTTCTTATTGGAAATTAAAACCTTTATTAAACTATAATATAGATTTTATAGGTAGACCCACTGAACGTGGTGGTGGAATTGTTGTATATACAAGCTCTGACTTAAAGTATAAATCTAATTTTAATTTTATTATTATCACTTATCACATTAAATTGTGTAGATTTGCTATAGAATGATTTCATACAGTTTATATTTATTATCCATCTTCTGATAAATATAATGATTTTGTCGTTGCTTTGGAATCACTTGTTGATAATTCAATTATGATAACTGAATTCTGTTTAGGTGATTAAAGTATTATTTTTTTCAGTTTACTCAATCCCTTACTAATCATAGGTTGAAACTGACAATTTCATATCTGTAATTTATTTACCTTTTTTGTATTTACCAACCCACTGAGTTAGTAGGGGCTGTTGTATCAACACTTGATAATACTTTTACAAATTGTTGAGATATTTCAGATAATTATGTGTTAATACTGTCATTTTCTCTATAATTAATTTCATCAACATTTATGACAAGAAACTAAATACTTGCTAACGGTAAAAGTGAAAAATTTTAACCTTGCTTTAAGTTACGCTAATTATAAGTGGAGAACCAATAGTTGATTCAGATTTTTCCTTTTTTGAAGAGGATCATTGTAAACTTCGTAATACGTTTTCTATTTGTTGAAACTATTAAATTGGATGAACCTAACTTTATTACCTATGATTAAAAGTAAGCAAAGACTGTCATCCCTTTGAAACATGCAGGTAATCTTTAGAGATACAATTAATAGTTAGAACTAAAGGTGCTTCTTCAGCATCAAGTACTTACTTGAACGGACGCTTTCAAGATAATAACTTTTTACATATGAGGAACCACAAATAAAAAAAACACTTGTAAATAAACACGGTAATGTAGAGATAATACGTATTTATAACACAGGTTCTTGTGTTACTGATCCTGTTGGTGTTGTTCATATTTTAATGATTATTTTACCAGGCCGAGTGTTACTCCTACTAAACAAATTTAAGGAACACGGACTTTTAACTATTTATCAGACCTATGTTTACCACTTCATTTGTATTATAAGAAATATTATAAGACTTAACACTGAAATAAATATTTCTCAGAGGCTGTGAAAGCCAGTATGGGATATTCTAAGCATTCGATTGGTTATACATATGCCATTGAGTGAAGTAGGTGTAATAAGAAAGTTCTTTCAAAAATAGAAGTGGACGGGAATGCCTGTTAATTCAGAGAAAATAAAAGGAAAGAAGGTTCTTATCTTATCAGTGATGTCGAGAAACCCACTTGTTGAGAAATTTATATGCAAAAACGGCTCGTTTGGGTTGAGAAAATATTTTACATAGAAGGTCGAAACGTTGTTCGCTCTTCTATGTAAAATATTTTCTCAACCCAAACGAGCCGTTTTTGCATATAAAGTTCTTATCTTATATTCTATCTTTTCAATATCGTTTCATTAAGTTTATAAACTATAGATTTGTATTCGGACATCAGAAACATCTCGTTTGAATCAATACTGCATTCAACATACCATCTGACACATTTCTTTTTTATATTTAATTTCAAATTAATGTATAATACTAAACTTGGAAATAAAATCTACAATATATAACAAGTTTATTAAATTACATTCATAAAATACTAATTAAATAAAATTTTGAATGCGAGTCTACACCCACAATGACGTGGCCTTCTCCTTAAAAGAACAGATATGTATGTAATCACATGTCATCGTGTTATCAATAAAAGTGTTAATACCCACACCAGCCGTTCTGAAATACATTTTTATTTCAAGTGGGTTTCTCCTCATCATGAACAAGAATGAAACCGTTTTTTTTTTGTCTCATTCTTGAATGAGGTTTTTTTGTGGTTTCTCCAATAAACGCTTTTATTCGAGTCTTGTATCTTAATTAAGTTTAAAACAAATTCTCCTCAGTAGTAAAGATATGCATTTGTGGTCTTAAGCCAGTGAAAATGGCGTTTTGATACTTGTGGTGGACAGAGCCCAGAGAGCCCATTTTGTACTCAACTACTACTAAATCAATGTGCTGAAAGTTTTGTATATATATATGTACACAATGAAATATAAATTTGTATATATATAAATTTTATGTTGTGATATATTTTCCTGATTTAAGTTAAGATTAAACGATATTACAATCTAATTTTCGGCACCCAGTGGCTCAGCGGTATGTCTGTGGACTTACCATGCTAGAAATCGGGTTTCGATACCCGTGGTGGGCAGAGCACAGATCGTCCCTTTCGTAGCTTTGTGCTTAATTTAAAACAACAACAATCTAATTTTTAAAAAATCCCTTTTGCAATTTTCATTGGTCTTCACAATCAGAACGGTCCGTCGTGTTATACGTGATATAAAAGAACAAATTAAACACCTCAAGCTTTATATGTAGCTAAAACTAATTTTGAGCTGTTTAACATAAAAAGGGCAACCGATAAGTAGTAACCAGCGCCTAGAAAACTTTGAATGTATATAGGGTTTGGTTGTCAATGTGATAAAGCCTTCCAGGTGCAAATACTGGTTGGCGAAGATCAAACCTTAGACTTTCTGATCCATACGTAAGTAAGAAAAACAACAAAAGGATAAACTTATAAACATCAAATGAACAAATATATAAATAACAAGAACGTATTTCTTTGAACCTAATCTAATTCAGAACTAACATATTTTATACAATCAGGTCATGTTTTAACATTGTATATGCTTAGTTATTTATGAACTGTTTTCCTCTTGCTGTGCAACTAATGTTCATTGTAAAATAGAATTCGATTGGTGTACGAATGGATAAGTCAGACATTTCTTAAACTGAAAATGACTGTAATAGTATTTGGCCAGTTATTTGTTTCCAATACAAATTTAAATATGGTAGCGTCACAAAATTTCAGTCATTCAGGGCCTCCTTCCGGTCTAAACCAAAAGTCTTTGGTTTTTGTTTTTAGTTTTGCGCAAAAATACACGAGGGCCATCTGCGCTAGCATACCGTAATTTAGCAGCAATATACTAAAAGGACGGTCAATTCCACTATTCGTTGGTAAAAGAGTAGCCCAAGAGTTGGCGGTGGGTGGTGATGACTAGCTGCCTTCCCTCTAGTCTTACACTGCTAAATTAGGGACGGCTAGTACAGATAGCCCTCGAGTAGCTTTGTGCGAAATTCTAAAAAACAAACAAACAAAACAATAATACTTTAATAACCGAAAATGGTGCATGTCAATTATATCATAACAGTGCTACACATTAATCGCTGAGTACCATTTGAAAACAATAAAAATAAACTGAAGGCATATCACAACAATTCTGCTGAAAATGTTGTATAATTAATACGTAGCTCAACATGTAGACAAAGCACAAGAAAACTATAAATGTCATAAGCTGATAACAATGTAATAATTGAAGAGCCAATATGTGGCTTAAGCTTAGTAATACATGATATGAAACACATTAAACGTAGAAATTGAAGAAGTTCATGTTGATACTGCGTTTCAGTAAAAAATGTCGCATGTAAATCTTAGTGTAACAACTGTGAATTGTTGGATGTATATTGTGACAGTTAATATACTTAGAGCTGTATTACAAACAATATAAACACAATTATTACTGAAATAAACATTTAATGTATAATAGCTGTTACATTTAAATGGGCGAAAAATATGTAAATAACATTTCATTACTTTTGGTTTAATATTTTATTCAAGTTTTAACATTATATATGGTTATAAATAAATAATGCAAAAAGGAAATAATAAAAACATAAAAAAACGCTTGTGAATTGTTGAACTAAAGCCACAGTCTCTTAAATTTCAATAATAGTTATGAATGTTCCGATATGTTAAAACGTTAAGTTTTCAAAGTTTATATTTAATTTGCTTGTACATAAACGTAAATAGTTAATTTACTGTGTAAGTTTCTGATAGCCCAATAATATCAATGATACTGAATTTAAATATTTTGTGCAATTTTGTAAGTATCAATCACATTTGTGTAACTGTACAGTGTGGAGATAAAATCCATCTTTATTTCTCTTTACTCTAGATAGACAATTAACAATGGCGGTTTTTTAAATTCATTTATTAATTCTGATTCGCACTTTTGAAGAAAAATCAGGTTGGTTTCCGAGCTTTTCCAATGATAAACGTATCTTGGCTGTCAGAATTTTCAATAAGAATAACAACGTTTTCCTTGTGATGTCCTTGTTTACTGTTTGGTTTAACGATAAAAAGTTCACCATAATTGTTCACATGTCTATCAGACAGAGGTCGCTGAATATATTCTTCAACAGCTTTTCCTTGTTTTGATGCTGGTGTTTCTATCTGAAGATGTAGAATATAGTTATGTTTAGTGGCGCAACACTCAAAATTTTAGTAATAATTTTACTATAACATGCATAAAAACAAATAAATGTTTCTATGAAAACTATAAATTATGAAATTGGTTTCAGTTATCTCATAAATGTTTTCTTGAAACTAGGAAAACTATCTCAACCATTGTTTCATGTAGTAAATAAAGAATGATATACAGCAGACAATAGCTTAAGTACTGTTTTCCATTTATATTTTACACGTTCACAAAGGATAACTAGATTGTTTATATTATTGCCTCGACAAGATTAAAGTACAGTTATAATTAAATGTCAAGTGTTCCACTCAATTTATTGTTATATAAATTACACATGAAAAGTTATGTGATCTGAACTACAAACGACTGGTTATTTACTTTATGTTACAAAGAGAAATAGTTTTCAAACTGTCTTATTTTTTTTGCAACTTTGAGTAAATCACGCACCTAATGGTGCTTTAAAATATTCAATAATTCATTATCACTAGTAGTAGTATGAATGTGAATGAAAAATTTCGAAAGGTCATTCTGATCTTTATGTATTCCAGATGTTATTAATGCTATGAACATTAGTAAAGATAATCAGACTTATCAGACCTCAAAGGTATCGAACACGTGTAGGTCTATTTTGGAAAAAAAATCGCATGTATTTAAACGACTCTGAACATTAAAGATTCTTTGAACGCATTTTTCTCAGTAGTTGAGGATAACCCAAGGTATTAACAACATTGATTTTAAACATGCAACATCTGTTTGATATTGTACACGTAGTTTGACGTAGTGTTCATTATATTAAAATGGAATGTTTTTAACTGTAAAAATGTAAAGTTACTTGAACCAAATATTAATTATAACGTAAGATGAATAAGAAATTAATTGAATTTCGAACCAAAGTATTCCTTTCTTCAAGGTCGTTTTCATATATCGTCTCCAGGGTTGTTCGTTTGGTCACTTTTTGCTTTCTTAGTATATTAGTTTTTGTCTTCTTAACATTCTTTGTAGGGACCTTCTTCTCACATTCATGGATCAGTGGCATAGCCTCCAATATATCCAATTCATTAGTGGTTATCTTTTCATCACCAGGCTGTTTGTGTAAAACACGGTTTTTCAAAACATTCCCGAGTTTTTTCTTTCCAGTTGTAGAAACAACAAAGAACGCTGCACGATCATTACAAAAAGTAAATAAATAAGAATCACGTGTTTCAAGACCATTAAAATACATATTATTATTAAATAAGCTATGGATAATGGGTTACAGATATAACTATAAATGTGTTTCATGCTTAACCAACAAATAATTGTATGGATTCTTTAGACAAGTGTATTCAGTTGTAATGTTTCGACCCATGGAACGTAGTACTTCACATGAAGCCACATGAACCAAAATAATACGTTATATAAAGGTGGAGATCTCAAATTAATACCTTGCTTGAAATTAGATCTATCAACATAGTGTGTCGTAAGCAGGCACATAAATGAATATAGTACCTCACGTGAAAGCATATGTTTCTAACAGCAGTGTGAGTACAGAAATCAATATCTTCAAATGATTACTCCCTGTGTTCCACATACTTTAATTATAAAGAAATTGAAGATAACATGTAACTTACCACAAAGCAATAAGACATATCGAAATCAGTGCTGTCCACCAAGCGAATCTTGTAATTGTACATTTTGAAACCGAGGGGAGCGTAGCCTTCGGAACCACTTCAGTTGGATCTCAAGACAGAGAGTCGTATTTAAAATTAGTTTACTTACTCTACCGATTTCGTAAAACAGAAAAAAATCTTCAAATGCGAGTTTACAATAATAGTAATATGTATAATTCTTTAAGCCCAACAATAATTTTAATTTAACATATTTAAAATTTTAATTCAATAAGCACGATATTTCTTCACGACGAGAAATTCACTTGAAATAAAAATTTATCTCAGAATGGCTGGTATGGGTATTAACACTTTTATTGATAAGCACAAAATAACGTTTTAAAACGTTACGGCATGGCCAAATCCTATCATTATGGTCATAATGGGCATACGTTTGCTATCAATGATGTGACCCAGCATGGCCAAGCGTGTTTAGGCGTGCGACTCGTAATCTGAGGGTCGCGGGTTCGCATCTCTATCACGCCAAATATGCTCGCCCTTTCAGCTGTGGGGGCGTTATAGCCCTCGTGTAGCTGTACTCGCGAAAAGCTGTTTTCATAGCCAGAGTATTTTAATTAAAAATCTTTAGATCTTCTTAGTAATGACGTGAGACACACAGGTGTGTGGTAGAGATACCAATATGTTTGTTTGTTATTTAATTTCGCGGAAAGCTAAGAAATGGCTTCTAGCGCTTGCTGTTTCTAATTTTGAAATCATATACTTGAGGAAACACAGTACTTCAATACTATTTGTCTGAATGTTTGAGCCCATCTTAAACCCGTGTAAGGGGGGTTAAAGTTATATTGAAATCCCTTACTCGTATCACAATTTTTCTTCTTACGAGAAACCCATAATACAGTACAAGTAAACTTTATTTCTTTGTTATTCAATTTAAAGGAAAGCTACACGAGGACTATATGCGCTCGCCATCCCTAATTTAGCAGTGTAAGACCAGAGAGAAGGCAACTATTTATGATCGCCAAAGGCCAACATTTGGGATACTCTTTTACAAAGAAATAGAGGGATTGACTGTCACTTTATAACGCGATCATGTTTGGTGTGACGGGGTTCGATCCCGTGACCTATAGATTAGGAGTCGAGCGTCCTACCAGTAAAGAAAGATTTATATAAAATTATTATAACTCTCATTATAAGATAATGTTGAACAAACTACTGATTAACACCTCATAATGTACTAGAATCACCAAGTAGACATTTTAAGATATATTTGAAATTTCAATGGTATCTTAATATGAAAATAGTGGCGCCAAGTAACATTCAGTCGTATAACTTAATACAATTATGTTAACATAAAATTTCTGAGTAAACGTTTTCTTCATAGTGTTAGGAGTCTTTCTCTTGAAACCAAACTTTGGAAAATCTCTGTTTAGAGGCCCAGCATGGCCAGGTGGGTTAAGGGGTTTGACTCGCAATCCGAGGATCGCGGGTTCGAATCTCTGTCGCACCAAACATGCTAGCCCTTTCAGCCTTAGAGGCGTTATAATGTGACGGTCAATCCCACTATTCGTTGGTAAAAGAGTAGCCCAAGAGTTGGCGGTAGGTGTCTTACCTCTCATCTTACACTGCTGAATTATGTATGGCTAGCGCAGATAGCCCTCGTGTAGCTTTGCGCAAAATTCAAAAACAAACAAGCTCTGTTTATATATGTTTCAATGAGAACTTTTACTTTAGTTATAATATTAGGTACATAGAATGTCTACGTGATGTTATCATTCAAAGAAGAGGGAAAAATACGTAATAGTAAATATACATATATATATATATATATTATTGTTAACTATTTTACCAAAACAATACCACTCTGTCATATACATGTTTTTTATGTAAATATAATATTTTGACAAAGAAATATTAACATACTAAATCGTTACAACAACTGTTGCCACCTCCTGGAAAAGCTTTTCCGAAAAAAGCAAAGCTGTTTAATACAATAAAAACCATGTAAGTTATGAAGAAGTGTCTTATTATAACAATGTGTTTTAACCAAAATAAACATTTTTTAACTTTTAGAAAAACAATAAAAGAAAATCATTACTTCTACAAAGATCTTTATTATCAGCTCCTTCTTCGTCAGTAATTTTATCTCCAGGACAAGGCATACAGGCGTCAGCAGCATAAGATGTCATATAAGTCCCTCCTGGGCACGGTAGGCAGTAAGTTTGTAATCCACTGTCATAATGACCAGGAGGACATGGATCTAGAACCGTTAAAAGTACATAGTTAAGCATTTATTTACTCAGTGTTAATTTTTATAGCCCTTTCAATGAGTTTTTTTATCAAAAAACAAATTTATTGTATCAAAACTACATGATATTAAAAGTCTTTCATCTTTTTATGTTTAATGGAAACTATTAACGTTATTGTGTGTAATATATACTTACAACACCTGTCAGCATCTCTTCAGTATCCTCGAGTACAAGTGAGGTTTTCTGCTGGAACATACACTGAAGAAAACAAGAGAAAGTTAAATATTTTTTTAGCTCATTTACTGTCACCGATAGGAATAGAAAGTTTTACACAGTGCGAGATTCGTGAGAAAAATTTCTTTATGTACTTAATAACTGAATCAACTCATGAAACTAATCACAGAAACTTGGGATTTTATGAAAGCACACAGAATTTGTCTCTTTATCAATTATGTTATACCTTTTTTATATGCAAAAAAAATCAGGTTCACCTGACGATGACCGAAGAAGGTCAAAACGTTGTTCGCTCTTCTATGTAAAATATTTTCTCAACCCAAACGAGCCGTTTTTGCATATAAATTTCTCAACAAGTGGGTTTCTCGTCATCACTGATTATGTTATACCTTGAGGTACGTTTAATTTCTTTTGGTATTTCCCTTGCAAAATTTGTATTTGGCAAAGTTTAATGTAAAACTGGTTTCACTGTTTATTTTAATGTCAGTTATGAAAATACAGGTTATTTTGGGAATATTACGCTGGTAAAATGTATCAGTATATGATTTGAAGGTGTCTTGCAAACAAGAGTTGGAGGTCGGTGGTGATGACTAGCTGCCTTCTCTCTATTCTTACACTGCTGAATTAGTAAGGACGGCTAGCCATCGTGTAGCTTTGTGCGAAATTAAAAAACAAATAGATATGTGTTCCAGAATCCGTTACCAGATAGACTCCTACATAATACAATAATGTACTTTAATCAGAATTGGATGAAAAACTAATTACAATGTGAACTAGATAGGCATCTCATACATGATGAAGCTAGTCCCAAATATCTCTCCCCAGTTAATTTATATTTTAAATATAAAAATAAATTAAAAAATAATAAGAAATATATATATATATATACACACATATATACATGTATTAAACAATAATAAGAATGCCTTGTTTGTTTGTTTTGGAATTTCGCACAAAGCTACTCGAGGGATATCTGTGCTAACTGTCCTTAATTTAGCAGTGTAAGAACAGAGGGAAGGCAGCTAGTCATCACCACCCCCCGCCAACTCTTGGGCTACTATTTTACCAACGAATAGTGGGATTGACCGTAACATTATACACCCCCACGGCTGGGAGGGCGAGCATGTTTAGCGCGACGCGGGCGCGAACCCGCGGATTACGAGTCGCACGCCTTACGCGATTGGCCATGCCGGGCCCAAATAAGAATGCCACCAACAAACTTGACATTCTGGTGATAGAATAAAATAATCACTTTCTATGAGCCACAATACATGGACATTGCCCTGAAAAGGATCAAAATAATATTCAGTTCTGCAATTACAAATACCAGTCCGGCAAGAACATAAGTACGGGGAGGAGGAAGAGGTCATAAAGAACCTGACCCTTCAGGGTATGAACTTTTCTTACCCAAACACTGACAGAAAGAATCCGTTAAAACAAAATATAATAATTTTGCTAGGACGTGAAGACAACAAGGTAGAACTGGTGTTTATTGTAGACGGAAATTTATTTTCTCATGTGACAAATACAGTTGTCGAGAACATTCCATTTCTTGAATATTTCAAATTGTAAATTCTATTTTTAGGTGAATTAATAACATTCGAATAATCATTTAATAAAACAGACCAGTGAAAGATTCTGAAACTGGATAAAAGTAATGGAATAATAACCTTAACGAATCAGAGAATTAAAGTACCAAGAGATAGACAAATAGAAGTGACAAGAAATTTTATTAAAGTTGTTAAACCCAATCATATCAAAATGTGATAGTTCATATCTTGTTAGAATTACATGATATAAAACAAAACGTATGTTTCCTGATAGGTATCAACATTACCGTTCAAGCCATAAAAACTATTTTCTTTTTTTTTTAGAATGATGTTTTTAATTTATGTGAGATGAAAGAAACTATTACTGAAATACTTTCTACTGTCTGTAAATTCCTAATAAAGTATATTACTTCAACACTTTTGATCCAAAATTGGAAGTCTTGAAATTTTTATATTTTGAAATTAATTCATATACTTTGCACTTATTGAAAAACATTGAACTTATATTACATACATTTGTCTGTTGAATTTCGCGCAAAGTTTCACGAAGGCTATCTGCGCTAGCTCTCATTAATTTAGCAGTGTAAGACTAGAAAAAAGGCAGCTGGTCATCACCACCCACCGCCAACTCTTTAGCTATTCTTTTACCAACGAATACTGGGGCTATCTGTCATTTTACAACGCCCCAACGACTGAATGGGCGAACATGTTTGTGTGATGGGGATTCAAAGTATTTCTTTGGATTATAACGAATTATGGTAATCCTTACCAAATCAGTCTTGTCTTAATAATACCAGCAAAAATAACAGGATTTACCATAAACAACAGTCATCAATGAATCGCTTTAACATAAATGTATCTTTCACTTGTTATTGAATATTCTATAAAGTGATATTTACGTTACCAAATCGCTCAGGAAAAAAGTGTTAGAAACGAAATGTTAAGTAGTTATTATTTAATTCTTCTGGTGTTTGTGGTAGTTAAATGTACACAATATTCTCCAGTCTGAACCAAAGCAAATTTAACTTTTTAGAAAATTTTGAAGGATTTGTACGAAAAGAAAATAGAGAAAAACACAAATTATTATTTACAATGTACGAGTGAGGGTTTGAGAACTGCATTTGATATATAAAAGTTTAAGCGTGTCAATAATAAATGAGTTGAAACACCATTCAAGAACAGATACAGTGAAGAACCAGCTTACTTGTTTACAGGTTTTTACTTCATGTAAATGTAATGTAAAATGAATGAAAGGGTATGTTGTGACCAGAGTCGTATTTATATTCAATAACGCATGGTTGATGATTATGCTCGTTTATGTGAGTGCTTTACTCCCTATTTCTCTGACTTAGGCTTATATACTGTTATTTGTTTTTTGTTTTGTTTTTGAATTTTGCGCAAAGCTACTCGAGGGCTGTCTGCACTAGCCGTCCCTAATTTTCCAGTGTAAGACAAGAGGTAAGGCAGCTAGTTATCACCACCTTGATACCTTATATTTTTAGGTTTAGAAAGTTTAAAGAAAACTTTGTATTCGTGAGGTTGATTTGACGAAGAGCATCATCTTTACTTTAACATTATTAGCTGCTAAAACAGAAGAATCACATTTTGCATAACTCTAACCAACGCATTCAAATGAGCTAAAACAAAAATATTGCAAACACGTGGTTACATTAATAATCAATATTGCCAGTTAAACTACTCTTTTACCAACGAATAGTGGGATTGACCGTCACATTATACACCCCCACGGCTGGGAGGGCGAGCGTGTTTAGCGCGACGCGGGCGCGAATCCGCGATCCTCGGATTACGAGTCGCACGCCTTACGCGTTTGGCCATGCGGGGCCAGAGTTGGCGGTGGGTGGTGATGACTAACTGCCTTCCTTCTAGTCTTACACTGTTAAATTAGGGACGGCTACCACAGATAGCCCTCGAGTAGCTTTGTGCGAAATTCCAAAAACAAACAAACAGTTAAACTATAATTTAAATGCTTTCCGAACAGTAAATATGGAGGGAATTCATTTTTAATCAATACACATGGTGGGGGAAATATCAAATTCAAAGGTAACTGCTGAAGTACTATCTGACCATGCGGGACCTGAAAAACGTATTGTTGTCTCAATCAGTCTAAAGCAGCTTACTTTGTTGCTTTGATAAAAATCACATGAACTACATATAGTATCAGGCTGGATATACAAATGGCGTTTTGGGAAATATTTTGTCTCTCATTATTATTGGAATGTAGCAGTTGATGTACTTCGTTAACATGAAAAAGTTCTTATTGGTGTTAATCACACAAGTGTTTTAATTTTACTGATACTACTTATTGTTAATACGTTTTACACGTACTCTTTAGACAATGTAATAATAGCTGGATTTCATTACCAAAAGAGCTGTTCTCAACTGTATTCTCGCCGAGGTCAAAGCACAGACAGCCCACTGTATAGAATTGTATTTAATTCAAAAATCTACACTACAAAATAAAAATAATTGTGAAAAATTAATTCATTACCAGAGTTATTCAAGTTTTTGAATACTTATTACAAAAAATCCAAATCTGTTTTTAAAAAAACGTGTAGTTATTTTAGTTTCTTAATTCTTTTTGTCCGGTCATACGTTATATTGTTTCATTTCTAGCATTTACTCTGTAGTTATTACATGTATGTGGACCTCAACATCAATACAGAATATAAAAAAAAATATATCCAAGACTTTAGCATCTCATTCTTTGAGGGCTAGGCTACTCATACCATCAGCATAATTAAACAATTATATTAAAAAGTACTGTTACATTGGATAAGTATATCGTGATATGTTTGTTTTGTTTTCAATTTTTCGCAAAACTACACAAGGGATACCTGCGATAGCCGTCCCTTCTTCAACAATATAAGAGTGGAGGGAGGGTAGTTAGTCATCACCTGCCAGTGCCAACTTGCTAACGAATAGTGAATAGTGGTATTGCACACAACTTTATAACTCCACCATCTCTGAAAGGGCCGGCATGTTTGGTGTGACGGAGATTCGAACCCAAACCAACTGCGTGTTCCGACTTTACGCTTGTCTATCTCTTTATTTGCTGTTAAGGTACTCTTGTACCCAGCATCTTAACATATCCATTTCTCAGTTAAACTACCAATAAACCGAGAAGAATAACATCCAAAACTTAAACATAAATCATTTAACAAACTTGTAATATAAGTAATGCAAACTTTCGTCAATGTATTTTTTGTTACTGTGGCATTTCAGTTTTTGAAACGTTCTTTTATATTTCTATAAATGTTTAATTTAATAAATACCATCATAGAAACTTCTCTTCGTCTTTGAAATGTGTTCATGGTTCGAAGAGTGACGTCCTCATAACTTATATATTGTTTTACTTTAATTATTTGTTTGAGAAAAGAAGCATCATTTCGAATGAGAGTTTGGTTATTGGAAATCCAGCTCCTTTAATCGCTACAAACTTCATAGAGCAACAATTTGGCCAAGCTACTACTATTGCCATCAGACTGTTATATAAAAAAGTGAGGTTTTTTTCTTTGGAGTCTTCAACAGAATGTACTTTGTGATCACGAGAAACCTACTTGAAGTAACAATGTATTTCAATAGGCTAGTGTGGATATCAAAAGTGTAGTTGTAATTTATAATGCTAAATTTGAATATTCATTTGATAAATAACCGATTTTAATTTAAACTTATCAAAACTTCTGTGAATCAGTATTAAGTTTAAAAATAAGAAAAGTCAAATAGTATTAATATTTTGAAGTGCAAATATTATTTGGGGTAAAAGATCTGTTTGTAATGACCGCTAGGTAGAGCTAGCAGCAGTGCATGTTTAACTTGTACACGCTTGGAGTACGGTTTGGTTGTATTTTTATAAATTAACTTTTGATGAAAGTTAAGCTGTGTTGCCAACGTTGAGCTAGAATAAATTTGTGTCTAAGAGAAATAATCTCAGATTCAAAGAACAATGGAAAACATCCAAGAATCGTTATAAATTTGTACCGGCACATCTGTCTTAAGTAATGTGGTACTAGTATTAAAGGTCGTGTATTAGTTATTTACATTTTTCTAAATTTGAATCAGTAACAGCAAGATAGTTGTACAATATTTTCTATCCATTTTCCTTGTCGTGAAGAAAATTAAATTTGATAACTGAGTTAGCTCAGATGTTATCATTTTTATGATATGCATTGTTTATAGTGTACATTCGGTTAGATTTGATAAGTATGTAGCTTACCTAGTTGCAGCCAACAGTATGTAATATTCCCCAATTAAAATATATATGGATGAGTGCAAAGTGAATTGTTTTAATTTGACTGTATACACAATGTGTAGTTATTCTAAGTTTGCTATATACATGACAACCATGTATATACCTTTTCATAACTTGTAATGACTACGTACGCTACTGTATACAGTATTTTGCACGTGATTACGTAGCTCAGACTACATAACTTTAAGATTCCAAGACAGACATGTATGTAGTCAAAGTTTAAAATCAACTGTATTATAGTTATCTATTTATTTTCATTTACCTCTGCACAAACAAATTGTGTGTAAAACCTTAGCAGATATTTTCAACAATGTTATAACAATAACTTGGCACACATAAATGTATAGTCTTAGTAATATTGTCTTACATGGCATATTTTAAACTTGAAGTGACCTAAACAAATCATCTTATTTAAGGCATAATGAACATTAAAATTTTAGCACGTGCATAAGCTCTTAACTTTAGGCTTAAGTTAGTTTTATTTCTGTTTAGCAGTGTTTTGACCAGAATTGTATAATTCTACTAAATAGGTTTGCCATATATTTTTATGTAGAATGGGCAGGCTTGATAAATTGTGACCTTCAAGTCATTTGTTAAAAATGGTATGGGGTATTATCCATATTAATATTTAGAACTCTGTTGTTTCCTGTGAGTGTGTTTAACTGTTGGTTATTGTGGAGGACTGAATTTGAACTTGAGTACCAAAAACAAAACAGGTTATTGCAATATTCTATATGTGAGAAATAGTGTGTTATAAGGAACTTTACAAAATAATACTGTTTACTAAGATTGTGGGAGTTTTAATATTTTCTAACAAAACAGTAAGAATACTACTGTATTTTTGTTTGAAATGTTTCCAGGGTCTTTTGCTTATAATACTGTACTGGTATCTCTCACTTTCTTTAAATATTGGCTGTGATTAAGTTTTTGTTTGCCATTCTTTGTTTCACTTTTATATTGTTTTAATAATTTTGTATTGTGCTTTTTGCTGGTTTTTTTTACCTCATGAATTGTTTGTACTGTCTTATTGTATGGGTATTGTAGTTAGTAATTTAGTCTACATATTGCTTGCTGCACGCGAGGAAGTGCCTACTTCAAGTTTTTCCATTTAAGAACTTTAATGATTTATACTGAATACTATTCTGTTTTTTCTCAAAGTTTTTATTGTAACATTAAATGAATAGCAGTAAAACTTGTCAAACAGTTTACATTTTTATAATTCTATATTTAACTGGAAAAGAAAAAACTTTGCAAACTTTAGGTGACTTGAATCTTAATTGTCCAGGAATTAGTAAAATGTTAAAAATAAATTGGGATTAAATTGAGATTTGGTGTTCAGAACAAGATTTAGTGTGAATGAAAGTGCATTTTCTCTCTACAGAACTATAAGATTTTAAGCCTTTTTCACTGTGTGAATGGCCTTCAAGTTCAACTTTCCAGCTCCTAGTAGTCACGTCAGTGATGCTGAACAAGATAACTGTGAAGAAACCTGTGAAGGAAGAATCTGTCCATCAGAAGGAAAGGTACCAATAAACAGTGGAGGTGAAACTGTGTGGGTAGAGGTATCAGTCACTCCACAGCACGTACAGGTTTGTCCATTTCCTTTTTTTTGTTTATGCATGTTGCTATGATAATTTTAGTTTTGTTGGGTTTTAAAAAATTTTATTAAACATTAAATTTCTTGAAGTGAGCTAAACATACATAGTGTAGCTCCTACAGTAACACCTCAAGGATATTATAAACGCAGGGGATAAACAAAATGGGGGCTTACTTTTTAAGCAATCTGATGCAAAACCTTTTATGAGGGAGTGGTTTCAGAAGGCTGTAGATTTCCTCTACTACATATGGGTTGATCGATGTAAATCTCTCATTCTTTTCAGTCAGTCTTACAAACCCTTTTAAAATGTAAAATTGAACAGCAATTTCTTGTATATCAACATTTAATATTTGTATATGTGCCAATTATTTTTAAAGCTGACATTTGTATTTCCAAGCTCACAGCAGGCAAGGTCTAATTATGGACAATGTTTTATCACTGAGAAAAATAGCACTTTTGGAGCATAAGAGGAGAAAGGCAGGTACTTTAGTTCACCCATCCACCTCCATTTTTTGTATTATTGAGCTCTTATAAAAAACCAAACTGTCAAATGTTTTGTGATGACTGAAATTTCATTCTAGAAGGCTCTGTGCCCTATTGTGAGATAAGAACTAGAGTATTTTTAGTAATTATTTAGTGAGTTGGAAAAGGGGGCGTGTTAATGTAGGGTTCGTAACTCCTCCACCCCCATTATTGCTGTTATTGAACACTTTGATTAAGTTAGCATTAATTATATTTGAAGATGGTGTCTTGTTCTTCAACTAAAAAGTAAGACACGTTTATACAATTTTCTCTAATATGCATGCACACAGTGTGGGGGAAAGCACACAAACATTTAATATATACATCTCGAAGACTGTGCTCAGCTCTTTTTTGAGGAATTAATGAACAAAAATGACCAATTTGTTACAATAATGCATAAACTGAGATGAAGTTTCTATTTCAACAGCCACCATAAGGCTGGTATAAAAAGCTGTTGTTTGAGTTGTAATTTCTTACTTTGACCTGTCTGTAAGACACTTCTGTAGCCATTGGTTTTCTATTAAATAATCATTTAAAACACTGTAAAAAGATGTGATGAGCTGGGTGTTGAAAGCAGGTAACAGAATGCACCCCTACTGACATAACAATTGATACTACCTCTTTCTACAGGGTCATAATGACCATTATACAGTCTAGTAAATGAATTGTATGAAAATCAGGATTTTTCTCATTTATCATATCTTCCACCTCCAGATTTTAAGTTAATGTACAAATAAAAGACAGGTACCTCAGCTTGATAAATATGAAACATAAAATTCTGATTCTAGCTCAGAACTTCTTACTAGGGCATGTGCTAGTTGACTTCTAGGTGTTGCTGTACCTAACATGAGTCATCACAGATGGTACCTGCTGCTTCATGGGATAGTTCACCTGGTATCAACTTGAATGTGAATTTGTATTATTAATGGCACCAAAATAATATGTTCTTCTGGATTATTGCCATTTAAGTTGATTGGCCAGCTACAAGGAGAACATAAATCATGTAATTAGTTTCTGTTTTGAAAGAATTGTGACCTGTAAAGTGCAACATTTTTATCTAGGTATCTGTTGAGTCTGCAGTGCATATTTTAATAATAATTTTTCCTTTTGAGTCTGTTTTAATTTTCATTCCATTTGTCAATTTTATTTTGCAAAGTGATAAACATGTGAACTAATTATAGATTATGAAAAAGTTAGAACTTGTGTTTGGTAAAGTCCATGTTCATTATAATGTAATATTTTCTCACACTAATCTTCCATCTCAATAAATCATCAAGTCTGTCAGTATGCAGGGTGTGGATTACATGAATGCCTCTATTTTTGTAAACTACAATAACTAATCTCATCAGTACTTCCAAAGTTGATTTTTCATACTATGGATCTCTGATAAATCTGTTTAAAGTTTATTTTATATTGTCTTGACAGAACCAAAAGGGGCATCTAGTCAACTGTAAAAGTGTTATAAAAGTAGCCATTATTCTAAACCAAAACATATATGGTTAAGGTAGAATAGAATACTCTTCATCCCTACCATGTCTTGTATTGAGTGAATCATTATGGTTTGCATTTGAAAATTGGTCTTTGTTGTCATTTATTGCACTGTTTCAAGTGTTGTTGTTCCTTCAGACTCTCCACTGTATTTTATGCCCTCACTTTTCTTCTAATGAAGATTGATAGCCCTTATTACATTCCAGTTTTCCCATAAGTTCCACACCTTTCTTATATGGGTGAAATGTATACCTGGCTCAGTCTCCCACACCAGTTCTCCAAATTTGACTTTCTTGTCTTCAGGTGTGTCCTCTGGATGGCTTTGGAGAATGGTTCTTTTCTTCCCTCAAACTGTTTCTTCCACCTATTCAATGTAAGATTCTCACTATCTGTTGATATGACATAATGTACTGAATTGGAATTTGTAATTCACCTAAACTGTAAATGTATTTCAGGAAGGTTCTTACCTCATTTCACACTTCCCATCTTACCTCTTCATTAAAACCTGATGCTTCCAAATTCTAAGAGAACTCAAAGTGATATCTGGTAGAATTGAACAGATGAAGTCATAAGCATAATGAGAATACCTTGCTTTATTACTGATGGAGGGTTGTTACATGATAATTTTAATGAATAATTTGCAATCAAGAGGAGGCAGAAACTCATGACATGCTTGAAAAGAAGTTTTACAAATAGATGGCAGCATTGAACGAGAATATCTGTTGATGTAAAAGGATTGTTTGTTTGTTTTATAATTTCGTGAAAGCTACATGAGGTCTATCTCCACTAGCCATCTTTAATTTAGCAGTGTAAGACTGGAGGGAAGACAGCTAGTCATCACCACCCACTGCCAACTCTTGGGCTACTTCTCTACCAATGAATATTAGGATTGACTGTTACATTAGAAGGCCCCTACAGCTGAAAGGGTGAACATGTTAGGTGTGATGGGGATTGGAACTAGCAACCTTCAAATTACGAGTTGAGGGTCTTAACTGTCTGGTTATTTCAGACCTGTGTAAAAAGAGATAAGTACTTATTGGAAGTTAATTTTTAGAACAGAAAATTATAAACATCACAACAATTTTATAGAATACGTGATGTAGATTAAAAATAAATATGCAGGTTAATCAGTCTGTAGAATGGTATTCTTGAAGTACTGAAAATAACATCATATAAAATTTAGTAATTTTGAATATTAAAAACATCTAATACTTTTATGGCCTGCCAAGGAAAGAAAAAAAATGTAGTGTTACAAGTTGGTAATTTGATTCACCCAAAAAACAGCTTACATCAATGAAGGTTTGTATTCAGTTGTAATTATTTCAGTCCCAGCAAAGTAGTTGCATAACTCAGTAAGTGTTAAAAATGTTTAACTAAATAATTGTACATTTTGATTTAAAGAGGAGATATGACAAATTGTGAAGAGTAAAATAACAGTGTAGAAATACATTATTTCCAAGGAACTTTCAAAGTGTGATTACAGTTATGGTTACAAGGTTTATAGATCAAAATAATCCAGTGTTATTAATATTGTAAGGATTAAAACCATACATTTACTAAAATAGATTTATTTCTGCATGTAATATAAGCAGAACTGTTGTATTACATATTCAAAACTAACATCATATCATTAGGACATCGTGAATGTAACAGCTGCACACACTTCCAAAAGGTTATTAATATAACTTGGAGGAATGGTGCTTACTTGTGTGAATATAATGCACCATTTATTTTTATCAGTATTTTAGAGTAGAATTCACATAATTAAAAAGTAATTGTGCACAATTTTCTTACTGTTGTATAATAAACTTTCAAGGAAAGTATACAATTTTATCACCTTACAAAAATATAAGACTAGAAACGTGTGTTAATCCATTACTTTTTAAAAGGTACAATAATTTTATAAGTAGCATGTGGTAATATGTTCACGTTGTAGCACATTACAAATTCTCATGATACATTTATTGTTTCAGTGGTTCAGGAACTATCTACACAGCCATAGTAACTGCTACTGGGTTTTAAGTTGCGATTAGAGAAATTAATGTAAACCAGCAACCAGGAAAAGAGCTTATCATCACATCGTCACAGAACTTTTATTAGTAGACAAAAATAAACATCCAAACCATCATCAAATATTTGGATAGCTATATTGTTGGTGATGAATTCTGGGTTAATGTTGTTAATGTTACATTTTATTTAATTCTTTCATTTTTAATCTTACCTGTTATAAAGTGTATGCCAACATATTGTCTTTATTTAATTAAATGGTCAATTTCAAGCAATTTTACAAATATAAGAATATTTTTGCATATCACTCTCACAGGTTTGCTTTGTTTAAATTGTAGTTGTAAGAAATACGTGCCAGTTTTAGTGTGGGAGGTTGCAGCCACATTTGGTTCTCACACAATGACTTTTTTAATTCATTCCATATATAAATAACTTTGAAATAACTTTATACATTTCTATTCTAAGTTTCTACCAGTATGTTATCTCTAACCAGCACTCTTTAGTTTTATCATGCTTGTTTCATTTTCATTGTATGTTTCACACACAGTGTTATATACATGGTTGTTGAAATTATTTTATTCAAGAAAGGTTGAGTTTGTTAAATTATTTGCAGTTTATACAGTACTCTCAAATGTAGCATTATTTACAAAACTGTAAACATTGTTTAGTGTGTAATGCAATAAATATTAAGTTTTCAGTCTCTTACACAAAATACAATCCAGTGTAATCTTTTATAAATGTTGGGAATCAGATTACAGCATTGGCATCAAAATTAGAGTTAATTTTGTAAGGCTTACTAGTAGTTATTTACAAGTTATTTCTGTTTTCCTTTTCTTTTGCAAGATAACTTTATTGCCTGGTTGACACTTGGCATTGGTTGGTTCCAGAATTAATAAAAAGGAAAAAGTATGGACCAGAGGTTTACATCTGGTTCCTTGGTATTTCATCAGAAAAATTCTGACATGGTAGGTGTAGGTAACCAGTACTTACAGCCAAGGAATAAGAGTTGATTAAAGTTCAATTTTCTCCTTGTTTGAGTATCTTGCATTTTTCTCTTTTGTGAATTGTTTAAGTTTTAAAAGTTACAAGTCCATGAAATTAGATGGAATGTTAAATACTTTGGTGCAACAATAATATAAAAATGTGATTTAATAAATCTCAGAGGGACTTCCAGTGGATAAACTTAGTCTTTTACCAATAATTTCAAGATCTTTTAATAACTTGGGTGTATTAATGCTTTGCTTTAGTTAAACACAGATATTTCTCTCGTAAAGTTTAATAGTAAAAATTATCATTGTTTCACGAAACCAAAATTTTTAAAAGCTACATTTTTGTATTTTAAACTACAATTGTCTGCTTTGTCCAGAATTTCTTCACCAACCACAGGTAATAGATATAATAAAGACAAAAACAAGAATGTTCACATAATTCAAACATGAAGATGTAATGAAGGTAATAATGAACAGTGGAATGATGACCGCAACACTGAATATTTAACAAGACTATATACAATTACAAACAGTTAATTATTGAATCTTGTGGAGTGTATGATATAATAATCTTTAAAATACATAAAGTATAGTGTTTTCTGCCACAATATCACTACCATCTTGTTAAACCCCTATAAATAAATGGTAACATGTTAGGTAATTCACTCAGGGTGTTCTGCTACTGTAAAGTTATATTTTGTGGAGATATTTTGACAGTATTACTGAGTATTATCCAAAGATTTGTACATTCCAATGTCATGGGTGTCAAGTGACATGAGTCAGTAATAGTGCATGAGCAGATAGTATTTTTGTGTTTTGTAAGTAAGGTATATTCTATCTCTGTAATGCTAGTGTCATTAACAGTATTGGTTATAATTTCTGATATATATAATTCTTTTCATTATATATACATGTATATTTTTATTATCAGAATTATTTTGTGTTGTTAAGTTATTGATTTAGTCATCAAGTCACACTCCTTTTCAGGTACTTGATTTAATATTAACAAATGGAAACCAAACAATGAAAATAAAGATAACCTGCCTACAGATTATCAAGACTTTCTAGACAGGTGTCTAGAAGTGGACATAAATAAACGACACATTGCCTCTGAACTCTTATTAAAGATATGGTATAAATTACTGTTATTTTACTCAGATATTTTGGTTTACTTTGAACCTATTATCTTGATAACATACACCAAAAAGCAGTACCAGTATGTTTAGTTTCATTTAGGCCCATCCTACAGTACTGTGCAAAAGTGTTAGGACAAAGTCAAAAATCAGATTTCAGGCAGCTTTCAAAAAACATCTGAAGATAAATCAAAGGTAAAATATCGATACTTTATTATTCTTTACATTCAGTGCAAGAAAAATTTTGTGAGAGTCCAACAAACAGTGAATATTTGTTGTGTCTCCTTTTACTTTAATAACTATGGAAAGTCTTTCAGGCTTTGTTACAAGATGTTTAATCACAGTGTCCTTTGGGAGTTTAGTCAAAATGTCTCTGATACACTCCCATATAGTTTCATTGGAAGTAGCATTTGATTTTTCAAGTTTTTGATTTATGAAATTACAAATTGCTGATTTGAGATGAGGCTCTTAGGGAACTATTGTATTATTTTGAGTAACTCCAGTGGCTTATTTCTCAGCTAAGTAATTTCTGCATATGTTGGATGAGTGTTTGGGGTCATTATCCTCTTGGTAGAAGAACTGGGTCTGCCATGATGGATCATTATTTAGTGGTCCATTATTCCAACTATTTTGCAGAAATTTCCTGTCATCTCTACAGAAAAACACCTCAAACCATCACATTGCCTCTCCCATGCTTTATCACAGGTTCTGTGCATTGAAATAAGAATCTTTCATCTTTCTTCTGCTGGATGTACAATGTACACTTTGAGTAAACTATTTCAAACTTTGACTTTTCCATCCATATTACTTCTTTTCAATTATCAGCAGTCCAGTTTCTTGTCAATACTTGGAGAACAAAGTAAAGGTTTTTCAAATGCTACATGATCAAATATTCTATCATCATTGACTTATCTTGATATTGTAGATCTGGACAAATTTCTTTCATTTGGTACATGGTCATTTATCACATGCTTGAAACCAGTTTTCTTTCTATCCAGAAGGTTGCATAAACAAAGGTACTTAATGCAAGTATCATTGACTCTAGGTGTTCTGTTTCTTCCCTTCTTATTTTCAAATTTATCTGTATTGTACTCATTATCTGTGGTGTAGTTGACAGTAGTTGGGGAAAATTTCAAGTCTACAGCAATTAGATGAAGAGTCCAACAAGCATCACATAAAGTTTTTATGCAAAGTCTCTGATCTACTGACAATTATTTCCTCATTTTGAGTTGTGGAATGATAACGTCATTTGTGTGTTATTACTGTTTTTATCAAGATTTATTTGTGGATTGCTATTAAATTTATTCCTTCTAACACATACTGGTTCAATATGCTAGCTTCTTTCTACATAGTTGAGGCATTGCATGTTGTACCATGACATTTATTTCATGCCCTAAATTTTACCACTATATTCATTCAAACAGAACCATTATGACATGTCCAAGGTACAAGCATAGGAAATTCTAAAAACTCAGTGTTCTCACCCTAGCTCATTTAATTGTTAAAAAGTGATCAGTGAATCACTACCATGGCATTGAAATTTACAATCAGTAATAACATGGAAGAATTAGCCCATAAAATGGAAAGAATGAAAAGATATTCTTTTGCCCTTGCACTTTCACACAGTATTGTATAAAGAGACTAATTAAACAAACTGTATGTGATGTATAATAAACACTTTTGTTAAAAAGATGTTTTTTATTTTTCACCCAGCATCTGTTCATTGAAGTAGCAGGCCAGTGAAAACAATACAGCCCACTACAGTGATAACTAGATTCACATTAATAGCTCAAAAAACAAATATCCCAATATACATGTTGAAATATATTGACCATGAAGACTGGCATCATTTTAGGACAAGAAAATTAACAGATTGTTTTTCTTAGTTTTCTTCTAGAGCAGAAGTATATTGGGTGCCACGACTTCCTATTATTCAGCTTATTAGATTTTGAAAATAATATCCATTTCTCCTCCATGTAAAAATGTTGTTATGAATTAGGAATAAATAAAACTCTTGCTTAGATCAAATTATTATTTTATTTACCACAATGAACATTTTTTTATTATGTTTGTTGATAAAAATAAAAAAAATGAATAAACAAGAGGAAAGTTGATGTCAAACAGATATGCATTCAGATTCATCCTGATATTTTTGTGAAATCTACATCATTTAGTGTCAGAACTATGTATTATGATCTCACGTATTGCAAGTTGAGCTTGCAGTCTGTGAGTTGTAGGTTGAATCCTTGTTCAAACAAACATGCTTGTTTTTTTCAGCCAAGTGGTCATTATAATCAACCCTACTTTTCTTTAATAAAAAGTTACCAAAAGTTGACAGTGGATGCTGATGATTAGCTGCATTTTCTTTTGTCTTTCGTAGCTAATTTTGGGATTGTTAACACAGATAGCTTTTGTGTGGCTTAATGAAAAAATTCAAATAAACAGACTTAGATATGTTCATTTTAAGTCAGTTTTCTCATCTGAGGCTAAACAAAATCCTTTTAAGTGTTGCTTCTGAAATTGCTGGGAATTCCTCATACATATACTTGAAACAGTCACCATCTTTGTTTTAGATCATTACAAACTGATCTATCAAGCCCAGTTTTATATGAAATGAAAGTAATAGGACATTCTTTGTGTCAACCATACTTTCACATTCAGTGTTTTCAATTCTGGTATCTGTCTGACTTTGTGTGGTCATTACTTCTTATCCAGCACTGATTTTGTGTCATTTGTCCCATTTCACACACAAAATGTGAAAACTTTGTCTGACTGGGTGTTTAATACAACAACATTCAAAGGACTTTCAAGTTTCCACAAAATAGCCAGCCATGTTCTTTGTATTAGACCTTATTAACAACAATTTTGATAGTTTTGTATGTTACCTTCAAGTGAATCGATTGACTAATAGGAACATACATATATGTTACTGTTTTGAAGAACAACACATTTTGGACCTGTATTGAAGGTATCAGTGAACTATATCCACTCTTCATTCACAGGCTGCAACTCATAGTATTGGTATTAATACAACAATATTGTTTCAATAAAGCAGTGAACATTCTTGCTAAATGTATGGAATAAATTCTTTCTCTTGATTTCTAGAAGCTTTGGTTTAGAGTTATTTGGCATAATGGCTGTTTTCAGAAAGTAAAATAAGACAAGTTTTAAAAGACTTGTAGCAAAATTTTAATAATTATAACTCACCAGGTTGACTAATGAGTAGTTCAAACAGCAGCAGTTCTGGTTTCGAGCTATTTGATGTAACGGCTGTTTTCTAATTTCAAATCAAAGTACATGGACTTTGATTTTTAAAAGATAATTATGTTAAAAAAGATGTAATGTGTAAATTAAAAAGTTAAATGGCATTAAAATGATGAATGGCCTTTAAAAAACTTAAAAATATTTGTGATGTTACTGATAAACCAAAGGACAAAACATGTTTAAATTGGTGCTGTTGTTGAGAGTCATAAAATGTGGCTTGTTGTGACCTGAATTTTGCAGAGACAACACAGTAGTGCAACAATGCCAGATAAAAGAAAACAACGAGTTAAAAAAACTGTGACCAATGCATAGTATAGTTAAGAAAACTTCCTCTTTCTGATCCTTGTGGAAGCAAGATGGCCAAAGTTTAATAGAGGGTTTTATTTGGAAAAGCTTGTTTTCACGTTACTCACTCCAAGCCAACTGGCACAGAGCTGAGTCTTGAATACAGGACTTTGTATACAGATGGTTTAAAATCAGTTTGTTACTTGAGTTTTACTTTTCCCCTTCTCTCTTTGTTCTGATTTATTTGTTTTTGGTATTTCCTTAGTTTGGTGTTCATATCCCTCCATCTTATATCTAGGTGCTTTGTCTTGTCCATTTTTTTTTTATAGTTCTATTTTTTGGGATTGTTCTCAAACCTTTGGAATCCAAGGTTTAGACTTTAGAGGTTATTCTTCTTTGGAACCAGTCTCAGGCTTTGGTCCTGTCAGTGCCTTCCTCTCTCACTTCATCTCCCAGTTTTCTTTTTTCTCTAACAACCTGAAGCTTTGTATGTCCTATCTCATAAT
This sequence comes from Tachypleus tridentatus, assembly GCF_004210375.1. Lineage (NCBI taxonomy): Eukaryota > Metazoa > Arthropoda > Merostomata > Xiphosura > Limulidae > Tachypleus > Tachypleus tridentatus. The sequence goes on along the minus strand of NW_027467782.1, from coordinate 24,985,398 downwards.
TTCAATCATCTTTTTTCATACTTTACCTTTCTTATTGTTCTATTTTCTATCCACGTCTCACTGATCATCTGTATCTTCGTTATTAACAGAAGGAATTATAGAATCTGTCTCTCACTGTACTTTGGATTTTTATTCTCGTCTTTTTGTTGTCCCAATAAAGTTGGGTGGTTCTTATCCTGTCATTTCTTTATCATCTCTGAATCTCTACATGTATCTTTTTCGGCTTTAATTGTTTAGGGTCACCATCTGATCCATCTTGCATATTCTTCTTTGAATGAGTTTGACCATAGACATTTTTGCATCTCCTGCCAGTTTCAACATAGCACAGCCTCTTTCCTCTTTTCGTTGTTTGTCTTTGGCGATCTCACAGACTGGTATGTGAACTAAAAGTAACACATTTGTCTACCATAACTTATATAATTATGCAGTTTCCTTTTTCTCTGGATTTTGCCTCCTACCAATTTTTATTCTCCAGTATACCCAGAAGATCGAGTGTGATGACTTTTGTTTGTTTTATTTTCCAGTCATTTTCATGTGGTTTATATACGTATTATGGTACCTTGATTAATGTACATATTTCAACACATTGAAAATTCCTCATTGATAAGAAAATGAATGTAAGAAGGTGATAGTCATCTGATACAATGTTACATGAAGAACAACATCTTACACTTCTCATTCCTGGTGCGATGTGAAACCACCAAGTTGCTGTCTTTACCTCACAGGTATTACTAAACAAAAATCTGAATTGAACACAAGAGAATGGAAAATATTAAACCCATCTCCTCCTTCTAAGTGGCCAGTGTTTAAATGAAAGTTTTCTGGGAATATAATTGACATAGCCAATTCTGAACTCTTATTAAAACAAAACATATAAAACAGACAATTCTTTCCTGATCTTTCTTACTTCCAGTGAATTTTCTTTGCCTTGTCAAGAGAAAACTTGTGCTTATACAGAGATTGTGTGACCTTCCCATTGGTAGAGGGCTACAGCAGTGTGATTGTCATAAGCTGTTATAATGCACGTGGGAGCTTGTTCAAGGTTCATGGCATGTGGTAGTTGTATGTAAGTGAATAGCTCTTAGTGGTACAGAGGTAAGTAGCTATATGAAAAATATTTTTACCTAAGGGAGATTTTAACCCTGTCTCTCGACTATTGAACTATCCCAGAATAAGTTAAAAATATCATAATGTTACTCGTCATTGTAGTTTGCACAAACTAAGTTTTACTCTGGACAAAAGTTTAAGGAAAATAAATTTTGAATGTGATTTCCAAGTTACAGATAAATATATTTCACTTGTAAAGGGTTCAACAATTCTTGTTTTAAGAATTTGATTTGGTTTTAGGACTTACAGTATCAAGATAATTATATTCACTATAAGTATACAAGTATAAAAGTGGAAACTTATTTCAAGACGATTTGAATTGCTATTGGTTGTGGAACATCTGTTATTTAGAAGGTTTGTTTGAAGTTCCTTCAGCATGAACCTTATTTAAGTTTCTAAAAAGCAGAAATTTCATACCTTCTATACTTATGTTAAATAGTGTTCCTGATGAAATATAGTGTGCATGTTGTTGTATATAAGATTTCTAAGACAAATGTTTTTTTCTTTTTCTTACTCTTTCAGTAAGAGGGAATTGTTCAGTGATGGCATTAATCTTTACACTGAAAAGTGTGACACTCAAAACACAGCTCAGAGGGACTCCAAGTTCCTGTAGAAAAGAACAGGAAAGTTTCTAACCCACAGGAACTTGGAATCTCCTGTCTACGAAAAAAGTTTTAATAAAAATGGGCAAATGACCACATCACCTATATAAATGGAGGTCTTACAAAATGTCATACCTCCATGTTGTATCATAAGCCTTTTCAATGTCAAAGAGTATTGATACAAGATTTAAAAAAAAAAACCTCTCTGATTGACGTTTCAAGTCGAATCAGGTGGTCCATAGTGGAGCTCTGTTGTTGGAACCCACACTGGGTGGGCGAGAGGAGGTAGTTTGATTCGAGGGACCCAGGCGACAGGTAGAGAGAACAAACAGTGATAGTACGACCCAAGGAAACACGGATGGCAACGGCCTTGAAAGGTGTGTAGAGGGGCATATGTCAGGCAACTATGACGTGACGTCTTTAAGTGACTGAACCTCTGACACTAGAAACATCGGAGAGGGTTTGGAATGTACGGCCGTTCCCTGCAATTAAGGTAACCTGCCTTGATGGTGGCAGGTGCACGTGGTGATGTAAATGTCAGAATGAGGATATTGTTCGGTATTGTAACTACATCTTTGTGAGTGGAGATACGCCTCAATGAAGAAACTCGAGTGGAGAACCCAGCTGGAATCTCTGACTTGGGGATGTTCTTCAAATCCTTCTCAACAATAACTGTTGGATGTTTCCACTGATATGTCTTCAGATCAAAGCTTCTTTTCTGTCTTTGGAGAGCTAGCAAGTCCCTCCAGTCCCTTCTGAATAAAAAAGGAGGACATTTGCCCTCAAGGTTTCTCTAAAAGAGAATGTAGGATAAGAAAATGAGGTACAACTGGTGGTACAGATGTTGAAGATTGCTGATCAGAATCTTCAAGACGTAATTGTTTTTCTATTGACTGTTTTTTTGCTATTTTATTTAAATTTTTGTTTGGAGGATCCATAAGAGAAAAGAAAATTTTGATGCCCTCTGACCCCACCCACCATAAAGCCCTATGAGGAAACGCACAACAATGTCAAGCAAGGACACTGCAGCAACGACAGGGTTTCGTGAGCACTGCACCCAAACACCTGCGTCAGACGCAAAGCCCACAACACCTGTTAAGAACTTTCAACACTGGTACCTGGTTGACCATAGCCCAAGTGGACCAGCTGATTGATCCAATGGGGGCCACCCCAAGGCTGCCTGTCTATAGGAATTCAAGGTCAAAGTGGTGTGTTATAGTTGGACCCCCAACAAACAGGATCCTCTCCTTCCCTTCACGGGTTACCACACACGGTAAACACGTGGGTGGATGTTTAGATCCCAGAAGAGGTAATCTGAAAGAACAGAACCTTCCCTGGGAGATCCCCTCACCACGTACATGAATCCACACTGAGGGGTCCTGGAAAATAGAAGTTGGAAAATAAATGTCAGGGGAACCTTGAATATGTAAAAAATGGCTCGTTTGGGTTGAGAAAATATTGTACATAGAAAAGCGAACAACGTTTCGACCTTCTTCGGTCATCCTGTGTGAACCTGACGATGCCGTTTTAACATATATTTCTCTACAAGTGGATTTTCTCGACATCACTGATTATTATTTTATCAGGGGAACCTCCTCCTTTATTCCAGAGGTTGATGTCCCCAAGGAGGGGTAATTAGCCCTATTCTGTTCATCAATATGCCCTTAAAACACCCAAACGTGGAGTATGCATCACAATTCGCAGACGATGTTGTGGTCTGAAAAAGTGCTCCCACCCCATCCGTAACAGCGACAAATCTACAACTGTTGTTAGATAATATAGAAGAATATTGTCAGAAATATTGTGTTAAACCAAACTTACCAAAAATCAATTAGTTACATTCACAAACAAAACATAAAAGAGATCCTTCCAAATTATACACGAGCAAAACACTTCTCCAGACAACTACAAACCTGTTAGATTTAACCTTCAATACGAAACTAACATGGATGAAACATGTAAACAGCATATTTAAAAAAAACTGGAAACGCGCAAGTTATGCAAATAATCTAACTGGCAAAAACCAAGGAACCTCACCAGACAACATAATAAAAATCTACAAAACATATTCACGACCTTCTATCGAATATGCATTTCCAGAATGGTTAAGCATAGGACTGAAACACATAAATAAAATACAATCAATACAAAACTTAATAATTACTGCAGCATACAAAGTCTCTCGTAGTACATTGTGAACATTCATGTACAAATATACAAACCACAGCCAACATACTCTTGCATAGTTCTCTAAATTACTTTTTAAAAAATTGACAAAAAAAATGATCTACTGTGTGAATTTGATCACTACTACAAAAATGATGAAAGTAGACCAAAGTATTAAAATACATTTTATAATCTAAAAATAGTCAAATTTCCTTTGCAAAACCTCCTAATTGAACACCACTAATTAAACATTACAAACTAAAATTGTGAAACAATCACAGCTATATGTATAATACACTTTTTGTTCTGCTTCTGCAATAAGAAAATGAGATTGTGTGTTTATTACACATTTAGTAAATAAACTATAAAAATTCAGAATGACTATTTCAGTCACATGTAATCTAAAATTATACACGAATGGTTTACGTTTTGTTTTTTTCAAATTCAAGTGCTTCATTCACATCCTGCTTCCTTCCAACCAACACTTAATTTAAGCACTTTGTGTATATATATGCTTTTTATGTTTGATTTCCTTTATTTTTCCATGGATATACTTATATGTACACACACACACTATTGTTCAGCATTCTTTACGCGCCTTGCAAGTTTATAAGTCTTTGATCGTTTATGAGTTAACGTTCGTTGATTTTCACCTGTAAATAATATAAGCTATTCTACTTTTAAAATTATTATTTTTCACTGCCTTTTTTTCTTCAGTATCTATGCATATGTACATAATACACATGGTTAAATTCTTGTATTTTAAAATAAGTTCCTTTTTTGTTAAACGTTTTATGTATTTATAATATTAGTATTGTTGTCGAAGTTCAATCATTGAGTTTAATTCTGTTATACAATATATATCGCTGTATTATTAACTGTTTAGCTTTAAGTTTTAATTTGTTGATTGCTTCTATTTCACTCTTGGTAAACGCACAATCAACAGTGCGGTGTTATTTCATACATTGATGTTTACAGTCATTTTCACGTTTCTTTTCAAATTTGTTGTTTCTATTGTGATTTCAACATGTTACATTTAATCTAAACTTCTTGTATTAGAAGGAATTTCCACTTTTATAGCATTGTAAATATTTGTTTTTCGTTACATGTCACTTAATGCAAGTTTTAACGTCTTTTATTGTATTTAAGTTGAACAAGGGTTTTTATTTTCTATAAGAATTATTTTTAGTTTCATGAGAACATCATATGCAAGTCTTGTTTCATGGGCTGCATTGTAACATGTTAATTGGGGATAAATGTAAATTAAAGTTGTCTTGAAAACAAGCCTAAAATAAGGGGACAAGAGTGTTGAAGTATGCAAATATTATATACCTAACTTTCCTGTAATTTACATTTCACTTCATTATATTTTAAAAACATTCAAAACTGTAGCACATTGAGTCACATGACAAACTAAGCTTAAAGCATCACTTCTTGTAGAGTTTCTGTTTAAGGAACTCATTTACTGTTTCGTGGAATAACTGCATTGCATTTTATTTTACCTTGTGCACAGAGAACCACCATGCAAATATAACACGAAGCACAGACATCTCTGCATTCTCGTTTCCATTTTATGCTTGGTAGGCAACACACAGATTGTTTTGTAATAGTCAAAACGTGTTGTGAATCATGTTTTTCTTTTATTTACACATTTTATTTAAGCACTGCTTCCATTAATCACAGATGGCCAATGCTTTTAATTTTGCTTTATAATGCAATTGTTTGTAGTTAAGCACAAAACCACACAATCTTTGTGCTTTTGCCACCATAGGTATTACAGCTCAGTTTTGAGCTTTGTAAATCTGCAGACATACCACTTTACAAAGTAATAATAGTTACAAATATTTGCTTTTCATCATTTCTTGTGCGTATGTTTTTCCCGCTGTAAATTAATTTTAAAAAATAGCTACACACGTCTTTCAGAAAACTAAATCCAGCACCAATAGTTTTGCACAGATCACAGTCTGTATGCTATAATTAAATTTCAGATTATCACAGTTGCGTCCACTAGATTTGTGGTGCATTGTTTATAACTACTTAATATTAACAAGAAAAGCATATGCTCTGTGAATTCGTACCAAATTTATTTAACAAGGGGCTATTTTTACATATGTAGTACACACAAAACAAGATTATTGTGCAGAAATATACAACTGTTCATTTAAACATAACTTCATAAATTGAAGACTTGGAAAAATCATGATTTAACAAATAATCAATTCTCCCTTTATTCTATTCAAATCAGCTTCCAAATCTTTTGAATAATATAGCATTACTGTTATAATATAGTTAAAAAAACATGATTTTCCTATGTCATTAATGAAGAACTGAAATAAAGATGAAGTTATAATACATATGTAAACATTAAAAACGAAATCCTTTGATTTTATTATCATTTTCATCCTAACACAAAAATGACATTTAATTAGAATATAGATTTCTCTATTAAATAAAATAACATTTCAATCCAGTGATATACGAAGGCATTGCAAAGTTGGGGTACTTAGGTAGGCATGCAGATTTTATAATGAGAGACTGAAAGTATAAAGAGTTGCTAAAACCAGCTAAATCTATGGAGTCCTGGGATTAAAAGCAAAACACAGTCAACCTTGAGTCATCACCGATATCTTGTTAAAAAAAATTAAAATTATTATAACTACAACCTTCTTTCAAAACTGCATATTCAACAACAACCAAAAAAACAAGGTTCTTCAACATTGGATTACAATCCTATATCAGTGAAAAGGTTGTTTTTTTTGTAATATACAAATACATTGGTTAGCTTGTATAGACCAAGTCAGTAACTGTGGTGCAACATAACTACAAACAAAAAATGTAAGGTGGTTTGCTAAGGACATCATGTATCATCTACAGCAAACATCTCAGAGCTAAAGACCAGTATAACAAATGTCAGAGCTGCTGATATTGAGATGTTGCAGCAAACATTGACTGAAATTAAACATCAGTTAAACCTGCTGAGAGCCACTAATGGTGCACATGTAGAAGTCTATCAACATGTCAATAAAATCTGATGAGTTGTGTTACAAGAAAGAAAACTACATGATTGTATTTCCTTAAGTAGTTAATTATTAAATTTTAAAATAGGAATGATAATTTTGAATACTTTGAATTTTAGTTGTGAGCTTCAGCCATTTCTTGTGGACTTACGATAAGAATTTTAAAGTAACAAACATTGCTGTTGAAATATGAACATAACATTTAAAGATTCTTCCATTTTTGCATAAAAAATGAAAAGGAGTCAAAGCAGAATGAAAACACTCAATGATTCCCAGTAAATACACATTCTGCTCAACTTGTCATAACTGTTGGGATTGATATATTTGACAACAGAAAAACATGACAATGCAAATAAAGTTCACAAAACATTTGCAAACAATATGTATGTTAAATATAGTAAATTAGCAATTTCTAATAAAGAGAAAACTCAATGAAAATATTAGAAATGTAAATAGAATGACACTAGATGACAGCACTACAGGTTCAGGATGAGGAGTTAATTTTTTATTAATGGAAGCTCCTTGAAAAAAGGCATAGAAAAGAGGTGATGAGTTAATAGTGTAAAACTGTCCTCGTTTTCTTGTAAGCAAGTTTTTTATTGGAAGTAAAAAAATAAATAAAATATTTTTACAGACTCATCTTGTGTTATCCCTATTACTAACAGTAAACCTTCTTGAATTTACAATTGAAGGCAAAGAGAGCTTTGAGAACATGGCTGTATCATACTAAAAATATCCCTGGAAAAATGTTAATTTACTTTATTCAGTGAACTTCCTTCAAAGATAATAACAGCTGGTGTAAAATCCTGCTATTTGCCAATCAGCTATTTAAGGAGGAAGATATACATACAAACGTGATCACCAAGGAAGGGAATGACCAGGATTGTAACATAGGATGGGAAATCAAAAGATGGGATCTCTAACAGAAAAATGTAAAAATGTCTTAACTAAAGATAAATAGCAATGTATAAATAAACTTCTGTTTAATCCAGATTGTTAAATCCTCTTCATCATAATGAATAATATTATGAAATGATTCAAGCAAATAACTCTTAAATATTAAAATATCCTGTATCATTTTAGCTTATGTGAATGTTCCAACTTCTTCAAAATTTAATTTTTATTTTAACATTTAAATGACAAGTAAGTAAGTAATATTTGGAAAAACTCTTGCATAAAAACATTTCTGGACCTCTGGGAAGGGTTTTATTAGCATGAAAAAGATAATCTTTCAAGCAAGAAGGAACATACATATAAATATAGATGTCAGGTTTATGACACTCTCTTGATACATACAGAAATGTTACAAATAACAGTTCAAATAAACAACAACCTAATACTATAAAAATACCTAACAACTGTTATCCTAATGAAAAGAGTGCCACCATCATGCAAGTGCTGTTCAGTATAGCAGGACAAAATAAGAATGAAGAAAGTCTATAGAAAGGAAAATTCTGAACATAATAGTTAAAGATAAAAAAAATCTTTAAAAAATATTACACTTAAAATACATATCAAGTAGAACTCTGAAAGACTGAGGTATAGGTTTTGTTTCCCAAGGTAAAGACATGAACAAACACAACTTACAGTAAAGGTTTTTAATGCAGTTTATTCTAAAACATTTGTATATGAAGTTATTTCTTTATAACTGATATGCATTTTTCATATATAAAAACATTTATAATATTTTAACATGCAAGAAGTTATAATTTGAAGATAAAAAAAGTATTTCAGTAACAACCTTAAAAACTTTATTGCAGGCATTTTCTAGAATAATTCGCATTGTCCAAAACAATTCAGTAGGAATCTTAATATAGCAAAACAATAAAAATAAACAATAAGATGCTTTAATAGATGAAAGTTTGTTCTGAGTGAATGTTAATTCCCACTCTGAAGTTGATATTTCATTTTCATTTCTTTGGATGGAAACTTTACTAAACATTAGTTGAAAAACATACGTTATTGTCTCTTGGAAAATGTTAAAAATAAAATTAATTTTCTTTTTCCTTCACAATCACTGTATTTAATAACACATTAGGACACATGATTGCATGAACAAAAGATAGAGGAACACTAAAAATTTATCAGACAAGGATACATTGATACAGCTGTACCAAACTATCCTTAAAACATCTCAAACTGAATGTTATGAAATAAAATATAATGCCACAATAATAATGTATGTTGAATAAAGTTGTAATGTTTACTTCCATAAAAATAATTTTACATCATTCTAAGCAGAACTATCAAATGAGAGGAACATCTTGATAGTGTGTCATAAAAATTGTCTTATTTTAGTTGTTAAAAACAAACAGTAATAAAGGCTGTAGATTATATTCATCACGTTTTTATGACCTACAAATGAAATGATGTCTGACAAAAGTACTTGAGGGAGAAGTATATGTATCTAGAGTTGCATAGTAAATGTTACTACAAAGAACTGTGACTATACAGCAATATCTGTAAGTCACACACAGCCTATAATAAAAACAATCTACAAAAAACATTTTGGAAACTATGTACTAGTCATTCTGTTAACAACTGTATTATTATTATTTCTTAACTTAAAAAACAACAACCAACATCTCATTGAAGTATGCTTGTTTGTTATTGGATAAAACAACATAGTTTCATATAATATAGTACTCGTAAATACATACAAATTACTGTTTAAAACATTAAAAATTAACACCAGCTAACAAAACAACACTAAGTATACAATTAACTTTTAATGTATTCTATCCATTCATCAATCCAATATTTTCAGAAACCAAAACAAATAATAAATATACTGTGTACATAAACATATAAATATAGCTCTATATACAACAAGCAAAAAAATGGTATTATTAAATAGGATCAATTTACCAAAAATTTATAAACTGATTTTATGGAAATTGTTTGGTTCGCACACAAAAGGAACTTGAAAACTATCTCCCAAAAACTCAGCAACAAAGGTATGGACAGATAGTTACAATAAACTATTTTGTGGAAAAACAAATGTAGCCCACAAACAAAAAAAAACATACAATGTACTATGCAGATAAATATCTTTCTTAGTTACTAAACAAAAAAACATTCCACAATACTTGATTTCTTCAAACTGAAAAATATCAACATCTAACACAACCAGAAAAATAAGTATGTTATACAGTTTCTTTGCAGCAGTTATAAGTTTATAATGATTAATAAAATACTTTCCAAACACACACAAAAAAATTTCTGAATTAAATTGTTTTGTTCTATCACCAAAGTTAACAAGAATAAAAAACAAACCAATATGTATATTAAACATTCACAACATAAATACCATAGTTGACCTAACAATATCAATTGGTAGTTTTGTTACAAAACAATGATATAAATTGTAGACCATTACTATTAAAACAAAGAAGCATGACACAAACTGTTTATTATATATATTAACACCAGAGGGACATTTAGAGTGTTCCTTCTACCACACACATTATATTCTTTAACACTGTAAATACCTGACAGCCATAAAGCTTCTTATTTCCAAAGAATGCAACATGTAGATTTTCAATGTTTTCAGTTTACTAAAATGTTTAGTTAAAATAAAGTTATTTCAATTTTTAAGTCTATCTCATGCTACGTTTATCATTTTTATAAAGTACTTCATAACTTAATGTTTCATGAAAAATTCAAAATCTTCCTATTAACAGTAAGCAGAGCCAATCTTTATACATATACTCAAAAGGTGATATACAAAACTAACTTTTATCTCTGTATTTCTATAGACTGATGGAACTTTTAGGTGAATAGGTCTATTCAGATACAAATAACTATTTTGAATCTATTCAATGTTACACAGCGTGGCCTTCAAATGCATTACTAAACTTTTGTAAAAGAAATAGCAATAACTAACATACTGAGCAAGAGCAAGAATTTAAACTGAACAAAATACACTATTTGTTTCAAGCAGGCTAAACTAGCCTAACAATCCTTTGACTATTTATTTACATGTGAAACATGGGAAACTGAATGAGTGTTTAAATCTTTATCAGTACTACATATAACCCAATAAAGGTGACATAAAATATTTTAACTAGATTGACTATTCTTTTTTAGGATAATAAAGAGCAATGATTAGTAGGGCACATTACAAGTACAGATGTTGATGTCATTTCTGTCAATAATAACAGAAGACATTCCTGTCATGTTTAGATGTACATAAAAATATGTGTGAATTACATGAAAGTTGGCAGTGACAACAGTTAAAAAAATGTTAAAACAGGTTTCACAGAATAGAAAAATAAAAAAAATAAAAGGAACGGGAATTACAGAAAATGATAATGTAAAGAAATATATAGGAAACAATACTAATATATGTGAAATAGAAAAATGAATAGAAATATAGGTGATATTAATATATAGGAAACAATACTAATATATGGGAAATAGAAAAATGAAGAAAAATATAGGTGATATTAATATTGATATTAATATATAGGAAACAATACTAATATATGGGAAATAAAAAAATGAACAAAAATATAGGTTATATTAATAAAAAATAAAAATAAATTACAAGTTGTTTTGAAATTTTTTAAGAGATGCACAAAGGTCATTAATTCTATGACTAAGAATGATGTCATTCTGTTATAGTATTTAACAATGCTATCCAATAAACATCCTTAATTTCTTTCTAAAAGTAGAAAAAATTCACAAATAACAATGAACAGTTATGTTGAAACTTGAGAAAAGTAAATAACCTTAAACAATATCAAACCTAATGAAGGGCAGTTGCTTGAAACACTAGTTAAATAATGTAACTGTTTTTGTCCTTTTTTTAACTTTAGGTGTTTATAAAAACAATATTTCTTTTGTGAAGTAAGAGAGGATTCCATATACTGTAGACCAGCACAGTGCTTCCTTGTACCTATAAAAGCATGAGACCTGTACAAGTAAAACTTTATCCAACCTTCCCTAACAATGGCTAGTGACCAATAAAAGCCAGCCTATTAACCTGAGACACACATCCTCTAATACAAAGAAAAAGCAATATGCAACAAAATTCACATAATACAAACGTGAAACTCCCTTGAGTTAAAAAAAAGAGAAAACAGACATCCATGATGGTCACTGAATGTTTAAACTACTGTATATATATCAACCAGTCTCTGTATCAAGAAGACTAATGATTGATTTTCAGCCACGACCACTAAATAAATAGTTCTTTGAAATTTCCAAGAATATGGAAGCAGATTATTAGTCAAAACACAGGATAAAAAGTAATGAGTAACTAGTATCTAGTAGTTAATAAAAAGTTCTCAATTAACAATCAGACTGAAGTGACCATACAGGTTACAAACCATGACAGTTCATGAGCATCAGGACCATGGGATGAACTAGACAAATACAAAAACTTGTTCACCATTTACCATTCAGATAACTAGACTAGACTGATGTTTCAGGCAAGACTAAGAAAAGAGGATTCTAAAGTATTCTAGAGATGTTTCTCAAGCAAATTAGAATGACCAAATACAAAGTTCACCAAAATAATTATAGCAGAAGTAAACAATCTGATTAACAATTACTTTGAAATTCTTTTAAAGCCTGTAGAAAGGTCTAGTGATTTAGTCAACAGAAAAAATATAAAAAGAGAATAAAAGCAAATAACTTCATGAAGAAATCACAATTCCAAGAATTACGTGACAAAATAAGTCACTCTCATTTACAGCTGTGATAAGACATGTAACTGGATTACTCGAAGTTCAAGAGAGTGAAGTCAACAAAAAATGTATCAATTACAAACATGTGTGACATTTATAATCACAAGTACAAATGCCATAAATACATTGACGGATGTCACTGAAAATGAATGTAAATCTCGTGTATATATTTGGTTGCCAGATATATAAAAGGTGTTCTTGACTGAAGCCAACAGGCAAAAGATTCCAGATTAAAATGCACACAGAAGCATTTAAATGAAATGGTCTTAAGTATTCACATCAGAAACTCAATGATGAGTAGTGTTGATAAACAAAATAACACTGAAAGTCATATCTGTTTATCTGATCAAAACAGGAGCATTTTAAAATTAATGTATATGCAAATTACTGAATTATGTGCAAAATTAAACTTCTTTACAATCCATGCATGTGAATGAAATTAACATTATAGTATATAATTTAATGTTTATGTTGTCCAAGTTTTAATTCTTTGTTACAACAAAAAACATTTAAAATAAATAGTTTGCTCACATAGTTTGGTTGTCACATGATCCAAGTTATAAAAAAAAAATCTCCAATTTAACAGAAACTGACTGTAAACACATAAGCTCACAATGCATACAACTGTCTAGATGCCAATGTATTTTCACATGTCCTTTTGAGACATACGATATATGCAGTCTTAGAACTCAATCCACTGCAAAAGAGAAATTGATTTTACAGCCTTTTATGGTGCTACGCCAATCTTCTGTACTTTGGAAACAAATTTATAACGTACAAGTAATTAGTTAATACAGGTGTGCAAAGCTGTTATAAAGAGCTCAGTGTACACTCACTCCACCAACAGTTAATATGAAATTGGTGTACAGTTTTTGTACCGAAGTCGAAGTAACAGCCTGCAGTACTATTGTCTACAGCACTTACAGTGGTTTGTTACCTCAAAATGCTATAGTTAGAGACAGTTGAACTGTACTTAAATCTAATTTTTATATTTTAGTTGCCTATGTATAATTTATGTTTTAAAAATCCTATTTGAGTGATTTAATTGTTTTTTATAAGCTTAACTTGTTACATGGATTGTGAAAGCTTTATAAACAAGATGGTATCTATAACAGCCATCCTGTTTTGGCAACACATCTATGTGGGGAATTTGTCAAAATAACTTCTTCATAAAAGACCTATTGGTATCAGTTAATATATCAGAATAAATAGACAAAGAATTTTAAAGGAGAGTTAAAAATAAACTATAAATGAAAAGATAAAGATGTTAAATTATGAATATGTGAAAAAGATGACTATACTAGTAAATTTCTATAAAGATGTAAAAGGTATTACACATTTTTGTTAATTTTAAAAACATCTCCCTACACTCTCTGTTGATGATGATAAATAGAGTTAGTAATACGGTGCATAAATGAGAAAATAAAGTTCAAACATTTACCTTAAAAAACAACAATTGATGTTCATTTATGAAATTCTAGAGGTTATGCAAATGAAATATAAAAACTATAAGGTAAAAAGTATTATTTTTATATTTTATGTAAAAATTACTTTGCATGTGAACTACTCAGAGTCCAAGTGTAAATAACTACATTAAATAATGAACTTTTATTAGAAAAATCCAAAAAATATTTACAAAATAAAACTTTTGCTGAAACTACTTACTTTAATGAAAGTTTGTTATCAAGTTTTAAGGAAATAATTTCATTTTTGAAAGGCATTTCATGAGAGTTGCATACTTTTCTTCCTATGAGCATATATCATTCAACAAGGTTTAATGTCTTCCATAATGTAACTGTTAATTACATATCTATATACATAATATATGCCTATGTTACATACGTATACAATATTAATGACTATTCTACAGCAACCACATAAAATGTATTTAGTCCAAAAGCAATGCTTACATTACTTGTAATATCTTTTAATATGAACTTAAATAGTAGAGTTTTGTAAAGGTTTACTAACCTGCCTAAGATCAGCAAAGCACATCTGGAGTGCACCTTCTTCAAACCCTCTAACAGGTTCTGAATTAGCAAACACTATTGAAGACAAAAAAGAACTCAGTTTAGTTTATATCCATTAGTGAATAATTATTATCTGCATTTGTTTTGAAGGCCTTAACACAAAATATTTGGATTGCCAACACAATTCAGTTTTATTGAAGCATAAAATGCTGTTTCGGTTTTGTCTTTGATCTGCTTAAACATAGTCTAGAAAGCCAACATCCAAATGCAGTGGAGATTGTGTGATAAGTTTATCAAAATGTGTGGAATAAGATTGACCTCATTTTGTAGAAACTTACTGCAATGAAAGAAGTATTTTCATAATAATGCATTATTATGGCCATCAAAATTGAACATGATTTACAATGAAATAGTTCCAAGGGCAGCAGGAAGCCTGAAAATTGTTCTTAAAAGATAAATGAACCCTTAAACAAATAATACTGTGTAAGACTATTAAGTATTCTGATTATTTACAAAACAGAACTGAAAAATAAATAAGAACAAAACTACAATAAGAATTTCATTAATTAATCAACAACAAAAATAAATCTCTTCACAGAAAACTAAATCTCATAAAAAAAATACAATGTTTCAGATGTGGTTTAAAGAAACAGTTTCAATTTTAAGATAATAACATTAAAGTGTGATGGTCCATAAAGTACAAATTTTCCAAACTCTTAAAATTTCTTGATTTGCACATATTGTGTTAACCTTATTTCCCCAGATGTTAAAAGCTTTAAAAAATACCAACAAAAGCATTTTCAATTTTGTCCATAAATCATCCATAAAAAGATCATAGCATAATGTGTTTGCAAAATGACCAATTTCCATCTTCAGTCATTGTCTAATTCAACAGAAATACCTTTGTTGCAATATATGGAAAATAGTCAAGTAAGGAAACTGTTATTGTATTAAAGTCTATCTTTATGCTGTGCTGTTTGTGTCCCAGGAACCACAGAACTTACATTACACACATTTTGCACCTCACTACTATAACAACTGAATAACACAAGCAAAACCAGGTTAATATATGTGATTCATCCTCACTGTCAAGCTGAATTCAGAAAAAGTACACCTTACTTAAAAAGATGGGACTAAATATTTGTCTACAGAAAACCATGCTTTCCTTTTCACTACTGGCTTACATTATACACTGTATCTTATTAGTATGATAAAGCTGACTTAAAACTATAAAATGTTCAAAGTTGCATCACTACTTCAATCTTTTTTCACATCATCTACCTTTGTACTGAACTCACTAACTCTTTAATATTTTGGGATCTTCTAGAACATTTTCCCTCCATCCAGGATGTTTTTTTGGCCTCCAAATTAACAAGTTAGGACTGAGAGATGCCTTGGGTCTCTTTACAACTGGATGATATATGCATATTGAGGCTTAGAATATAGAATTGGATATAAGTAGCCTTGTTAATTTGGAGGCCAAGAAAACAAACTGGAGAGAGGGAAAATTTCAAGATGATCCCAATTTTCATGAAAATACAAGTGATTTTCAACAAAATAAGATATTAAGCAGGGCAACAGTGAAAGTTATGTTTCCTATGCTGAAAATGTATTTCATATAACTAGTCTCATTTAGTGCTGCACTCTATGTGAAAAAAAAGAAAGTAAAACATGCCACAAGTCTTTTTCCTCCCTTCCTTTGGAAATGACTCATTTTAATGTCTCTCATGCAAATTATCATGGATAATCCTCCTCAAAGGAAAGTGCTATACACTCATTATACGTGCAACTTCCTCTATTCAGTTCTATCAAATTACTGTTTTGAGTTTTAGTGGAGAATTGAATCACTCATTTTGAGTGGAGAGGAAGTACATTTTATGTATAGAAAAACTAACTTCTAATATGGTACATTAGCTGTGCTTGTATAATCAGATAGAATCACACACTGAATTGGTGCAAGGGAAGAAAAGAAGCACCCTCTGAAAGAGTACAAGGACACACCTTGAGCCTAATGAATTAGATATGAAGACATGATGTGGGAGACTTCACTACTTCTAAATCAGCCATACTCTTCACCAATCTGGGAAATGTGTTGTATATTCTGGTAGACAAAAACTGAGAAGTAAATCCAATTAGTATTGGGGAAAAATGGAAGTGTCTCCAGACACAAAGTGGCTAGGGCATGATGGACTGTACTTGACAAGTCCACTACATCCAAAATCTATGCTGCTGGAAACTGACACAGATAGAGAGGGTGAATGTAGAATGAGGATCATACCATCTTCACCTAAAATTAATAAGACCAGAAGGGATATCAAACATCTGACTCCTGAAGAGAGGGTATGTTAAGAATAGAAAATGGTATATCAACTTAGAAAACCTGATGTCCTGCATTGAAAAAATGTGTATGAGAGAGAAATTGACCAGAACCAACCTAATACAAATAACATCTTCAGAATAAGCTACACAAAAGACAGTTGATGGGAAACAACCAGAACAATCCCAAGTTCCTCCACCATGCTGTATCAAGACGATTGTAAGATGTAGGCACCTACTGTTTGTAGGCCCTACCAGCCATACAAGTTAAACCAAAAATTAACTTTTATGGAAAATTTTCATGGACCTATAGTTTTCATAGGCCCTAGGCACTGTGCCTAATAAATAATTCAGTCCTGCCTCCACAATACAGATAAAGTATAATTGAAGGAGGAAGTCAAACATCCATACTACAATGTGCAAAAACTTATGTATTTTGCTTTTACTCTATATTATAAAACAAGAAAAGGAGACTGAGAAATTGATTGAAAGACTATGACAGATAGCCAGTCTTCAGTTTTAATGACAACAACAAACAGCTGGAATAGAAACTGTGAAAGAGATTATTTCCAGATTCAATGTTCTGTTGGACAGAAGGTCTTGAACTACCTCCAACAGAAGCTGGCTGTTAATGGAATCCTGAGGAAGGAAAGAAATGGATATCTGTGATAAAAATAAGAAGGTAAAGGAAGCATAGGACATGTCCAAATAATCCACCAATCTGTGATGAAACATTGCCAAAGGGAAGAAAGTCACACAACTGAGCCCCATCCAGTTATCAACTGGTACTGTTGATATTATGATGATCTACACTGAAAAAAACACCTGGAAAGAGGAACAGGTTAAAGCTGGGAAGCAATAGGATGGGAAACTGGAATAGGGGCTTGTTTTGATTCCAACTGTGGCAAATGAGCTACCAAAAACGAAAGGGTAGAGTGTTGATGCAGGTGTTCCCAGCATGCAATTCCAAAGTGTCTGGAATACGTTTGAAAATATACTAAGAAACAGAGCTACACATGATTTCCTAAGTGGGCAGCAAATAAATCTGACAGAAGGCTGCATTTTGACCCAGTATGTTTCAACAACAGAAAAATTATGTATGCAAGGTGAGAGTAGAGAATGAAAAATGAGTCATCTTAGAAGTAACAAAGGAGAGGCTGTTCCTCAAAAAACCTCAAGATTTTCGTACAGAGTATCTGAAAGTAAATGTTTGGTAGATAAATACCACAAAAGTAAGGATAAGACAGAGGCATGGATTAAAAGCACTGGAAGTCAGGGGGTACTCCCAAATTGGCAAAATAGATTCCAACACCTGTGAGTCTTACAACGGATAGGCTACTTGATGGTTCGTCAAACAAACTATCCACAGCACACAGGAAGCAAGACATGCTGGAACTCTCAACCAATTATGAAGTTAAATGCTTTGTATGAACCCTAATATCCAAAGAAAGTGGAAAAACTAAATATGGTAAAGAAGAACTAAGAACTATCATACAACAAAAAAAGGATGAGGATTGTAGGAAATCATAAAATGGGATAAAACATCACATACCTGAGAAATCATACCTGAATACGCAATATTAGACCGAGCTCACTCTGCAGGAGGTGTACAGGGAAACATGAGAAAATCCTGTGGTGGAAAAAGGCTATAAAAATCTTTCTCGGAATGAACAGGTTCAGATTGTTCATGAGGTGAATAACTTCAAGAGAAAGTGGCTGACTCACAGAACGATCAGTCTCTCATTGAATAATTGCATTAACAGGGTTGCTTGCACCTCCAGTCACAGTTACAAAACCGGCTCTCTGTGCTCTGTCTACCTCGTGTGAGCACTCACCAATTTTTCAAAAACAAACATGTACAATATTATATCAACTATACTTTGCCCTATCCATTGCCGACGACCAAACATAATATTTATATAAGTTGTTTGTCACAGCAACGAATCTTACGGTGAAGATGTTTTCTGAACTGATAGAGTGTGATCACTACTAATTATACTTGTAAGAAGACATTGACATTAGGCCTGTGACGTTATTAACTTTACGATTTTTATATTCAGCCCCCTAGGTAACTTCATGGGAGAAAATAAATAAATTTCTTTTTCTTGTAATTCTGTTCCAACCGGAATGTAAACAGTTTGTTTATGATGCTTTTATTTTTTAATATTTTAAATCAAATTGGGGAAACTTAAGGGAAGAATAGAAACTTTTTTAAATTTCGTATATGTAATTTACCTGCCAGGCGAGTTGTTTAAACTGTTTTCACAACAATAATTGTGATTATTTACCAAGTATTATTGTGAAACAACAATACCTTATTTTGTAATAAAAATAACGTTAACATTAGATGTTTTTTCACACATTTTTGAATTTGTATATTTTAAATTCAAATCAAAGCTGTTTAAAAATGGAATTGTGTTTTCTGTAGCCTCATTATAAATTTTACACCTTTTAGTTTCTGTACTTTGTCAGTTTTTAGCGTTCAATCCGTAACTTCGTAACTTTTATCAGCTTTTAGTGTTTAATCCCTAACTCCGTAACTTTTATAACATATTGTTTGTGATTTTTACGTACTTACAATATTTATAATATTAACAATGAAACAGTATCTCAGCAACACAGATAATTAGGAGACATTTTGGAAAACGTTCAAGTTACTACTGCGAGCAAACTTTAAGATATAGAGATGGTGAAGTTCTTTTTGAAAACATTGATTTTTACAGCATTATATGCTGTAACAATCGCAATGCCTGGACACATAAAGCTTAAACCTGAAAGTATTATACTTGGCGCCCCACAGGTGATTCCGTGTGTCCCTGACAGCTATGAGATCAAAAGTTATACCATTGATGTTTTTCAGTATTATTGGTTTGGCCCCTACGGTGGAATAGCAACAGACAATGATAAAATTCGGGTAAACAAAGCCACGGGTGATTTAATGATTTATAAATTTGATTTTTCTGATACTGGTGTGTATAAGTGCGTTATTGAATACTCAAGAAACTGGGAGATAAAAGCACACAAGCCAATTTTCATCACTCATTTCTTAGAAGGTAAATGCTTATAAGAATCGATTTTGGTAGTGTTTAGAAGTTAAAAAAAAAACACTTTATATTATGAATCGGATTCCATCCATTTTTACTACAATTTACGTATAGTGTTATAAGTTCGATATATATTTAATGATTGTACATTAATGTTCCAAAATCCATGAAATCACCTTTCCAACTAACTACATACAGCTCACCGCCATTGTTTCCGCGTTAAGCCTGAGGTGTTAAAATGTTGAAAATCAAACTTGTCTGCAGATATAAATTTATCATTACGAAATAATTTTTGATTTATTATTATTATATACAATAACTAAATGCATACATAGATATGAATAAATTTAATTAATAGCGTTACACAATTAATGAAATTAGACATTCCGTGAAGTGAGAAAACGAGATTACCTTATGTTAGAAATTAGAAAGGTATTGTTATTTTCTTTACAAGTCATAGAACAAATAAGTTTAAAAAATCAAAAGTGTTGAATGATTTCTTTAATCGTCTGTGAAAATACTGAAATTATAAAGTGCTACAGTGTTATAGCAGAAAAATGTTTCTTTTGTTACAAACACACAACCAAGTTCTGGTATTCAGAGACATTGTTTAGCCACTTTTCACATCCAAGCGATGAAACAATATATTCTTATCATTTGAAATAAGAAAGTTTGAAGAGCTTATTTAATTAACTATATCTGTTACTGAGCATATCTTTAATTCTGATCTGGGTAGGCATCTGCATTTGTTGGAAGTTTATATCAAACACGTCACATATTAATGAAAAAGACAAACTTCTAGAATAAATGCAGCACTGCGTGTTGTTTACTCGCTATTCCGTAAAGCAGAAAAAAACACACGATTTCTTAAATGATTTTAATTTTTTTGGTTTATGTTATTTCTTACGCTTCACTTTATTTTCCGTCCAGTCATGTTATATATATTTTTAATTACGATTGTTTGTTTGTTTTTGAATTCCGCGCAAAACTACACGAGGGCTATCCGTTCCTAAGTTAGCAGTGTAAGACCAGAGGGAAGGCAGCTAGTCATCACCACCCACCGCCAACTCTTGGGCTACTCTTTTACCAACGAATAGTGGGATTAACCGTCACGTTGTAATGCCCCCACGGCTGAAAGGGTGAGCATGTTTGGTGTAATGGGGATTCGAACCTGCGACCCTCAGATTACGAGTCGAATGCCTTAATACATCTGGCCATGCCGGGCCTTTAATTACCAAAATTTGCGTTTTTCATACAGCAAAGCTACAAAGGGATATCCGCTGTTTCAACCGAGGGGAAATCGAACCCTTAACTTTAGCATTGCAAATCCTTATTTATTATTAATTATGAAAATACATTGAGTTGAAACCTCCTGTGACTTACGATACAATAGATAAAGAGCAAGATAAGCCATCAACTATATTTGATAGATTTTGTTTATACCTTACATGATTTCCAATGTGTGAGCTTTCACGAAGAAAAGTAGTTAATAATTTGTTATGAGCCTGAAGTGTCATATCAGGTGAAAAATTTCTCTAGTGACCCAGCAAACTGTCTGCGTGCTTCCAATGCTAGAAACCGGGTTTCGATATCCGTGATAGACAGAGCATAGATAGGCCATGATGTAATGTTGTGCTAAATTCCAAACAAACAGTGCAAAATATTATTTCTTATGTCAACAATACTCTAACTACAAACCATCTTATACTTTATTTTAGCATGCGTACAACCTAGTGAAAACTACCAATGTCCTGAAGGACTCATACTGAGAAATAACCTGTGTTGTAAGTTGTGCTTTCCTTCAAAGCGTTTATATATGTGATCAGTATTTGTGAATTATAATTTTTAAATAAATCGAAAAAGGAAAAACTGTTTTGAACAAACTAAGCAGTAAATTAGTTATTATATACTTCATCCATTATTTTATTTTTAATTGTCAAAGTTAACATTGTAAACATTTCAAGCTTTTTTCTTAGATCCAAGTCAACCAGGAACGGTGGAAGAAACATACGTTCCTTCTCCAAGGAAAAGTAAGTTATGCTACATATAAGATTACGTAAAACGTACCTTTAACGTGAGACAATATGTGTGGAAAGGTTGGTGACAAAATGTCGTGATGTAAAAATATTACTGTGACGATGTTTGTGTTGACGCGTGTTGTTCTTTCTTCCCATTAAATTTCTTCAATCCCTTATTCATGAAGGTAAAAAATGTAGTAATGTGTGAAGACCCGATCTCTTATAATATTCCAGTACATTGTGGACATTATTTTCTATTCTAAATAATAAATCTCTTACCATTTCACCACTCATAGTAACTTAGGTAAAACATGATTCACCAAACCACGTCTATCATTCCCACTAATTCACTGTTCACAGTTTGAGCTTTTCTGTTGTCTGAAGTAAGTTTTTTGGACCAGTAATTGTATGTCATAAGTATTTTTCTCCTCCTAGTGTTGTTGTATTATTTAAATCTTGACTATTTTATAAAAACTGGTTGAGTAGAGCAGAGTTTTAGATTTGTTTACAACAAAAAAGACCGTCCATGTACTTTACCTTTGAATTGTTACCGACAGTTTTCTAATATATTCTCTTTCGTTTGTAGTTCATTTATACACTAATTACAGATTTCTTTGAATAGTGAAACATATAAACAGTATTCAGTTTACAAATTGCTAGTAAGTCAGTGTCGACAATCATACATTCTTGAAAGTCTGAAAACTCGTTACTTTTGCCTTTTGTCTTGTTACAAATATATATATCTGATGTAATGGTGGTCAGTCACGTGACGCATCAAATGATCATCCTGATTTGATATGAAAACACAGTCAGTGTATTTGGTTGTCATAAGATATGATAAGTAAATACCTTTACTTGGATTATCAAGGAAGAAAGTAAATCTAAAGTGATACTTCACACTTCTTTACCTGTACTGTTTTATCCATGTGCATTAAACTTATACGTGTTTGAATAAAGAATGGAACTTCTTCGATTCCAGTAACTCAGAACGCTGTGGTTATCTTGTTATTTTCACTGTAAGTATACCAAATGAAACGTAGCCTCCTCCAATACTATCATATAACAAAAACAAATTGCACTTGACTAACTTTCTTTTTAACTTGTATTTTTCCATTTCAGCACCATCCATGTTAAAACATACGATTCCATTGGTAACTGCTGCAGTAGGAATACCACTTTTGTTAATTTTTTTAAGGTAAGAACAAAACAGTTTTTTTATGTTTTATTGAATAGATCTTAATATAATTTCTATGTTATTAATAGTTGAACCATGTATGTATATACTTAATAATGAATTTAAAGGAACTGAGAAATATAAAAATATTAGTTACTTTATTTTAATTAGAATGATAAATAATCAAAAGGTTACAAACGCTTGCATTAAAAAGAAATATATATATAAGGGGAAATTAGCATCATTAGTTTACAATAAAGTGTATTTTAAGTGTGGAGATTCACTTAAAGCTTAAATTGTGGATCACTTTTTACAATATTACAAGTTCTTCTGATGAAAAACATTCCTTGTAAGTATGTTATTCTTCAACCTGTTTTTATATGCAAATACAATAAGGTACTGTGCGTGTCAGTAGAAATACTTGAAATTGAAACGTGTAAAATATGGGTAACCTAAATTATTACAATTCGAGTACTTGAGATAAATATAAAAGGCATTTTCATTCAAAAAAGTTCTTTAACTAATTAATGATTTTCAGTTTATTTCAATATGGTCTTAAAATTGAATTTTATCAGCGAGTATAATAATTATTCAATTATCCCTCTTAAGCTGTAACATTTTATTCCTGTTTACATTTATTGACTTTATTTTAAAGAGATGCAGCAGGGGTCAACTTGCCATATCCACCGTGGGGAACTGAACCCGCCTATTTTAGTGTTATATGTTCATATACGTACTGACGTTCCACTGGGAGAGAACGTCCCTGTGGCTGTCATTGTTAAATATTATTATTTCTAGATTATAATTATATTCAATTTTTAATTGACATAACACTGATGTACAAATAAGAGTCAAATTAAATCATCCATGTTATTTATTAGCGCTTTTCTTTTGTAGTGTCATTATTTGGAAGTGTTGTAGATGTAAAACAGTAAAATCAGCTAACACAGAAGACCATACAAATAAAGATGATAGAAAAAAAAATTAAATATTCACTTGTACCACAAAAAGATGAAGACCAGTCTGTTAATAGAGACAAGAAGAGAGAATGTAAAAGTGTAAAAGAGAAGAGGGCCAAAAAAGTCCAGAATTTTCCTCTTCCTAAAGTAAGTATTGTGATAACGGGAAATGTCATTACATTTCATACCGAGTGTCTGGGACTTACAATGTTAGAAACCGGCTATCGATAGCTGTGGTGGGTAGAGCACAAATAGACGAACATAACAAGAATGTAATATACCTTCAGTCACATATGTTTACTTACTTTCTATACATTTTTATGCTGGTGTTCTGCATGAAGTTTAGACACCGTTATAAATATAATGTATTAAGGCTATAAACTTTACACTCTAATCTTCCACCTTATAAGAAACGTTTCAATTTAATGGTATCGATTTTTTAGAAGGAAATTGTAGTCGGTTTAAATGGATACTTGATAACAGCTTCTAGAGACGTTGTGTGTAGATATATACATATAATACAGGTTTCTTCTTTATCATTGCAGCCATCTCAAAACATTTTCGAAATTGTTGTACTCTATTGACTCTGTTTATGAGTCATGTGTTTTCACAGTTATTGACACAGTTACGGATGAATCTTGACTTGTTATAGGTATACAACAACAACTTTATGCCATGTCGCTTAGCAACAAAAGTATAACCTGATATTCTTGTTAATCTATGTACTCAAAGTATAAAGTGAAATGTATGAACAACAAAATTGTAAAAATTACATATTTTCTACTGTATTAACATTTGGGAAAGTATATGAAAGATGCTTCTAATATGACCATTTTAAAACCGTTCCACTTGGATAGAAGCTGTTTCAAATTATGGTTCTAAGCCCGCTACGGGAAAGGAAGGCGTTTTATCAGTATTTTATCTCATGGTTTTCATTGATCTGGTCACATATAAGGGAGACAATTCTTCATGTCGTTAGATAACTTTTCATTAATTATGAATTTACGTAAATTCCGTCCAGGGGACTAGTACTTGTATATAATAATATTTTCTTCATTACCATTTAAGCCGTCTCCAAACCTTTAATAAATGTTTATTCTATAGATTTGTACTGCATGACTCTGTTTATGAGTCATTACCTCGTAAAGTTGGCTCTCACTCATTCCATTTAGTAGTAGAGAGACATATATACGTATGATGTATAATGTGAGGACTTCCATCCTTCATATACTACGACTGCTAATTTAGTAGTGTAAGACAAGAGAGAAGGCAGCTAGTCATCACCACCCACCGCCAACTCTTGTGTGACAGGGATTCGAGCTCACGACCTTCGGATTACGAGCCGAGCGCCTTAACCACCTGGCCATGCCGGGACATGTATATTTGCTTATTTTCTTTTGCTGTTTAACAAACCGGCATTAGCCAAATCTTCTTTGCTTGGATAACTGTAGAACTTTGATGTGTCTTATCTGATGTTCAAACACCCCTTTCGTCATGCCAAGATTTTAAACAGCAGAAATTATCGAACAAGTTTACATTTATGCTAGCTAGAAACTTTCTAATTAAAAACACTGGACTCATTTACGCACCACATAGAGTTAAAAATGTATTTTATTTTACTTTTTATGAAGCATCGTTATTGTCGTGTTTGAGTTTCACCGTGTGGGTATTAGGGTATCGATGTTAAATACCCAGGAGGGTCAGGTACATCAGACCTCTTCCTCCCTCCCGAACATTGATAGCGTCTGACGTAAGGATTTTTTTTTTTAAGCTTAGGACCTGAGAAAAAGTATAATATCGTACTCAGGCCCATTTCAGGGCACAGTCCATGCATGGACGCACAAGAAAAGTTTTTTTTTTGTAATTTTTCTTCTTGTTGTTTTTCTCCATAGAGAAATGCTACTACTACTTGTAGTAACAATAATAGTAATAAAAATAAAATAAAATAAAAATAATAAATAAATAGCTTAAAAAAATTTAATTGTCTAGTGCAAGGTGGCCAGCTTGAGTAACATTTCTTAAATACATGTTAAAAGGGGAGAGGTATTTAGGGCTATTTACATCATGTAGTGGTATCTGTCGAGATCACACATTAAGTTATTCTTATGCCAATTCTTATTGAAATATTTTAGAGAATTATGCAAGAGTCTTTCAGATATTGTGTCTATGTTTGCATATTTGTGCATAAATGTGGATGAAGTGCTTCGTGGTACTTTATATGCCGAAGTTAGAACTGAATTTTGTATTCGTTGAAGATTCTGTAAATGTGTGGGTGCTATGTTAATCCAGTGATGCATATTCTATTACGGGTCTAATGTACGTTTTGTAGATTTTGAGTATATTACCTGGAGATGTTCCTTGGTTTTTTACCTAAAAGACTTCTTGCATAGTTTGCTCTTTTCCAGATTCGTTTCATTATATTTTTAGTGTGCGGTAACCACGTTAATTTTGAGTCGTATGTTAGATATAGAAATTTAGCAGATGTGGCAGTCAGTAAAAGTGATCCATTCATGTAGAGCTTTGGTGGATCTTTCTTCAGCTTGTTCAGTCTGCTGAATAGTATCACTTGGGTTTTCGGAATATTGATTTTGATTCTGTATTTCTGGCAGTATTCTTCGATGTTATTTATAATTGGTTGTAGGTTCGTTGCTGCTATTGACAGAGTGGGGCACTTTTCCAGACTGCCACATCGTCAGCGAACTGAGATGCAAAACCTAAATTTAGGTCCGACAGAGGCATATTACTCACATACATGATAAATAATATTGGGCTAACAACCCCTCCCTGCGGGACTCCTGCTTCGGGTGAAAAGGACCCTGAGTGGGCCCCATTCACATTTACTTTGCACATTCTGTTTTCCAGGAAGTTGGACAGCCAGCGAATAGTTTCCTGGGGTAATGCCATTTCATGTAATCTATGACGTAAACCATTATGCCACACTGTGTCAAAAGCTTTCTCAATGTCGAGAAAGCAAGCTACAGTGCATTCTTTTTTGTTGAAGCTGTCGGTAATTGATTCTGTAAGTCGAATCAGGTGATCTATAGTTTGGCGGTACTTTCAAAATCCGTTTTCAATTTCTGGTAATTTTGAATTTTCTTCTAAGTAAACTGACAGACGATTACTAATTATCCTCTCTAACACTTTGCCAATACAACTTGTTAAGCTAATCGGGCGGTAGTTGTTTGGTTTATTCGCTGGCTTTCTTTCTTTCTGGAACATTAAAATTATTGGTTCCTTCCAAGAAACGGGGATATGTCCTGCTGATAGTGATAGATTAAATAAAGCTGTTAGGAGTTCATATAATCTCTGAGTGCCGTGTTTTAGGAGGATAGCTTGAATACCATCTTCACCAGGGGCTTTGTTTTTTGTGTTGTTAATAGCAGTTACGACTTCTGTTACAGTGATATGTTTAATCAGTTGATGAGTGCTCCAGTATTTTGTTTTTTCTGGGTGTATAATAGTGTTGACTGGAAATTTAGGTGTAAAAATGCTTCTGTTGTGATCAATAAAGCTGTTAACTGTATTAAAGAAGTATCTGTTCATGTCTGGTTCATGATGTGTCTTGAACGTGTTTTCTAGGTGTTTTTTAAAATATCTCGGCTTTTTCTGTATTAGTGTATGCTGTTTCTCCATCCAGTTCAAGTGGTGGATATACTGTGTTTGTTGTTCCTGTATTTGTAAATCTTTTCAAGTGTGTCCAGAATTGTTTAGAATCAGTTTTGTGATTTAGATCGGAACAGAATTGTCGTGTTCGTATTCTTTTTGCGCTTTCGTTCAAATCGATATTGATGAATTTCACAGCGCCATCTCGACGTTAAACTGCTTCCAAACAAATATTAAAATATTCGAATTTTAAATACAAAGGCACCCATAGATTAAGGACATCTGGTGGAGCCCAGTAATACGAACGAAGACTTATAACTCTAAAAGTCTGGTGTTAAAGTGTATAAAGGTGTTTGGTTTTAGTTTTAAGTGAAAAAATTGTTTGGTGAGCAGACACAGATAGTCCGTTTTGAAGTTTTCTGATAAAAAACCAACAAAAACAACGTAGAGTGAAATTCTCGATAATTGCAGCAACTAAATTAAAATATACATCATGCAATTTATCATTCTCAAAAGTATAGTTGTTAGTACCAACGTTTTTTTATTTCAATTTCTTTTTAGTTTGATTATTTTTGAAATTCTCAAATTTCTAATAACGCTTGTTAGTAATTGTTTACATTTTGTTCTGTTTAGTACTGCAGACATATACTTTCTGCAGAGTTTTTCCCCGAAGTAAAGTTTTAAATATTTCGATATGCATAAGATAAACATTACCTTCCCTTTTCACTTGTTAGAAATCAATATAGAGAGTCAATCAGTTTGTTCAAAATTTGGATATTTCAATAAAAGTGTTGTTCGAAAACATATTTTAATTGATATCCACTAAATTTATATAGCCCAGTTATCGGTAGTTTCATTGTATTAATTTCCAAGATGTAATTTCTATATAATGATAACTAACATCAACCTATCCTGATTCTTGTTATTTTTAGAAAGAAACAAAGGCGAATGTTTTTAGCAATAGGAAGGACATTCAAAATAGTAATGCCTCAAGTAAAATAACAAACATTATCACGAGTCTTGAAGGATCACATGCCAAATATTTTATATCAACACAGCCTCATTATTATCAACCAATATTCTCATATATATCGGAAACTCTGTTAACTGAAAGGAAGAAGGTACCTTCACATTGTAGACGTCACAACAAATTTACGAAATATAAATCAAAGAGACCTCTTTACTTTAAAGAACTGCGAGATTTGTTTCATGAAAGGAAATCATCAGAGTCAGAAGGTTCAGAGGACTAGAGTAGAAAGAAAAATTGAGAAAAGTAAGCCCCTGAAACATATTTAGATCTACAAGAATTTTTTGACAAGTGTTTAACTGAATTAGAAAGCCAGATGGAAGACAACAACAGAAGAACTTCTATGATCGGACGATTTTCTTCACTAATAAGAGACAGTGGAACTCGATTTATGTTTTCTTGTCCCAAATTTTCACAAACTACACATCGATAAAAAAATTAAAATAAAATCTATGTAAATAGAAAATAAAAAGTTATAGAGTATTTAAAAATTGTCTGTTTTATCGCTTTAAAAATCCATGTTTGTTTAAAAGAAAATGATTATTTATTACAGAAGCTTTATAAATTATAACTTCATTGTAGACACACAAGTTGGGGAAAGAATGATTTCAAATTAGTAATTAATATTTTATGGATATAGAAAACCGTCCCTAATTTAGTGGTGTAAGACGAGAGGGAAGGCAGCTAGTCATCACCACCCACCGCCAACTCTTGGGCTACTCTTTTTACTAACGAATAGTGGGATTGACCGTCGTATTATAACGGCTCCACGGCTGAAAGCCATCACCCATAAGAAAATAAAGATAAATGCATTATATTATGTGGGAGACCTGGAGACAACAGTATAAAACATCCACATTTGACCAAATTGTTTAAAACATACCAGCTAGTAGAAACTCAGATACTAGACCGAAAGAAGATTGATGAACCATTGGTGGTCACCACTAGTGGTCAAGAAAAGAAGAGCAAGCAAGACACCAAGACCTTACAAGTGTCAAAAAGGGGACATCCCGAATGTAGGTATGTAGGAACTGAAGGAATCATAAATGAAAGTCCCTCCATTGCAGAAACTTTGGGACAATACCTGGGAGAAAATTGGTACAAAGGAGATGGTACCAACAGAATAGAGAAAGAAAAGGGAGTGCAATATCAGACCTATCAAAGACTATATGTATGAAAAACATATATATATATATATAGGAAGAAGCACTGGCAGTCACCAATAGAACTCAAGAAAATAAGAGCAAACATAACACGAAGATCTTACAAAGGTCAAAAGGTGATATCACGAATATAGGTTTGCAGGAATTGAAGGAAGCGTAAAAGAAACACTTTTCACTGCACAATCTTTGTGACAAAATATGGGAAAAAATCGAGCTGAAGACAAATGGGTAAAGCACTTATAGAGCAGAGTATTAGAAGGAATTGCTGTACCAAATCAAACAGAGAAATTATACTGGGGAAGTGCAGCAAATCAAAACAACAGAATACAGGACTCAACTGATGGAACAAATTCACGAGTTGACTGTGCAAGGACACCTAAGAGCAAAGAAAATAGCAGATAGATCCACTAGTTATGTTCATTGCCCAGGAATCAGAGATGTGAGCAGATCTTGCTGGCCATGCACTATCTGTCAAAGGACATACCAGGAGGAAGGGTGGTTGAGGTGTTACTGGGGGAGATTTATTAATTAAAGATTAATTAATAATGTGATTAATATATGGTGAAGTGCAAATTCTTAATTAATATCTAACTAATACTTTAATTAAATATTAATAAATTAATTAGGTGATGGATATGTATGTGATATGCAAAATTAAATTAATTAATATACAAGTTGGAGTAATAACCAAATTTAATATCAATTTTTTTTCAAATACTTAATATGAAAACCCATGTTTCTTCCAAAAACGAGGATGTCA
The DNA here is from genome assembly GCF_004210375.1 of Tachypleus tridentatus. Lineage (NCBI taxonomy): Eukaryota > Metazoa > Arthropoda > Merostomata > Xiphosura > Limulidae > Tachypleus > Tachypleus tridentatus. Next base: position 24,954,779 of record NW_027467782.1, on the reverse strand, counting down.
TCAGCAGCATAATATGATCATGTCACTAATGTCAGAGGGCGAGCTGCTAGAAGTGATGCCATAACCACAAGACGAAGTGTCAACATTGATCTTTTTATATTATAACACTAGATTTATAGTTTTCGCTTTTAGAGTCACTTTAAAAGTGTCTTATGATTGAAAACAACACACTATGATTTTGGTAAATGTAGTTTTACTGTATTGTAAAATAAGACTTCAGATATATGGCATATTTTACATTTTTAAATACGCTATTTTTTTTTACTTGTCTAAAACTCCACTATGTTTTAGGTACATTCCAATGTTAGAAATTAAAACATGTTTAGAAGACCTAGCCAGGAGACTTGTGATACTTTCCACAGAAAACAACCAGCAGAAAGAAGACAACTTCGACAATTTTACTGACATCCAACAGCCAAACTTCCCAGAAAAAATTTATATTTTCCAGAAACATCTAAAAACAACATCTTAAACGATTTTTTCAAAGAATTTTCTCACAAAACCATCTACATAATTTCACAAAACAGAAAGTTAAACAATCCTACAAAAAGAGACATTAATTCCATTAAAACCTAAAACAAGGCAAAAATATAAAAATTTTAAAAGCAGATAAAGAAAACGCTATAATCATAATGAACACAAATGAATACATCCAAAAAATGAAGAACATTCTGTCAGACACAAACAAATTTAAACCAATAAAACAAATCCAACAGACACACGAAACGCTTGTTTGTTTGTTTTTTGGAATTTCGCACAAAGCAACTCGAGGGCTATCTGTGCTAGCCGTCCCTAATTTAGCAGTGTAAGACTAGAGGGAAGGCAGCTAGTCATCACCACCCACCGCCAACTCTTAGGCTACTCTTACCAACGAATAGTGGGATTGATCGTCACATTATAACGCCTACACGGCTGGGAGGGCGAGCATGTTTTGGCGAAACTCGGGCGCGAACCCGCGACCCTCAGATTACGAAGCGCACGCCTTAACGCCCTATCGATGGTAGAATAAAACGTGTCTCATTTATTTTCAATGCATTCTCCATTAAGTATAAACCGAATCTAAACGAACTCATATACTAAACTTTTGTAGCTTATACACTACGCAACTGTAACTGTTTTAACCTATACACTAAACTGTTTTTACTTATGTACCAAACTGTTCCAACTTATAAACTAAACTGTTGTATACTTGGTAGCGACTGATGAAAAAGAAAAGATACATCAATATACTTGTATAAAATGAGGAATCTTTTCAGAACAAGAAACTGTTCCAATATAAATACGATAACAGTAATTAATTTATATCTATGACTTATATTTCTTAATATTAATTTCATTTTTTGTTATTTACCTTTCACTGTTTTCCAGTTTTATGTAGATAGCTCGAAATCGTTTGTTTTTTCGAAGATCATTTTACTTTTAATAAACTGCATAATATTTTTCGAATTTTACCTATTGTTTTTTCCTTGCACAGACTATTTTTATTTGTATTACATGACCTATTATTTGTGGAATTATTTTTATGTAAGTTCAAGTGTTGCTAACGCTCAGTAGTGAGGGAGAACTTAAATCAGGAAGAAGGGACACGAGCTAAACTGGGAAAAGAAGATAAAATGAAATAATTATCATTTTAATTATTTAAATATTTCTTTTGCTGTCTTTAACAGTTAAAACCAGATCAGACTCTCGGACCTGAAAATATCTACATCAGCAGCTTGACTAACCATAGTTACACTGTGTGGTGATAGGCATGCTAACATTCAACGTGCGTCGTGCGATACTAGCCGGTTTTAGAATCTTTCAAGAAATATTTTTTTTTTTACATGAGCTTGTTTGTTTGTTTTAATTTCGCGCAAAGCTAAATGAGGGCTATCTGTGCTAGCCGTCCATAATTTAGCAGTGTAAGGCTAGAGAGAAGACAGCTAGTCATCATCACCCACCGCAAAGTTTTGGGCTACTCTTTCACCAACGAATAGTGGGATTTACCGTCACTTTATAACGCCCCCACGGCTGAAATGGCAAGCATGTTTGGTGTGACAGGGATTCGAACCCGCGACCCTCAGAGTACGAGTCGAACGCCTTAATCCACCTGACCATTCCGGGGCTTTACATGAGATAAAATCCACCTAGTGGTAGAACCTACATATTTCTCCATTTATAACATTTACTACTAAATGTGAACAATAGTTGAAGGATCAGGCAGTAATTTTTAGGTGAGCATGCAACAACTTTTTAGGTGACAGATAAAAACATTTTCCAGTTATGTTTCGCCTTATTTGAACTCTGAGTTGTAACAACGGTTATATCAACAATTGTATTGTAATCTGTGATGCATGCAGTTTTCATTCGTAAATTTTTAAGTGAACAAGAAACGAACACCTTTATATATACGCTGCTGGCCAAAATCTTAAGCCCAATGAACATAAAGAAAAATATGCAATTTGCATTGATAGATTCAACCACTTATTTGAGTAGAGCTTTGAAAGATGAAAATAAGAAAAGGGAAAATAAAAATGAAAACCTTTTTTAGCATTTAATAGGGAAAATGTGGACACTATGAAATTAGCCTAAATACTAGCTGGTCTAAAGTTTAAGGCAATACTGAAACGAAGCGTTAATCGGTAAACACGTAACGAAATTTAGTCATTTGTGTTCAAGCATTAGCGTTGTCAACATCTCCCACTGATATTTCCTGTGTTACATTGGGTAAAAACATGACCAAGACTAAAACGTTGACAGTGTTTGAACGTGGCAGAATTGTCGAGCTGCAAAAGCAGGTCTCTCTCAAAGTGCCATCACTGGTGAGATTGGGCATAGTAAAAATGCTGTAAATTTCTTAAAAGACCCTGAGGGATACGGAACGAGAATTTCAAGTGTTCAGCCCAAGAAAATTTCGCTGGCGTTGAGCAGGAGGATTCGACGGGTTGTCAGGCAAGAAACTAGCTGATCATCGAACCAGATTAAGGCCCTTACACACGCAGAATGTAGCTCAAGAACAATAAGTGTTTTTTTTTTATAGCAAAGCCACCTCGGGCTTTGAAACCACCGAGGGAAATCGAACCCCTGATTTTAGCGTTGTCAATAACAATAAGACGGCATCTACAAGAGAAAGGCTTTAAAAACCATAAACGTCTTAAAAGGCCATGCCTCCTTCTACACCACGAAACAGCTTGGTTAAACTTTGCTGAGAAGCACCAAACATGGGACGTGGAAAAGTGGAAGAAGATTTTGTTCTCTGATGAGAAAAAAATTTAACCTTGATGGTCCAGATGGCTTCCAACGTTACTGGCACGATAAGGACATCCCACCGGAGACATTTTCTACACGACACAGTGGAGGAGGTTCCATCATGATCTGGGATGGTTTCTCCTTCCATGGAACAGTGGAGCTTCAAGTTATTCAGGGGCGTCAAACAGCAGCTGGCTACATTGGCATATTGGAGAGAGCATCCTTATTGACTGAAGGTCTCACTTGTGTGGAAATGACTGGCTCTTTCAGCAGGACAACGCTGCAATTTACAATGCCCGCAGAACAAAGGATTTTTCATTGCGAATAACGTAACTCTTTTGAACCATCCAGCGTGTTCGTCCGAACTGAACCCAATTGAAAATGTTTGAGGGTGGATGGCAAGGAAAGTCTATATAAATGGACGACAATTCAAAACAGTGCATGATCTTCGTGAAGCCATCTTCATCACTTAGAATACCATTCCAGCTAGCCTTCTGCAAACGCTTATATCGACCATGCCAAAGCGAATGTTTGAAGGTATTCGAAATGACGGCCGTACAACTCACTACTTAGACCTCTTGCTGGGCATTTCCTATACTGTTTAGGACTTCTTTATGGTATGGTCTTAAACTTTTGACCATCTAGTATCTAGGTTAATTTCATAGTGTTCACATTTTTGCTGTTAAACGCCAGAAAAGTTTTTTTTTTTTTTTTTTTCCTTTTCTTATTTTCATCTTTCGAAGCCCTACTCAAATAAGTGGTTGAGTCTAACAACGCAAAATGCAAATTTTTTCTTTATGCTCATTAGGTTTAAGATTTTGGACAGCAGTGTATATACATCAACCTCATTCCTAAAAGGTTTACTAACATCTGCTAAACATATTTGAATTGTTTGGCTTGGTAATTTAATTTAGGGTATCCAGGTAGCCAATCAGGTGGAGGCATTGCACTCCGTTCTAACAGTGGATACAAGCTGACCCGCTGTCAGCTAATGACATTGCAAAGTCAGGTGCAAGCTACACGTTGTCTCAACAATATAATAAGTGATAGACCCTTGTTGAAAGACAGAGACTACATCCGACTTTAATATTGACAAAGACATTGTAGGATACATTATGATGAATTACGGAACATCTATGAATTGGGTTTGAAGAAAGTTTCGATATATTGACACACAACATCCATTACAATTATTACTTACCAGATGATACAATACTTGAAAGACCCGATATGAAAATTATAAGTTCAGACAGATGGGAATCTCCGTTATGGGCTGTTCTTACAGACGCGTTTGCAAATGGTCGAAGAACGTACAATATCATCTTGATGTTTGTATTTGAGGTAAAATGTTGACTAATTGTGTCTTTAAAAGTGTCCTGAAAAACAATAGAATTTTTAAGTTCATATGTTTTTCTTTACTTTTATCTCTAAATCATAACAAATCGAAAAATAAACAATATCTGTTTGTTTGTTTAGAAATTTCGCGCCAACCTACACGAACGTTATCTGCGCTAGTCGTCCCTACTTTAGCAGTGTGAGAAGAAAGAGAGAAGGCAGGTAGTTATCACTATCCACCATCAACTCTTGGACTATTCTTTTACAAACGAATAGTAGGATTAGCCGATAATTATAATGCCCCACTCCTGAGAGGGCGAGTATGTTAGGTGTGACGGAGAAAACAATATGGGACACATTCTTGATGACTAGAAACCCACTTGAAATAAAACTTTTTTCAATCACGTTAACTCGATACACCCCAATATTAAGTTCACCTGTGAACAGGTAAAAACTAACCAAATAGCATTTCTTAACCTCAAGATTCCTATAACTGATACACAATTCAAAACAGAAAATGGCCCGGCATGGCCAAGCGCGTTAAGGCGTGCGACTCTTAATCTGAAGGTTGCGGGTTCGAATTCCCGTCACATCAAACATGCTCGCCCTTTCAGCCGTGGGGGCATTATAATGTGACGGTCAATTTCATTATTAATTGGTAAAAGAGTAGCCCATGAGTTGATGGTGGGTGGTGATGATTAGCTGCCTTCTCTTTAGTCTTACACTGCTAAATTAGGGACGGCTAGCGCCTAGGAAGGTCGAAATGTTGTTCTCTCCCTATCCAAAAAAAAAAAAAGTGTTAATACTCGTACTAGCCGTTCTGAGATACAACATCGGACACAGCGTAAATGGTATAAAAAGGAATTATATAAACTTAGAAACACATTTATCAAACTCTATGAAATATTTATGTCCTTCCTTAAACAGGATTCCCTTCAGAGTAAGTAAAATTACCTAGCGACAAGAAATGTATTTCTATACATTTAAAACATTATGTTTCATGTACAACTGGGTACCACCATACGACAAGTTGGTATGGATGTGTTGGCGGTAAATAAACTATAGATTCTACATAGACTTCGCCCATAAACAAGGACAGATTTTTGACAAAGGTTTTGAGATGAGTTGTTTTAATTGCTAATGTTAAATGGAGTCTGACTGCTGCTAATTTTTAAATTTTTAGAAGAAATCGATACTATGATAAATGTTATCTTAATACGAGCCATTTGGTCTGTAAACTACCATAAGTTGGGAATTTTGATAGAAACTACAGTTACTGACGTTCTAATCTTTTATGAGACTAAAACACTATTTTCCTTCTCCATATTAAAATATCTGTTTTTCCTCTCAACTACTTCCAATTAACTGACTTTCCCTTAAAACAGATAAATCTTAATTTTATGATACTATCCTTTAATGTTAATTTCAAATCAAATCGACATTAATGTATCTCAAGACAGCTGGTATGGGTATTAAAACTTTTGTTCAAATAAAGTAGAGAGCAACATTTCAACCTTCTAAGGCCATCTTCAGGTTAACAAAAAAATAAATTTAAAACAGTTTCAGATGGCCTAAGAAGGTTGAAATGTTGGTCTCTACTTTATTTTAATAACAGTTAATACCTATACCAGCCGTCTTGAGATACATTTTTACTTCAAGTGAATTTCTCGTCAGCACGAATTACTTCTGTTGAAGAAAGCCTCTTCATTTTCAATGATCACATAGCACTGAGTAATAACATCAGCTTCTTTCTGATGTAGTCAGTTCTGGAGGTTCAGTGTTTTCGCTCACCAGTGGCACAACGGTATGGCTGCAAACTTACAACGCTGGAATCTGGGTTTCGATACCTGTGGTAGGCAGGACACAGATAGTCCATTGTGTTGCTTTGTGCTAAACTTCAAATAAACCTCAGTGTCTTTATTTGATATTTATTACTATTTTAAAGATACGGTGTTTCTTCTTGTATCTAAGCCTTTGTCTACAACTTACTCTTTACAATGACATCCATTAAGCACGTGTATGCCGCGTGTTTTATTGTACGTACCATTATATTGTAATTGTTTAAATCTGATTTATCTAAACTTCCGATTAAATACGAAATCTTACTCAATGTAATGTTGGTTCCTGAAATTTTAATATTATGAACTACTGTAATTTACTTTTCTTTGAGATATTAACGCAGACGATGGAATTTATGGACATTTTGAAACATCAGTATTAAAGACGTTTTTAGTATTACAAAGTTTTTAATATTTCTTACAAAACTTCGTTTTCCACCTGATGAATCAGCTACACATACTATATATTCTTTTGATTCATCAGTTTTCTTATTGCTCAGATAAACGTCATTTATTTGATTTATTCGAATCCCCGTCACACCAAATATGCTTGCTCTTTCAACCGTGGGGGCGTTACAATGTACGGTCAGTCCAACTAGTCTTACACTGATAAATTAGGGACGGCTAGCGCCTATAGCCCTCATGTAGCTTTGCGCGAAATACAAAAACAAACATACGCAGGCAACCTTTTTCCAAAGTCAAGTTACGTTTTTAGAAAAACAAAATTTCCTTAACCTGACAATTTAGAAAGACAATATTTCTATTTATAAGTTCCTCTTATATAAAGAAATTAATAACTATATTTGGTTGAAAAAATAACATTAAATGTGATCTAAAAATAATGTAGCGTATGTTTGAAATTATTCATACATTACCGTAAGCAGAATTACTGTAACAAACAATATCACTTACAGTTTCCTGACTTGCGAGGTCTGTATCGACAAACTGCAGTTTATAACAACATGCAAGAGCTGTAAGCCAACAAAACCGAGTTCAGCCGAATCAGTTGCTTTTCTATTGCTTTCAAGTAATCTTTGTACTTGAAGCCAATGCAGCGCCCTCTAGCATTGTCGTATGAAATCAGTGTTTATTTCAACAAATCGGCAGTTTTGAGGAATAATGTTGTTCCTTGAGATGTAACCTAAGATACAACGTTGTTTTACTCTAATAGTAATAGAGGTCTTTAACCACAAAGATAAACATTGACCTATCAGTTATGTGCCCGCTACGGATTTCGAAACGTGGTGTTTAGCTTTATAATCCTTCAAATTTACATCTGAACGACTTGGGGGAGGAGAGATTTATTGGTAAACCTATGTTATGCTTACAGGGGAATCTATTTAATTTAAAAATATCATAATCAATCTATATTTTAATGTAATAATTCGGGTGGGAAGCTTCTTTATACGTTTTAATCTGGATTTCGTATAATTACTTTAACATTATTGTCTTTATCACAACAACAGTTTTCAGTGTAGCTGTAATATGTTAATACCCTTAGATACAAAGAAAAATTAACCATAGATACAAATGTTCGTTTTATTTGAATGATGTTAGACAGTTTTAATATTTCAAGTTCTACTTTATGTCGTACAAGGATATTTTATTTCTCTCATCTTGTCACTGAAGAGTAGTTTTCCATGAGAAATTCCAGTTATGAGAATGTGACTTTTGTGGGAGGTTAATTGGTTTGTTTTGAATTTTGCGCAAAGCTACACGAGGGCTATGTGCTCTACTCGCCCCTAATTTAGCAGTGCAAGACTAGAAGGAAGGCAGTTAGTCATCACCACCCAACGCCAACTCTTGGGCTAATTTTTTACTAACAGATAGTAGTGCTGACCATCACTTTATAAAGCTTCCACGGCTGAAAGGAAGAACAAGTTTGGTGTGACGTGGATTTGAAACCGCGACCCTTAATTCAGATTACGAGTTGTGCGTTTTAACCACCTGACCATCTAAACTTACTGTTGACCTCTGAGCGAGAAATATATTGATATATTTCATGCCGCTATCGACCTAGAGTATGAATAAATCTCAGTTTTAGTGCATTTAAAAGAAGATAATTAATTGAGACCATTTATATTTATATATAACTGTAATTAGGCCTAAAGCGTCCGATTGATAATCTCGGTTTGAACCTCTGTCACCAAACATGCTTGGTCTTTCAGGAGTGCGGGTGTTATAATGTTTCAGCCAATCCTACTGTGCGTTGATATAAAAGCAGTCTTGGAGTTAGCGGGAGTAGCGTTGACTAACTACCTTTCCTCTAGTCTGTCACTGTTAAATTAGGGACGACTAGCATCAACCTCTTCTGATCTCACTTATAATAGCTCTCTTTTCTATAACATAGCACACTAATGAAAAGGGTTTGGTCTGTTACTAATGCTTCATGGGCCATATTGCATGCTGAGCCATTCCCAGCACTTTGGACAGAGTGAGTCACTTCCATACAAGTGACAATAGTACGTGTCTTGAATGTGTTCCACATCCGAATGGTTTATAATTAAAATGTATTAAAAAACAATAAAATATATAGCTTTTATACTAACGATTTGAAATGATTAAAATAACATTTATCATAGTTTCGATTTCTTCAACGACTTCACGTCTCGAAAATCCAAAACTTAGCAGCAATCAGACTCCATTTAACATTAGCAATTAAAACAACTCATCTCAAAATCTTTTGTCACAAAATACGTCCTTGTTTATGGGCGAAGTCTATGTAGAATCTATAGTTTATTTACCGCCAACACATCCATACCAACTTGTCGTATGGTGGTACCCAGTTGTACATGAAACATAATGTTTTAAATGTATAGAAATACATTTCTTGTCGCTAGGTAATTTTACTTACTCTGAAGGGAATCCTGTTTAAGGAAGGACATAAATATTTCATAGAGTTTGATAAATGTGTTTCTAAGTTTATATAATTCCTTTTTATACCATTTACGCTGTGTCCGATGTTGTATCTCAGAACGGCTAGTACGAGTATTAACACTTTTTCTTTTTTTGAATAGGGAGAGAACAACATTTCGACCTTCCTAGGCGCTAACCGTCCCTAATTTAGCAGTGTAAGACTAAAGAAAAGGCAGCTAATCATCACCACCCACTACCAACTCTTGGGCTAGTCTTTTACCAATTAATAGTAAAATTGACCGTCACATTATAATTCCCCCACGGCTGAAAGGGCGAGCATGTTTGATGCGACGGGAATTTGAACCCGCTACTCTCAGATTCGGAGCCGAACGCCTTAACCCACCTGGCTACGACAGGCCACCCATCCTACGTCATCTTCAGACTAAGAAAGAGAGAGTTTGCAAGTTACCGTTGCCAAACACGTCTTAGGTACGAGAGTATAAACAGGTAAGGAATTGTAGGAGCGTTGTTGAAGTTGAATGTTAGGTTATTAATTAGTATAGGAATAAAGGTGTTCCCTTATATTGGTATAATTTTGGTTTTATTTGCTGCATAAGTAGGTCTTCTTTGGTTTTGCGTTTGTTTATATTTGTTTCCCTACTTAGTATCTGGTTTTTTTTTATGGTTGTATTGTGTTTATTTTATTTGCAGTGTTTTCTTATTAAGGTGGATAAAAAACTGTCATGAGTGTAAAAAGCAGAGAATAATAATAAATAATTTCACGTCTGACTGTGTGATAGTTACAATTGGTGTGCCTCTGGGCTCTGTGCTGGGTCCTCTGCTGTTTATGACTGGTAAATATTTACAGATAACTTTAAGCTTTTTGGGTTGGGTAACTGTACCAAAGATGCTGCAGACTTATAGGGAGATAATTTGATGCATGAGTCGATACATAACAGATAATATATCTCAGAATGGCTGGTATGGAAATTGACACTTTTATTGATAAAGAGAGAACAACGTTTCTACCTTCTTAGATCATCTTCAGTTTAACAAGGAGAGTTTGAAACTGATTGTTGCTGGACATATCTTAGGGACGAGAGTATAAACGGGTATTGGATTGTAGTGGCGTTATAGTTGGATGTTACGTTATTAATCAGTATAGTTATTAATGTCTTCCTTTATATTGGTTTAATTTTAGTTTTAGTTGCTGTATAAGTAGGGCTACTTTGATTTTGCATTTGTTTCCCGACTTACTATTTGGGAGTTTTCCACGGTTATGTTGTGTTTATTTGACTTGCAGTGTTTTTCTGCTTATTTTTCCAATACAGAAGTCGTGGCAGTTGTTACATTGTATTTGATAAATTATGCTGGTGAGTTTGTCAGTGTATTTTTTACGTAGTATGAACTTTACTTTTATTCCTGGTTTTTGAATAAATTTGGTGTTTACTGGAATGTTGTGTTTTGTTATAAGTTTTTTCCAAATGTTGGTCATTTTTTTGCTGATCTTGGGAATAGGTGGTATGCAGCAGTATAAGGTTTTGTTGTTTGTTGTATTTTGGGATACAATGTTATTGAGTGAGAATAGTTTTGTGGCTGTGTTATTTGGTTTCTTAATATGGTGAATATTTGTTATGCTTCATGCGCTGATTCCTAGAGAATGTATAATCCGGTGTGGATGATTTTTCTGTGAATTTCTGTTTTACATAGCTTAGAAAGAAGCTGTTGCAGTCATTTAACCGATCTCAATCCACTTGAGCACATCTGGGATTTGATAGATCAAAATCTTGACAAATCAAAAGTTACTTCCAAAGAAATTTTACGTAATTGTATTGGAGACATTTGGAATAAAATCTCAAAGGACACTTTGATTAAATATATTGTAAGAACGCTTGAAAGATTGTCTGCAGAGGGAGATACACAGCATATTGACTGTTTGCTGAACCCAAGCACTTCCACTGAGTTTCTTTTGTATTGGATACGAAAATTAATATAATTTTGATGTTTTACCTGTGATTTACTTTCAGAAGCCTTAAATCAGATTTCTTTATTTTGTTCTAACACTTTTAAAAGAAAGCTTTACAGATATACAAATGATAAGGGTTGGATTTAAGTTTTTAAAATAATTTTAGTTTGGCTTAGAGGATGAGACAACCGAGATGAGCCTAAAGGTCTCTTGTTGTTCCTAAACGTTATGTTGTTATGTTTGTTCAGTACTGTTCTATAATAAAAATGCAGTTGGTTGTTTATTTTATACAGCATATAGAAAATGACGGTATTGCTCTTAATTACTGAGAATTTAGCATATTATTTATGTTTTTTAAATGCAAATTAATATAGTGATAAGAGAATCACTAATGGATTTCAAAACCGCGCTTGTGGTATTAAATTAAGATTGAATTATCTTGCTTATTATGAACCAGAATATTAAGGAAGTTTTGCTACTATTTTGTATTTTGAATTTTTTATCTATGACAAAACTGTTTGTCCCTGCCTATAATTTTCAGTCGGTGTAAATAAAGTCAGTCAGCAACAACCTACTATCCATAATCAGAACTAAGGATTGACTGTCAATCTTATAACGTTTCCAGAGCTTAAAAATTTATCACTGGGTCAACCAGCGTCGTTATGACGGGAAACAAATGTTGACAATAAGTACTTCTAAAATAGGGTTTGCTATTAAAAGACATGAAATAGTAATTATAGTACAACTAAGACACGGATATTTGATACGAATGCTGAAACAAAAAGAATTAAAGAAACACAGACATCTGATTATAAGATATTAAAAATAAAACCATAATATAATTCTGTTTTTGTTTTTGAAATTTGCTCAAAGCTACTCGAGAGCTATTTGCGCTAGCCGTCCTTATTTTAGCAGTGTAAGACTAGAGGGAAAACAGCTAGTCATCACCACCCACCGTCAACTCTTGGGCTACTCTTTTATTAACAAATAGTGGAATTAACCATAACGTTATAACGCCTCCACGGCTGAAAGGGCGAGCATGTTTGGTGCGAGTGGGATTCCAACTGCGACCCTCAGATGACGAGTTGAACGGCTTAACCCACCTGGCCAATATAATTCTAATAACATATTTTGATAACTGTTAAATTGACTTTGAGTAGCATAAGTGTTTAGTGACTACATATATATACATTTCGATATAAGCCGTTCAAAATTCTTCGCTGTCAGTTAGCGCATCCTTAATCCCCTGACTTTATATCATTATTCATAGGTACAGTACCTTTAAGTTTATTATATTTCTAATTGCTTTTTAGAGTGTTTTTCTTATGATTTATAAATTGCTCCTGAAGTATAATTAATTTTTACAAAACTACACCTTTGATTCGAAGTTATATAGTGTTACAGTATGTAACGTTGGTTTTCATTCAGTCAATAGATTTGTTTTAGTTTATGTATCATAAGTGCAACAACTGAAATGGTAACAAAAACACATGAATAAAAATTATATTTTGGTAATTATTTTATGAGTTTCATATGCCCTCAGCTCCTCAGAAAGTTAAATCTCACTCAACTTTTTGTACAATGGGTTTTATAATAGTTTTAATTCTCTAAGTATAATTCTCATACATAAAAACACACAAATGTAAATAAAATATTTAATTTAAAATAATTTAAGTGTAAAAGAATGTTAACTTTTTAATTGATAGGTGTCCAAGTTTTTATTTGTGTGGCGGCAAGGTTGTATGAAAAGTGTGAATATAAATATTAAGTATTTAAAATGTATTTAAAGTAATTATTGAAAAACAAAAGTATACATTTTATGACCATTGTATTTATGCTTCGGTTTAGCAGAAGAAAAGTTAAATCTTCTGTGTTACGGTGCTTCTTTCTTTTTTTAAACAATCAGCAGGAATTGCCACTATATCATGTTAATTTAAGCCTGAAAACTAATGACAATTTGGAGCGTGACTAACTGAGTAAGTTAATTTGGGGTCAACACTTTATTATAGTTACTTTATAGAACGAAGTTTTATAGTTGAAGAAGAATAACATTAACAGATCCATGCACTTAAGAAAAGGCATGTTAGCAAGTACTATTAACTCGACTGTGGTGGTAAATTAAAACCAGTGTTTAACCTTTTTCACTGACCCGTTTGAGAATCTAATTTTGAAAGCTATGAATCCCCTCCCCAGAAAAAATCACATAAATACATACACAGAAAATAATGGAGGAATAAAATAAATATTTTTGCCCCCAGTTTACTGACTCCTTGAAGCCCTTTCATGGACCACCAGTTAACTGTTATGAACCTTCGATTTAAACAATGGTAGAGGCTGTGATATTAGTAAAATAGGAAACATAATTGACAGAAAACATATATAAGAGGTATAAAATATTAATGTTTTAACATCTAAAAATAGTTGTCACTACTGTAGTGTTGGAAGTGTTAGAAATAAAATTGGTGGATTCAAAGCAGTTGTGGAAACTGAGAATTTTGATATTATGGGTATCACTGGGATTTGGTTGGATTTGAACAATTTTTATCACATTTTTCTTTTGAAATACCAGGTTATGGATTATTTAGTAGAGATAGAGTATTGGAAAAGGGGAGGAATAACTATAAGGAAGGAGTGAATTTCACCTTGTTGAGTTAGAACATATTAAGAAAATAGTACTGGGTTTGAGTGTTTGTGGATTTAAAGGGAAAGTCTTTTAACTATAATTTGTTATAGACCACTAATTCAGAATATGGAATTTTATGAGAAATTATTTAATGAAACAGAATGATAGCTGAAAAAAGATATTACTATGAGATATTTTAATTTCAAGGATATTAATTGGAAATACTTTTCAGTTTGACAGTGAGGGGATAGGTTTTTGAAAATTGTTCAGAACACTACAAGAGTGTTAAAGCACTTATATATTAACAGATGTTTCAATATAGAATACAGGAGATAAATATGAATGACAATTATAAACAATGTTGAAAGTGATGTCCGTTGGCATCAATACAGGTCTGGATCCTTCTTATTTTGTTTCTAAACACTGCTATCAGTTGCTGGCTTGAAATAGACTGAATGAATGCTGTTATTGCTGCTTTCAAAGCTGCACAGTGACTTTCTGAACACCCTGTATTAGATTTAATATTAGCATCTGATGTGAATATGATAAAAGTTGAGTTTGGTGAGTGCTTAAGTACAAGTGACCATTGCATTATTAGGTTTGGGATTTTACTTCATGTAGAATTTAAGAAAAGAGTACCCCAATTACAAATATCAGAAAAATCCATTTTGATAGAAAGAGACATGATCTGGCTTCTGTAGTTCATGAAGAGTTGGGAGGAGATCTTGAACATGTGTGGGAAGCATTTAGGAAAAAAAAAATGCTTACAGAACATGCATATTCACAACAGAAAACAATAGGGCAATGAATCAGAATAAACCAGTGTGGTTTAGTAAAGGTTTAAGAGGTTGTGTGAGGGATAAACATAATGCATTCATGAAATTTAAAATTACTGAAAATAGTAAGAACTTACAGGACTAAGAAATCAAGAGAGTTGGTTAAAAAGAAAATTAAAAGGGCAAGTAATACATGTGAATGAGGGTTGGCTCAAACAGTGGATAAGGAATTCTTTAGAAATATGATGGACAAGCAAAACATGAAGATGGGGATTGGGCCTCTTAAAAAATTATAGCAAAAGGCTGAACTAAGAAGATTATGAGGTGGTAATCTTATTACATTATATGAGTTCTTCAGTTGTTACAAAGAAATATACAGGTATTATGCTTTAGCTAGAACACTTGATGTTTGGGGAATATATTGATGTAAAAGATATTTTAAGTTCTGAAATTGTAAGAAAAAAATTGGGAAACCTAAGAATTGATAAAACCTCTGGACCACACAACTTTTATCTGAGAAGTTTAAAGAAACTTAGATATTTTTATGTGTGAATACTAGCTAACATTTGTTTATAGGTCATTGAGTCATGGAAGAGTATTAAAAGATTAGAAGTTAGTTAATAGTAGTTCAATATTTAAAGGAGGTGATGAACATTGTCCAGGCAATTATAGGCCATTTAATCTTACATCAGTAGTTGGAAAGGTTTTTGAAAGGATGATTTAAGATGTATTGCAGAATCACTTAAAGCAGTTTGATATAGTGTCAGAGAGCCAGCATGGCTTCAGTAAGGGAAAATCTTTAATTATGATAAGAAACCCACTTGAAGTAAAAATGTATTCTCAAGAAGGTTAGTATGGGTGTTGAAACTTTGATTAAAATAAAGTACAGGTGACCTAAGGACGTTGAAAGGTTGTTTTGTACTTTGGTTAAACAAGACTTTTCCTTTAATTAAAATAATCTTCTGGTCTAATTTGAGGATGTAACTGTGAGGGCTGATGAAAGAAGAATTTTGAATTTGGCTTACTTGATTTTCAGAAAGCATTTGATAAGGTACCTTGTAAAAGACTTGTTACAAAAATTAAGTTTGTGGATGTGAGGAAAATGTTATTAAGTTGGATAGAAAACTATCATGAGTGTAGAAAGCACAGAATAGTAATAAGTAGCTTCAGGTCTGACTGTGTGATAGTTACAACTGGTGTGCTTCTGGGCTCTGTGTTGGGTCCTCTGCTGTTTATGACTGGTATTAATGATATGGACTGTGGAATGACTAATAAAAATTTACAGATAACTTTAAGATTTTTGGGTTGGGTAACTGTACCAAAGATGCTGCAGACTTACAGAAAGATAATTTGATGCATTGAGTCATAACATGACAGATAATGTGTCTCAGAATGGCTGATATGAGTATTAGCACTGTTATTGATAAGGAGAGAACAACACTTTGACCTTCCTGAGTCACCTTCAGGTCAACAAAGAGAGTTTGCAACTGATTGTTACCGGACACATCTTAGGGACGAGAGTATAAATGGTATGGAATTGTAGGAGGCGTTGCAGTTGGATGTTAGGTTATTAATTAGTATAGGAATAAAGGTGTTCCATTCTGAGATGCATTTTTATTTCTAGTGGATTTCACATCATCATGAATAACAGATAATGTTTATTCATAATTAAGGTGATGCATGTAGATTTTCATAATTCCAATTTGAAAACTGTGGTTGAAGGAAAAGATGTTGTTGTGATCACAAAATCACTTAAGTCATTTAAATAGTGTATTGTAGCCAGCAGTAGGGCTGATAGGATTTTGGGTAGCATCCATAGTAATATTGAATATGAGACAAGAGATATTGTTTCATTGTATAAATCATTCATACGGCCTTATTTAGAATACTGTACACACTTTTGGGCTCCATTCCTGAACAAAAATATTTAATTGTTGGAGAAGGTTCAGAGAAATGCTATTAGGATAATATACTCTTCAAAAAAAAGAAACGCAAAAGGGTTATTTTTGTTATTTTAAAGAGAAATATATGTAATAACGTTACAAGCTCAGAGTATGTGATGTAACACATGTTAAGGCACTGATTGTCAGACCAAAATGACGATAAAAGTTTTGCACTTTGAAAACGGAGGAAAACATCGGATTTTTTGCCAAAATGCATGTGTGTCCAATAAATTTGTTTGAGGATCTGCATGTTCTGCAAGTGCAACATGTGCAAAATCCTATAAAAGTGACAGGTTCTCGGTTTCCATAGCTCAGTGTTAAGCGACCGACATGCAATACAGTTACGCCAAGACTGACTGAAGCACAACGCAACAATGCCATTGGTCGCTTGGAAGCAGGCGAATCTCGATCAGATGTTGCCAGAGCTGTGAATGTCCACCCAAGCACCATCACAAGGCTATGGAATCGTCACCAACAACATGGATCAACTTGTGACTGTCCACGATCTGGCAGATCTCATGTGACCACGCCCGCACAAGATCGCAACATCAGGTTATGTCACCTTCGGGACAGGACCACCACTGCGACGTTTACTGCCTCAACCATACCAGGGCTGCGTAGGATTTTCGATCAGACCGTATGCAACCGTCTATGAGATTCTTAGGCCCCATGTGCAACCCATTATGGTGAATGTCAACGACATTTTTCAACATGACAACGCCCCTCCTCACACAGCCCGACTCACCACTGTCTTCTTGAGACACCACAACATCAATGTTCTTCCCTGGCCCTCCAGATCACCACATTTAAGCCCCATCGAACATCTTTGGGACGAGTTGGACCGACTTCTGCAATGGCGACAACCTCAACTGCAGACTCTACCTCAGCTTGCAGCAGCTTTGCAGGCTAAGTGGACAGCCATTCCACAGGATGTGATTCATCATCTCATTACTTCCATGGGCAGGAGATGTCAAGCAGTTATTGATGCTTACGGGGATACTTGTTATTGACGTTGAGTGACGTTAAACTTCATCTAGTGAGCATGGACTTTGCCTTTGCAGACTTTGGATGTTCAGCAGTTAATGTGCAAAGTTTCACACATGTCATACAGAACTACCCGGAATAAACTTGTTGACAATGTGTCTCGTATTTTGCCTTTTGTGTTTCTTTTTTTGAAGAGTATATATTGGATGTGGATTGTTCTGTGAGGAGAAAATCTCAAAATTTATTTCTCTGGATAGGAGAAAGGTGAAGGAGATTTGATTAAGGTGTTTAACATTATTAAGGGTGTCAGCAATATAGATCTATCAAAGGTTTTTGTGTATAACAGTGAAAACGATAAGGTAAGCAGTCATAAGTTAAAATTTTGGCAGTACTGGAGATGTTTACAGTTTAGACAGTATTACTTTCCAAGAGGGTGGTTAGTGTTTGGAATGAGCCTATGAAAGAAATGATGTAAAAATACATGATTAAATACCATAAATTTATACTGACAGATAAGTTGGAATATGTAAAGAACAGTGGAAAAGTTAGGAAATCCAAAAATAGTGAATGAGATACATCTGACATATAATGTTAAGTTAGGGTTTGGGTTCTAAACAAATTCTAATGGCAAGGTTTTCATTGAAAAGCTCAACATAATCTAGGTTTCAAATGTTCTTTTTTTTCTTTTTTATGTTTTTATAAAGGAAAGATAAGTATTCTCAATTCTGAACATTTTATGGGAAGGTTTGGAATTGATTTCAAACATATAGACGTGAATCTCTTGGTATGCAAGTCTCATGTTCAAGAGATTTTGTGTTTTTAAACTCTCACTGTTTTTGACCAAACTACAAGTTGTTATTTATATGATACACTCTACTAAACTAGGTTATCATCTGTATCATGTATTCTGCCAACTGTAGGCTGTTATCCTTATCATGCATTGACAGAATATTGTACCAAGCTGTATGTTTTCAGGCATGTCATATATTTACAAGATATTCTGAGTTATGACTTTTGCTTGAGAAAACATATTTATGCCTATGTTAAGCTACCTGGGTTTATTCATCATAACAACCCTTTTTATAACAGGTGAAACATGCTTCTCCTAAATTAAGAGCCCTTTGTTTTTTTCTGCAAATGTTTGTAGTTTATTATTTTTAAAACTGAACTTTATTAATTTAAGAATATGTAATCATTTAAATTTTTTTAATATCCATTTTCTTTATTTTTATAGAAATAATTACAAAATCAAATTAGTGAAACATGGAAGAGAAAAATACAGAACAACTTTCAGAGCTTTCTGGCTTCAAGATTGACAGGTAAGTAGAAGAAAATAAGATTTTGTGTATTATATTTCAGTGTTTTTCAGGTGTGTTTTGAATAATTTTTAATAGCAGAGAAGGCTAAACTAACACCAGTGAAGATAATTGTAAGAAATGTTGGTTACTAATTAGGAAAAAACATTTACATTTTTAATGCTTAAGTGCTTCATTAAATGTTACTACAGTGATTATTGATAAATGAATATATTGTTAAAATGAATGCAAGATCTGTTGAAAGATGCTTATCAGATGATTTAATAAAGTAAAGATTTGTTTTGTAGTCAACATTCATAATGTTTAGGGACAACAAGGGACCTGTTGGTTCATCTTGGCTGTTTCATCCTCTAAATTAGACTAAAAATATTAAATAAGTAATTTTATGAATAAAAATCTTATAGCTAGGCCCTTATCATTCATGCAGTTATCAAGTTAAAACTTGCTTAAATATACCTCTACAACATCCAACGCCCAGTCGGTCTGTTAGAAAAATAAAACATTCTTAGTGGAAGATAACTCCAACCTTGCCAAAATTCTCACCAGTAAGTATGGAAAAATGTGATGTATCATCATAATCAATTCCCTTTACAATCCTAAACACCTCAACCAGTTCCCTTTACAATCCTAAACACCTCAACCAGTTCCCTTTACTCTTAAACACCTCAACCAGTTCCCTTTAAACACCTCTTCCCTTTAAACACACCTCAACCAGTTCCCTTTACAACCTTAAACACCTCAACCAGTTCCCTTTACAATCTTAAACACCTCAACCAGTTACCTTCTCAATCTCTCTCTCTCTCTCATTTTTTTTTTCAAGGGAAAACAATATCAAAGATCTTGATCTATACTCATATGACATGCCCTCCATTCTAGGCACTAGTGATCCTCCTTTACAACAGTTTAAAGGTGAGGAACCCAAAGTTGAATACAGTACTCCAAATGTGGCCAACCCAGTAATCTATACAATGAAATTATAACCTCTTTTTACTTCAATATTTTGAAAACCTAAAATCCTATTTCTCTTACCACAAACAACAATACATTGCTTTGATGGTTTAAGAGACTATTACATCAGTATCCCTCACCTTTATTACATGGTTAAGGTTATTCTAATTTGAATCATAATTCAAGTTATGATAACCCACATGCACTATCTTGCACTTATTATAATTTAAAACCAATGCCATTTATTTGTCCAATTCACTAAATTCATTTCACATTTCAAAATCAGCAGTATTCTCTTTACAGTTAGCAATGCCAAAGATTTTAAAGTTATAAGTAAAAATAAGTAATTCAATGACCATTTCTCCATCTATGTAATTTGATGTAAATCAAAGAGAGCAAAGGTTCTAAGATTGAGCCCTGAGGTAACATGTTTGTGACATTAATCCAGTTTGTCTAAATTCCATTTGTAACAACCTTCTGCCTTTTTTTGTGCTGCTGCTCTCCTATCAAATTTGTGCACTTCTCTCTCACATGTATAAAGATAGTTTTTTACAAGTATTTTATTTGGCATCTTGTCAGATGCTTACTAAAAATTCAGATATATCCAAATCTACATGCTTACATTCATCTACAAAAACAAATTTTTTTCAAAGAATGTTTGAAAATATTTAGAATTGTACTGCATAGTCAATATTAAAGGAAAATCTTGTCCTAAATATCACAGACTAGTTAGTCTTACATCAGTTGTGGGAAATATTTTGGAATGTCTGATAAAAGATGGTTTGCAAAGTCATTTAACAATTTTTATTACCTCTCTTGAAAAGAGGAAGGAAGTTAGGTAGCTTCCAATCCATTGACACCTACCCATTATTCAAGAATTTACAAAAGAAATAGTTGCAGTGGCTCACATGGTCAATCCCTAACCTTTTTCGAAACCCTTGGGGAAATATCATATAGTCTAAAAGCCTTATCATTCATTTGTCTTATTTATTTCTTGTTAATGAGTTCAGAATTAATGCAGTTATCTTCTTTGAACTTGTTTCTATCTCTCAACTATTCAAGATGATGAACTCTGCTCAAAAGTTGATTAATTAAAAAACTAAAGGAAAAGTTGAATAACTTGGTCATCTCATAATCATCAAATACAAGCTTTCCTATATAATTCCTCAAGATAACCCATTTGTGACATTAATCCAGTTTGGCTGACCTCTATTTGTAACAACTTTCTGCTTTCTTCCATCTCGCCACTCTTCTATATAATTTGTTCACTTATCTCACACACCTATAGAGAGAGTTTTCCCAACCATTTTATGTGGCATTTTGTCAAATGCTTTCTGAAAATCCAGATATAACAAATCTACACTCTTTCCTCAAGAGGTGATTCAAAACTTTGTCCCAGCAGGCCATTGAAGCTGTGATTATCTTTCTCTTGTTTATTTATTCCAAATTGTGTGTTGTTTCCAAGAGAACCAGATACTGGCAGCCTATCATAAATTTGTTCTGCCTCAAACAATTTCTCCATCTCCCAGGTTTTACTATGGATTCATTTGTAACCCTCAGGTGGGCGTTTTCTTCAGGTTTATGGGCGATCAAGATGGACATTGTGAATGCTTACTTACATATTCCAGTTGGTTGGCAATTGCAACCATATCTTTGGGGTGAGATATTAGTTTTGTATCTAACTTTTGGGTTTGCAACAGTCTCATATGTTTTTGTCAGGTGGTGTGAGCTTTTGCTCATCATCTCCATGTTTCGGGATGTGTTTTTATTATTATATGGATAACTGGTTGCTGTTTGCTTGTTTCAAACAGGAGTTTGCCCATCATACCCTTCAGCTGTTCTGGGAGGCAGCTCTAGTGAGTTGGTTAATCAAATTGGAGAAGTCTCTCTTTCAACCTACCCAGTATCTGATTTATTTGGGTGTTTTTTCAACACACATCCCAGTCCGACTTTGACTTTATTTAATGGAGCTATCAATTTACCATGTTCTTATTGCTCCATTTTTTACAGCTTTTTAAGGATCTATCTTTGGGGATGTGGTCTTGCATGGGCTCATATTACCTTTTCTTATACCATAGTCAGTAATCTGTACTGATGGTTTGACAGGACCCACACTTTGGAAGGTATCCAGGCTTTCTCCTCCTCGTTTGGGGTTACATTTTTTCCTGGATGTTTCCTTTTGGGAATGGAGGTGTAGGTCAATCAGCATGAACCTTCTGGGGGTTGGTTTGTGGCCAAGAAGCTTTATTGTGTCAATACTCTGAAGCATCCAGCTGTACATTGATCATTTTCTCCATCTTGCCAGCCATCATCTGGTAATAATTCATGCTGACAATTCCACGGTTGTTGCTTATCTCAATCATCAAAATGACATCTATTCTTGATCTATTTATTTTCATATGTTAGGTCTTTTCTGGACCCATACTCAAGATATCTTTATCATTGTCTCTCATGTTCCAGGTGATTTCAATCGTTTTGTGGGTCATCATCCTTTTTCAGATAAAACCTCTTCAGTGGAGCAGCCTCTTTGTTTTTTGTTTTATGTTAACCTTCCCTTCATTGAAAGTTTATCACTGTAAAAGAAATGTTTTCCTGGTGAGGAGTTTTCACCTAATTGTATTACTGTTCCTCATATTTATAAGTCTCTTCCTTGGCTTTTCAATTGGGGATCCTCTGTCTCTTCAATTTTTGGTTATTGAGCAGCTTTATCTCACACCTTTTGTTTTTCTAAATACTGTAGTATTTACTTCTACACTCTCCCTGTTGATATATTCATTTTGGATTCATCATATTTTATGATGGGCTGTCCTTCTGGACTGGGATATTAATGTGATTCTTTATTTTGTCACTTTGCCACCATTCAAACCACTTTTAACTTTTCCCTTGAGACTTATTTCCTTCTACAATTAGCCTTTGGGGATCAGTGATTTTATTTATTAGCCATTTGTAAAAACTACACTGACAAACACAACACCAACATCATTTATAAAATACAATGTGATAACTGCCACAACTTCTATGTTGGAGAAACAAGTAGATAAATGGAAACCAGATTCAAAGAACACAAAAAGTCACCTTCACATCTTTTTGAACACTGCAAATCAAATGAACACAACATAACCATAGAAAACACCCAAATATTAAATAAAGAAACAAACATAAACAAATGCAAAATTAAAGAAGCTCTACTTGTACAACAAGTCAAGCCCAAAATAAACCAATACAAAGGAACACATTTATACCTATATTAATAAATATATCCAACATCTGAGCACACCCTCAACATTCCTTCACTGAGTTACACAACCCGCTTCAAACATGTGGTCAGCTATCGGTCAGTTACCTCTTTCTTTCTTTGTGAATCTGATGATGACCGAATAAGGTCGAAACGTTGTTCGCTCCTCTACGTAAAAAATTTTCTCAACCCAAACGAGTCGTTTTACATATATATTTTCTCTACAAGTGGGTTTTCTGCAGTTATGTGCAGTGAGATCCTTGAGGGTTTTTTTTTTTTTTTGCCCACACGGAAGCATTTAGAGGTGTTAGACAATGGCTTTTTATTCATTAGAACTCTTCAGTTTCTTGGGATGCATCCCCAGTTATCTTGGTGTAGTGGGCACATACATTGATCTATACTGCTTATTCTGGCTTTTCTTTGTCACATTTTTTGACCATTGGGTATTTGTTGAATTGCCCCTTGGGGGACATTGTGTAGGCTGGTATGTAGATGCCACCAAATACTACTATCTCACATTATTTGGATGATCCTGTTCTGTGACAAGTGTTCCTCAGTCAAGTGTGCTGTTTCTAAGCTAATTCCACCATAGCAAGCACTAACACAAATTACTTTGTCTAGATTGTAGCAGCCTCTGTAGAAATACCATAAGACCATTTAAAAACTGACTGTATGATATTATTGTATTATGCTGAACTGTCATGAGTAAAGCATAAGAGGATCTTGCCTGTCATAGTTGATTTTTGGATTGAATAAACTAGGGTTGGTTTGTTTTTAAAAATTTAGAACACTTGGCTCCATATTGCATTGTTTCCAGAGCACTGTTTTTAAGGGCTCCCAGATTCTACTAGTGGAGCTAGGGAATCCTTATCATACCTAGTTTTCAGTCATTGGGATGGTTATTGGACAGAGGCTTTCTTCCAGAGTGTTTGAGTGAATCCCCCACTCTATGGAAAAGAGGGTGAAGTTTAAAAGCCCTCTTACCCAGGTTCCTGGAAGTATTTTCCTAGATGTCAAAAAGAGAGGCACCAGCCTACTTGTAGTATTGATTAAAATTTAGTACCTGGCTATCAGGTTGGGTTGAGCGTGACTTTTTGTCTTGATCAATATTGGTTTAGTACTTTGTTCATGGAAGAGGGACTATTATTTCCTTGTAATTCCCTTTGCAATGTGGTCCCATCTTAGGTCCTTGTTTGATCACAGTTTGTTCCATGACGTCCTTCCCATAATTCCAAGAGTAAGTGGAATTTACTTCGCTCACATGGTTGTGGAGTGAGGATGAGTGTTCCTGATTCCAGACCTTATGAGTTCTGTTGTCTTAGGTTGAGTAAATCATACAAGGTTGCTTCATTTCAAACCTGGAGTGTTTTGAAATTCTTTAGGTTTTGCAGAAGGTTTGTCCACTTCATGCTTTGATTGTGATAGGTTGGAACATAGCATTCTATGGCTGCAGGTTAGAAACCATTCATAAATGTGTGTGTGCATGCATATGTATATAAATATCTACTATCTGGTTGAGCCCTGGCTAGTAGTGATGAAAAAACATAAAATTCGACCCACAGTAAATGAGTTAAGTTCTGGGTGAAGAACATACTTGTTCTGGATGTAGTATGGTTTTTTCCACTTTGGTGTCAATGCTCTGTTAATACATACATGATCTATGCAGAAGCTTTCTGTATGGATAATGCCCTCACTGGCATGTCCATCTTATTAGTGTGGGATTCCAGTTGTAATCTGAGAAGTGGTATGTGTTGAAAGTTAATTTCTCAAATTGAAAATGTAAATTCAATAATAGTTAACTGTACTCTCACTTCTTCTGCCCTTCCTCCCCCCACTAAGAGCTGGTGTTTGAGACGGCATATTGGGCCAGTCTTGAAAAGGTAATAACATTATTGGAAGAAGTTGGTTATGATAGTGGGTGAATTGACACTGGTAGAAATTGACATGAGACAGATATCACCAAGTGGATTTAAATGGGAAGTGAAGAACGGAGCAAGCAACAAATAGCTGTAGTGTGAGTTTAGATAAGTAGTATTGGAAATACATTTTCAGTTTAAGGAAATATAAACTTAAGCTTTGATTACAACTCTGAACCATATGCAGAAAATAATCTAAAAATGTTGCCTGGAGCCATGGGATTAACCAATTGAAGTTACCTATCAAATACACCAGCCCAACTTAAGTAAAACCTCTCAGTTAAATCATCATATTAAGAGAAACAGAATCATGAAACCTAATCTTTAATAAATTAACTTTATCAAATAGATACTTGCAGTGAGTTTATGATTGTACATATAATGTATCTATGTGGATTTTGTACTGATAATTTGTTTAGCAAAACTAAATCCAACACAGTTATAGGTTCAACATCAGATCTTGAGATTTTTTTATTTCTTGTGTATATTCATCATAAACATTGCTGAATATATCTTGTTTAATATCTAGACATATTTTTTATATTTTTAGTTCAAAAGGAGAAGATAGCACAGGTGTGCAGGTTGTAAAATATCGAAAGATGTTGAATAAATTAATAGTAACAATATTTACTGACATCAAGAAAGGTAAGACTTTAAAATAACCATACATATATTAATATATAATATTATGTGTTTAAAATGGAATTTTATTGTACAAAGTAACATTTTTATAATTAAGTACTTCAATTGGTAGTTGTAGAATAATTCCATGTAAATAGAAACAATATTGACACACCAACATTACTGATTTGTCTTAAAAGCCAGCTGTATTTGGAGGAAAAATTTCACGAATGTGAATTTAATGTTCTTGATTAGACACATGGTATTTTGCATAAGATATTATAAAGTTGTTCAATTTAATTAATTCATGTAGGAGTTTAATATAAAATATTGCTTCATTGATGTCAGTACAGAATTGTGGTAGTAAATGTAATGATCATTGTTGTGAGATCTGGTAATTTGTCTAGTCAAGGAAGAAAGAAGTTTTAACTCATTCTTTTTAAATAAATTTCAAACAATAAAAATAGATTGAATTGTTAAATTGTCTTCAAAGAGCTTTTTGTTCATGAGTATGGAGATTCAGCATTACAAAGTGGAAATGTTCAGGTACACTCTGGCTGTCACAAGAAGTTGAAAAGTTTCACTGCCATTGCAATTTTCCACACAATTACACCACTTCTAGTATATGTACTGTCAGAAAAACACATCTAAGGCAATTATCTCTCTTTATGTGTTTCATAATTTTATTCTAACATTAATATAAGACAGATAAAATGTTGCACATCAGACTGTGTCATCTGTTTCAAGTCATTTCTCGTCCAGAATTGTGTTTTAAGCATAAAGTTTTTGTATTTTTTATTTGTATAAACAGTTTTCGATGGGTAACTGTTTGTTGTAATGCCTTTTGCATGGTATAGTTGGACATAATGAAATTTTAGCTTTTGTTGAAGAACTTGATAGTTGTATACAGTCTGTATTAATTTACCTGCTTGTTTGTTTGTCTTATCTTTCAGCCAGTGGTGGAAATTTTTTTTTTTTTTACAAATTTTCATAATCTCAGGTGATAGGTGTCTGTGGAAACCCAAAGAAAATGGTTTCTGAGTGTGATGATTCTTATTAGTCAGCACCTACTACCATGCAGTGTTGAATGTCATATCAGAAAGATTTTTATTCTTGTTTCCTGAAGATTTTTCTTCAAGAATGATCCTGATACGACATTTATAGGGATAAGCAATTGCCTGCAATTCACATTTGTTTTACAGTTGTAGATAAATAGTTTCTCAAATGTATGTGTATATGTTTATGGAGACCTTTATGAAGTGATTACTTAGTACATAAAGTTGTCACAATTATGTAAAGTTCATATCATCCAACCCACTTGAACTATATATATTTTTCCACATTTTTAATATATTTGTTAAAGAAGAATATACAAGATACTTAGAAGCTGATTAATAGCTGTCTTGATACTTTTTTATCCTGAAACAAATTCAAGTATGAATGTTGCTTTTGACATGTGACAGCTTTTACCACAACTGATGTAATCAGACTTAACTATTCATTTACTATTTTGTTTTTCATTTCTACTTTTTCTTTCTTCTTAGTGAACAGAATCAACTTTAAGTTTAGAATAATAGTGCTTATAACATTTAGAGGTTTTACTAAACTTTAAAATAAAAAAGTTATGGTTATAAAACCATCCTAGACTTAACAGTGTACTTTTGTATTTAGAAACATGTTGTATATTCACAATTACAGCCACTTGTGTGTTGATTTAAAGCTTCTAAAATTGTAAAAAAGGATTTTATTATGCCTATTTTATTAGGTTGTTTTAGCATTTAGTTTCAGTGGTATGAATTCATATGCATCATAATTTGGCTATTATTAATTACTTTGATTGGATCTGTCAAGATTTTAAAGTATATTCATAAATCTAATTATGTTTTCAAACTCTGACATTAGATACAAAACATTTGAAATGTGTAATACACAATTTAAAACTAGGCTTTTGGATAGTATGACAATTTTGAGATCAGTTACAAGTTAGTTTTGATATAGGTGTGTAGGAACAAATTAAGAAGAATGTTCAAGTCTGTCTTTTATCTGAGTTTCAGGGTCAATCAAACCTGAATTAGTGAAATATTATATTCATACTTAATATTTCAGATTTGTTTTCAAGAACAGTAGGAAACATATAGATGTATTGCAATCAGTTGAACTCTCAGTTTTGCATGTCTTTTGAAAATCTTTTTATCTTGTAAGATGGTGCCCTGAGAGTACATCATAAATATTTTGTACAGTTTTCGTCTTCAACATAGATGCAGCTCTCGAAGAAACTTACTTGTAGGTGTTTTGCATTTTATGCAACCTAGTACATTGTTTTGGGACCAACTATTGAGTTCAGAGGACTTCAGTGAAATCCACCATACTTCCAGTGCTTGTTGTTGTATTCTTTATGATCACTTAACACTGATGTATTTCAATAGTCTTATTACATGTCATTTGATATTTTCCATTTTCTGCTTTCTCACATCAGGTGATACGAGAGTTCTAGCTTAAAAGTTATGATAGAGGGCATTTCTTATATATATATGTTTAAATTTTTAATACAAATTGAAATTCAGATAAATTCTTACCTCTATCAGAGCCTCCTCCTGTGTGAAAGATTTGTACCACATCCCTTGTACACAGGAAATATCTGTCATACTATTCTTTCCTGGATCTCAATTCTCTCATACATGCTTTCACACTAGAGCTGAGTGATTACTTGTATTTGATAATTAATCAATCGAGAGCTTCATTAATCAGTTACATTTAAAAACATTTTTGGCAGTAGTGGAACAGAAAAAAATGTTTTGTTGTGGGATCTGAGAGCCAGATTTTGTGACAATATTTTGATTACTTGAATAGGTAAAATAACTGGAAACAATAATTTTAATTAGATTATTATTTTCCTGATAACTGATATAATTGAAATTTCTATTAATTGATTGGTGGAATAATAAAACATGGTAATTATTGGAAACAGTAATATTGAATTTCACTTGTTAATCAGTAGAGGATTATGAGAAAAAGGTCAAGAAACATAAATAGGTCAGTAACTTTGTAGTTCATCAGGAGACTAGTTAAAATGTTTTTGCAGAAGTATTTATTTAAAGACTATTTTCAAATTATGTTAACTTTATAAGTTCCTTTGTAAGTTGTTTTGTTGAATGTTATTTCTTCATACATCTTGAAAAAATAGTACCTTCTCAAAATTTTATTATTCTTACTACATAAAAAGTGAGATTTAAAACTGTTAGAAATAGTAGCTCATTGACAGTTTAGTTATATATTAGATTTTTTTTTTATTGTGATTTCCATCAGGATAAATTTTATGACAACTGCCTATATTACTTCAGTTCTGAAGGGCACATTTTAAATTAATTTGTTTTCAGTCATTCTATTAAAATGTTTGAAGTTATTTTATCAGAAGTATTTTAACTATTTTTACACCTCCAGTGTCATAATAAACTATAAATTTCAATTAAGAAGCACATAATATGAAGAACTTATTACATGTTTGTGTAATTTTTCAACTTTTACAGCTTGGAAGTTCTAAACCTGTTAAGATTGCTTTGTCAGAATACACTCTGTGTGGGTGAAGCAGAAAAAACTTTGGTAAACAAATATGTTAATTTTTTTGTATCTCTGTGGATCAGTTGTATATTTTAATTTACAGTTGCCGAAGATCTGGAAAAGCAAGCTCCAGTGTCTCCAACTCTTTTAACATGTGTTGATAATTGTAGAGAAGAATTTCCTCACATTTTGTCATGGAAAGACTGAGAAATAAATACCAGGATTGTATGGAAACTGATGTTGGAGATATAAACCTGAATGTGACAGCTCTTTCTAGTGATAATCAAAGTATTCTAGCTTTAGGTAGGTTGTTCACTTGGAAAGCACTCTTAAGATATGCTTTAGAAATTATTCTTTGATTGAATATATTGAAGTAACTTAATGGTTTCATTGCAGTTAGTCTCCTGTATATATATCCTGATATTTTCAGTATTAATCGTATCCATCTCTGAATATCTTATGTTTTTACAAGGATAAATTAATCTCATGTTTTGAAATTTCTGTGATAATTAATCCAAAATTTCATACAAAATAAAATTTTAAATGACATAATATGGTTTCAAGTTTATTTGTCTGGATAGAATAACTGAAAATAATTCCATATTACTTACCATTAGTTTTGTATTGACCTCCTCCATCAAATTTGTGATGTTCAATTATATTTGTTAAAATTCCTGCATTCACTAACACAGTTTGTCAGAATATAAGTAACAAACCAGTAAACTTTGTTACTTGTTTTTAGTTATTAACTGAAATAGTTGAAAAACTGTATTTTTCAAGTTCATTGCACAAAATGCAAAATTGTCTTTTTTTGCCATTGATTTCTAATAAAGCTTCCTTTCTTTATATGTAAAGTTTTAAAACTTCACTGCTGCATTATGGACATCTTGAAGCTTTGCAGGGTTAGTTCCTTAAAATAATAGAAGTTTTTTAGTAGTTTTGTATGAGATAGAAAATGTGTGTGGGCTGCTCTGCATTATTATTTATTTTATTAAAGTAATTCTTTTTGCAGTTTATGTTTTGTATATAAGAACTCATTCTGTTGTAACTTGAGACAAGCTTTGACCAGAAGCTTTGTACAAAGTGGATTAGGTGAAGGTACAGATAATGATGGAGTTTATTTCTTTTAAACACCATTTCATAAAGTAGTAAAAGAAGGGAGAGAGAAGTTTTATTTGTTAAATAGAATAAAATACCTTCTATTAACATTTCTATAGAATCTACCTATGACCTTGCATTAGTAAAGATTTATATCTCATAAAAAATCACACTCATTTGAAACAAATATTTTATCACACTTATAATAGTGATGGGTCCTATTTGAAATATAAATTTTATTTCTTTGGTCAGTTTATGATTTACAATACAATAACAACCACCGCGTAACATAACTATTTACTAGGCTATTACACATGACTTGGTATTTATGCCCCTCAGTGTGGATTCCTGTGCATGGTGAGGGGACCTCTTAGAAAAGGTTCTGTACTTTCAGTTTACCTCTTCTGGGATCTAAACATCCACCTGCGTGTTTGTCGTGTGTGGTGACCCACGAAGGGGAGGAGAGGATCCTGCTGGTTGAGATGTCAAACTCCAACACACCATTTTGGCCTTGAATTCCTGTAGATGGGCAGTCTTGAAGTGGCCCCCAAGATCAATTGGCTAGTCTGTTTGGGCCAGGGTCAACTGAGTGCCAATGTAGGACATCCTCCATGAGTGTAGTGGATATTATGTCTGATACTGATGTTCAGGTATAGTGCTCATGAAACCCTGGTGTCACTGCAGTGACCTTACATGGCACTGTAGTGCATCCCCTCATAGGGCCCCATGGTGGGTGGGGTCAGTGGGCACCTAAATATTCTTTTTTTATTATGGATACCCCTCAAATAAAAAAAATGAACATGCATGACAGCATAGAGAAAAATCCAACTACTGGAAAACGACCACATATTGATGATCTGTATGGTCAAACTCACAACTTGGATCTGTCCTGCAATTTTTAATTATACATTCTTCTACTGGAAAGCCCTTAGGACAGATGTCTCCATTTTTTATTCAGAAGGGTTTAGAGGGACTTGCTGACTCTCTTAAATCAGTAAAAAATTTATGGTTTGGGGACATTTTAGTGGAAACAGCTTCATGACAACATTTCAAACTCCTTGAAATCGAAGGCCTTTGGAGATATACCCATTGAGGTGACTCATCATTCTACTTTGAATTCTTCCAGAGGAGTTATAGTTGAGAGGGATTTAAAGACCATTCCAGAGTCTGAGATCCTCTCAGGTTTCACCAGCCAAGGTGTTACAGCTGCTCATTGAATTTTTACTCATACATACAGGATTATGGAGCCGACAGATGTTCTAATATTAACATTTACAACATCACGTCCTCCTACCAAAATGAAGGCAGGATATCTGAATTGTAAGGTACAGCCTTATATCCCTAACCCTGTTAGATATTTTCATTTTCATCGATTTGGTCATTTGAAAACATCTTACCATGGTTCCTTGACATGTGCCCTTTGTGCTGGTAAAGACCATGATGCTTTTGAATGCCAACTAGAACTACATTGTATTAACTGTAATGGTCCACATCCTTCCAATTTCACTTCTTGTCCTAAATGGGTGGAAGAGAAAGAAATACAACGTCTGAAGGCAGTTAACAATATTACTTATCCAGAGGCTTAGAAATTACTCTTCACAATTCCATCTTGGACTTATGTTGCTGCAGTCCATTCCACTACTACAGCAGGAGTCCAGACAGACTTTTCCATGTCTCCTACAGAATCCTTAATAGCACACCTTAATCTAGTACCCTACAAAATCAACAAAGTTAATGAATTAGTATCTACTTCTATATCTGTCCATTCCACATCTTCCAGTCATTGCCAAACTTCACCTTGTTCAAGTCCAGGTGTTTCCATTTGGTTTTCCTCTCTTGACACCCCATAAATTAAAAAACCCATTTGTTCATGTCCTCAATCACTGGAACTTGTGTCTACAAACTCTGACCTGCCTACTCGATCCAGAGCAGGATCATTAGAGGGTGACCGACCAACACCCAGTAAAGAAAAAAGCATGGTAGCAAGCAGAAGGTCTCTGTGCCATATTCTCCTCCAAAATAAATAAAAATGGCCACGCTAATCCAATGGAACTGTTGAGGTTTTCCACCAAATGAGAATGACATCAAGGATTTGACTGACTTTTATTATCCCAAATGTCTTTCTTTACAGGAAACATTTTTAAAACCTACTAATACAGTCACAATTTGACAATACTCCTTATACCAAAATAACAGGTCATATGTAGGACAAGGACATGAAGTAGCACTGCTGGTTGATCAACATGTGTTCACCCAGTCCTTGTTTTTGAAGACGCCCTTGTAGGCTGTAGCCATCCATATCTCCTTAGGTCATATTATCACTGTTTGCTTTCTGTACCTTACTCCTGGAATACATTATCATCCCTCAGACTTTGATGCCTTAATTGAGTTCAGTTGTAGCACACAGAATCCCCTCTACAGTTTCTGTGTTCACTGCTGAATTATATGCCATTTCTCTTGCCCTGAATCATATTGAAACTATACAATACATGAATTGTACAATCTATACTGATTCACTCAGAACATGAGGTATATTGAGCAGCAGCTGCAGAATGCCCTCAATTGTTCACTGAAGTGGACCACAGCAAAGGACTTTACCTTCTCTCTCTCCAAAACCGTTTGCATGCACTTTTGCTGTCAATGGGATATTCACCCTGATCCTCAACTCCATATAGGTGAAGTTGTGCTGCCTGTGGTCTCTGAGACTAAGTTCTCGGGGCTTATCTTTGACCGTAAGCTGACTTTTATACCACACATCAAGCAGCTATGGGTCAAATGTACAAGAGCACTGAACATCCTCTGTGTCCTCTCTACCACCACTGGGGAAGCGGATTGACATTCTATGCTAAAGATATATCGTGCTCTTATTCGATCGAAACTCAACCAGGGATCACTGGTCTATGGCTCTACCAGACCATCGGCCTTAATGGTGCTAGACTCTATTCATCATCAAGGACTTCAGCTCTGCACTGGGGCTTTCTGCACTTCCCCAGTTCAGAGCTTATACATAGTCTCATGAACCTTCTCTGCACCTCTGCCATTTGCAGTTGTCTTTACTGTATGCTTTGAAACTTCATTCCTTACCAAAGCATCCCACCTGGGGTTGTGTTTTCATTCCTTGATGGGCCATACTTTTTCAGACCAAACAGTCTGCCATTGCTCTTTTTGGTCTTTGTATCAAGGTGCAGTTGGATAAATTGGGTCTGTCCTTGGATAACATTGCTGTATCTGCTGGTCAGCCCATCCCACCATGGCTTCTTGCAGTCCCCAATTGTGAACTATCTTAAAGTCATCTGAGAAAAGTAGACAAACCTGATTGGAAATACTCTCTGCTATTTGCTCAACACCTTTTGAACCATCTTTCCATTCCTATTTATACAGATAGTTCGAAATCAGATGACTGTGTGGACTCTGCCATGGTTTGTTGTGGTTTGGTGGTTACGCACAGAATCCCCTCTACAACTTCTATGTTCACTGCTGAACTGTATGCCATTTCTCTTGCCCTGGATCACATAGAAGCTAAGCAGTACTCGAACTGCATGATTCATACTGATTCATTTAGTTCTCTGCTGGCCATGGAATTGCTTCACATTGGTTCACACCCTGTTGTTACCAATATTCAAAACCGACTGGCCCATTTCTCTTTAACATCTACTTCTATCCAGTTTTTTTGGATGCCGGCCCATGATGTTATTTGCAGGAACGAGCTTACCGACACTGCAGCTAAGTTTATCTGCTCTGGCACTCACACCACTGTACCTATTTTATACATGGACTAGGGTCCTGTATTCAAGGTTTGGCTCCATGCCAGTTGGCAGTTGACTTGGAGTGAGCAATGCAAAAACAAGCTTTTCCAAATAAAACTCCATATTGGACTTTGGCCATCTTGTTACCATAAGGATAGGAAGGAGGAAGTTGTTCTAACTAGACTACGCTTTGGTCACAATTTTTTAACTCATTGATTTCTTTTATCTGGAACTGATTGACCAATGTGTAGTTTGTGTAAAACTCAGATCACAATAAGCCACTTTTTACTTTCTTGTCATCATTATGATGTACAACGACGGCACTATTTTAAGCATGTTCTGTCCCAAGGTTTGTTAGTAACATTAGACAGTGTTATTGGTAATGGTAACACTGTCCAACTTGGTAAAGTTTTTAGTTTTTTAAAGGCTATTTATCTTTTTAATGCCATTTAAGTTTTTTAATTTATACTTTACACCTTTTTAATGTGGCTCCCTTTTAAAGATCACAGTTCATTTAGTTCAATTTGAAATTAGAAACTGACCATAACATTAAGTAACTCGAAACCAGGACTGGAAAGGCCAACTTCAGGTGACTGACGGTGGTTTTTGTAGTTACCTGTTAGTCTTCCTGGCGAGTCCATTACAATTTGAATTACTGTAGTTTTTCTCTTGATGTTGCAGATTAGATCTAAACATTGGTTTTATGCTATTTATTTATTTATTTTTTAACTTTGTTTTGTTTTACCTTAATTTCCTTTTATGAATTTTACTGAAGTTACTTTTACCTTTTTACTGGACATTTGGTGCAGGTAGCCTCTCTGCTTTGTGCCATAAAACACTAAATCAACCAAGCAACCATTCAGCTGTCTATTGGCCCTGACATCATTCCATGTTAGTTACTATCCTATTCTTATCAATATGCAAAACAAACTGGCCCATCTCTCCCTATTATCTATCTCTGTGCAGTTTTTTGGATACCAGCTCATGTTGGTATTCATGGGAATGAGCTAGCTGACAGTGGCAAAGTCCATCTGCTTTGGCTCTGTCACCACCATACCTGTTCCATACGTGGACTATGGTCCAGTTATCAAAACCCAACTGTACACCAATTGTCAGTCAACCTGGAGTGAGCAATGAAATAATAAGCTTTTTGAAATCAAGTCTTTTTTAGCTCTTTGGCCATCCTGTTTCTGTAAAGATCGAAGGGAGGAAGTTGTTTTCACTAGGCTATGCATAGGTCACAGTTTTATAACTTACCACTTCCTTTTATCTGGTACTGATGCACCAATGTGTGGTCCGTGTGGCACTCAGGTCACAGACATACATATTTTATCATCATGCCGTTGTTACAACCAAGAACGATGATGCCATTTCCAACATATTTTTAAGGTAGGTTTGCCCTTGACATTAGCCAATGTCATATTTGATACTGACTGCCTCACTCATGTTTCTACATTTTTAAGAACCATTGGCATTTTTAACTTAATTTGAGGTTTTTCTTGGACTATATACTGTTTTAGCATGATATCTTTTACACATTTTAATTTTATTTTGACCTGAACCCAGGACTGGAAAGGCCAACTTCAGGTGACTGACAGCAAGTTTGAACTTCATGCTTCAGTCTTCCTGGCAGGTCTTAATTTTACACATTCTTTGTATTTTTACCTTAATTTCCATATACCACTGTAGTATTCTACATCTTGTTTGGCACAGATAGCCTAGTAGCTTCATGCCAATAAACATGAAATACCTACCTACTTTGTATTTATTGGTCAAAATGTAGTATTTATACATGTATACTCAAGTAGATTAAATGACATCATGTGCTGGGATACGTTGTTTAAAGGACCGACACACTGAGAAAGTGTCTAAATTATTAAAACTGTAAGAAACATATTTTCCAAAACATAGTTATCTACTCTCAGATTACAGTTATTAATCAACTGCCATGGTTTCTTCTTTTGCCCATCTTAGCTTTGGTCTGATTTTTCTCATTTGCTCTTGTCTTTTATACCCTACTTAGTTGTTCTTGGCAAATTGTGTCTTGTGACACTTTCCACCTGCATCAATATGCATTGTATTCTAGTATTGTACATAAGCATCTCATTCAGATAATGTTATCAATTTTTCTTAACAGAGTGTGTAATAATAGATTTCTCTGTACTGCAGTCATTGGAAATATTTTGAATGTTCTTCCTTTCATTTATTCTGTTGACTTCTCAGGAGGCCACTTTGGGATAAGCTGCTTCTGACTACTTTTCTTTAGTTGATATATTGAGTGTTTTATGTTTTGAGTCTGCATTTTACTAGATGCTAAAAGGTCTGGCGGCAAATGCTTTTTTTTTTTTTTTTTTTCACCCACTGACATTATGGTTCATATAGAGAGGTTTAATCCTCAATTATATGAAGGAACATCTATACCTTGTTCACCATGGTTATCTGAACTACTTGAATTAGTCTACAAACTGCCAGGTAGAAGCATATTCTAACTGAAAAAAACAAAACAAAAAAACTTCTGAGCTTGGAAATGTGGAGTTCTGGATTGGAGTCTGTAGTTAACTTGATTATATTACAACTCTATAGGATTTCTCTTGTCTGAAATATAATCTCAAATTATTTACTACTCCTCTAAACGTTGTTAGAAAGATTGTCAGGATCACCATGTTCGCAGATGGACAATTTTTAGCATGCACAGTGGTTCAGTTGTCTACTTCTACATCTACCCATGTTATTGTAGGCATCTTACTATTCCTTGGTCCTGCAAGGGATCATATCTCCATCCCTATTTAAGGATCCCATCATCAGCCCCTTGGTCCACTGGTGCCCAGAGTAGCTCTGTCTGTATCCAAGGATTCTGCTGCTTGTTTGGAATGCTGCCAGCAGATTTAGTGACTGTTGTATGACTTTGGGGTCTGTTGGGTTTTCTCTGAGAATGTTTAGATATATGGTGAGCCTTACCATTGATCTATGGGCACTATATGTCCTCGAGTCAGAATTAGTCATTCAATTCATATCTTCACCAGCAAGATGCACACAAACTAGTGTTTCTGTCTCCTGCTTATCCTCAAATTTCAGAACTTCATTTTAGGGCTGTCAGAGTTTGGTTGATCTAGGGGTAGAGAGAGAGGGTTGTACCAGTTCTTCTGGGGTTTCATTCCTGTCAATTTATTCAGCTGAAGAAAACGGGAACTGTTGTACATTCATTAATCTTTCTGATCTATATCATTTCTTGGATTATCCAAGGTTTGAAAGTGACTCATTTCTAACTCTGAATTGGCATTTTTTTTACAAGGATTGTGGATGTCCAAGTTCACAACTTTTAGAAACATCTAAGGCTTTATTATTGGATGAGAGGCATCTCTTCTTGCTTTAACTCCATGTGTTGTCACTCTGAATATTTTTCATCACATATCTTAGTTGTGCTCAGCCTGTGAAACAGGAAGTTTGATTCTTGCTCACCCTTCCTGTCTTATGGTACTGATGGTTCTTTCTCTTTTGGCATTGTGGGCCTCACTCAAATCCCTCATGCCTTTGGGACAAGGTCATAAGACATACCTTCAATGGCCCTTATGTGACCACTGAATCATGAAGAATGATTCACTGGATTCTATAGTTTCCTTATTCAGGATCATTCTCTTCAGTCTCAAGGGGTAGTTAGATAAGAAAAAATGCAAAGCTATGGGTTCATCTGCCACCACCTTGCACAGAGATCTTTCTTTTCCCAATTGCCTAGCTACAGGGATGGAGTACATTAACAAAAGCTTTATGGTAAACATAGTTGCATTAAATCCACTCTTTTCCATTGTCTTAATAACAAGTAACCCTCTCCCAAAAAATAAATATAATAAGGCAAAAGTACCTTTGAAAATTGATGTCTGCTTTTGCATATGATGTCAGTTTGTTAAGTGAGTGATTTCCTTCTCTAGAATTTATCCTACTACACAAATAAGTCCAACTAGCCTATAATTTCTTTAGTAACTATTTACAGTTTATTTAAGAATAGGTGTCAAGTTGGCAAACTTCCATTCCACTGTCTGTTGAACTATCAAAAGTTAAAGAGCAGTGCTTGCATATCTGATCTTTTACCTTCTTTTAAACTGTGGGGAATCTTAGCTGGTTCTGATGTATTATTTGTTTTAATCTCTCATGTTTTTTATTTATCATAATGGAAATAACATCTTCATGACTCAAATCAGTTTCACTATTTCCTTATAATTTCATAATTTGGAATATTGTTAATATAATTTGTTGTGAAAACAGAGAAGAAACACTGAAAAGCATAACCACCTCATAGTATTCTAAATGTCCTTGTCATCCAAAATAATGTCAGATAAGAACTCGTTATATCACTGTGTATTAAAGTTATTTTATGTACTCACATTAGTGGTTGGTTTGATAAAGAAAACCATCCTGAACAACTGCATCTCTTCCATTTCTGTTTTGAATGAAAACAGGCTACAGTTCATTCTTTCTATAAAGAACCACCTTATTCCTATTTTAAAAAAGTATTGTTTCTAAATAATTTATAACCTATAATTTCAAAATATATCCTGTTATCAGTACTCTGTAAACTTTACCTTATTCTTCAATGTAACACATGTATATTTAAACCTGACAAAGCTTTAAGATTTGAATTTGCATTCAGTAATTTTTTTTTTTCTTTCAGGCTTCACGCAGTGGTTACTTTCTCAATTGATATGCTTATTAACTTTCCCATAACTGAGAGAACTTCATAATAGCTGTGTTCAACTATGAGCTTCAATTTTAGGAACAGTAAAACTTGGAGATCTTGTTTCATTTAGTCATTTGTGCCAGTCATTTATTCAGTTAACTGTAGGTAGGTACTGCCTTGGTAAGTTTTAGGTACATTAGTGCTACTTTAACTATATTTTGATTTTATGGTACTTCAGTTTTTACGAACTGAACAGTTTTATTGTATTTATACATAGCTTTTTAAATGTTACTGTAATAAACGCACAGAACTAATTTCAAGATAGTAATATATATTTTAATAGTTAACAGTCTATAATACACACTGAGAAACAAACAATATGAATTTTCACAGCACTAATGACCAGATGTTAATATATTTTAAAATAAATAATAGTGAGAAACAACTTGAAAAATTTGAGTAAGTACAGAAAAAGTACAGAACTGATGACAAGATAGTAATGTATGATGATAGTAAAAAATACAGAACTGATGACAAGATAGTAATGTATGATAATAGTAAAAAGTACAGAACTGATGACAAGATAGTAATGTATGATGATAGTAAAAGTACAGAACTGATGACAAGATAGTAATGTATGATAATAGTAAAAAGTACAGAACTGATGATAAGATAGTAATGTATGATAATAGTAAAAAGTACAGAACTGATGATAAGATAGAAATGTATGATGATAGTAAAAAGTACAGAACTGATAAGATAGTAATGTATGATGATAGTAAAAAGTACAGAACTGATAAGATAGTAATGTATGATGATAGTAAAAAGTACAGAACTGATGACAAGATAGTAATGTATGATGATAGTAAAAAGTACAGAACTGATGACAAGATAGTAATGTATGATGATAGTAAAAAGTACAGAACTGATGATAAGATAGTAATGTATGATAATAGTAAAAAGTACAGAACTGATGACAAGATAGTAATGTATGATAATAGTAAAAAGTACAGAACTGATGACAAGATAGTAATGTATGATAATAGTAAAAAGTACAGAACTGATGACAAGATAGTAATGTATGATAATAGTAAAAAGTACAGAACTGATGACAAGATAGTAATGTATGATGATAGTAAAAAGTACAGAACTGATGACAAGATAGTAATGTATGATGATAGTAAAAAGTACAGAACTGATGACAAGATAGTAATGTATGATGACAGTAAAAAGTACAGAACTGATGACAAGATAGTAATGTATGATGATAGTAAAAAGTACAGAACTGATGATAAGTTAGTAATGTATGATGATAGTAAAAAGTACAGAACTGATGACAAGATAGTAATGTATGATGATAGTAAAAAGTACAGAACTGATGACAAGATAGTAATGTATGATAATAGTAAAAGTACAGAACTGATGACAAGATAGTAATGTATGATAATAGTAAAAAGTACAGAACTGATGATAAGATAGTAAAAAGTACAGAACTGATGACAAGATAGTAATGTATGATGTATTTTTTTTTTAGTTAGTTTTATTTTGTCTGCATTGTTTTAGTTATGACATAATCATTTTCTCATCTTCTCATACAGTTTTTCACACATGATTAAATTAGCCATTAAAAATGTGAAAGAAAATAAGACAAATGAATTTGATATTATCATTGGTCATAATATTGTGTTTTATATATCAAATGAGCTATACCTAGTTTTAATTTTATCAGTTATTTGTACTTGTCCTTATTTATTGAAGCAGTTGTATAGCTTCTGAAATAGCATGAAATTGAAGAAAGTAAGAGCACTGACCACAAGATACACAACTTGTATTCTAAACCTGCACTGATACAAGCATTATATTACCAGCTATACAGTACTGTGCAAAAATGTTAGTCAAACATTAGGTGTCAGGTTACTTTCACAAAACAATAGAAAGTTGGTCACACGTGAAACATCAGAAGTGTATTAATCTTCATATTCAGTACAAAAGAAACTTGGTGGAAGTGCTAGTTGTCCCATCTTTCATGCATGGGTGTAAAATATTTAATTAAAGTTTCTTTTAGGATATTGTTCTAAGTGTCTCTAATACACTCCCATAAAGTTTCTTTATATGTAACTTTTGATTTATCTTATTTTGGATCTATCAAATCCCAGCTCTGCATAGTTGGATTGAGATCAGGGCTCTAGAGGGGCCATTGCATCATTTGAATGATGCAGCTTCTTTCTTAGCTAAATAATTTTTGCACAGGTTGATGAGTGTTTTGGTAATAGAATACTTTACTACTAATACGAAAACTGCTAGGTATTGATAACCATGTATGTCCATCCTGAAGAACTGCCATTCTCCATCCAGAGGGTCAATGAATATATTATGTTTATGTTAATAATAAGTTTCATGTTATGTGCACCTCACATTGTAAAATGCTCTGTTGTTACTGATGGATTCCTCTATAATTTTCTAAGTAAGATAATGTAGTACGTTTGTGTGTTGTTAACAATTACTTGGATTACCTACATAGAACTAAATGTTACTGTGCTATTATTACACTGTTCATGACTTAGTACAGTCAAAAACATTTCTTTAGTACCAATGTTCTGGTACATTAGTCTTGTTTTTGTTCTTTAGCTACAGTGGTGTTTACTGATGTTCTAGTACATTAGTCTTGTTTCTGTTCCTTAGGTACAGTGGCATTATTGATGTTCTGGTACATTAGTCTTGTTTCTGTTCCTTAGGTACAGTGGCATTATTGATGTTCTGGTACATTAGTCCTGTTTCTGTTCCTTAGGTACACTGGCATTATTGATGTTTTGGTACATTAGTCCTGTTTCTGTTCCTTAGGTACAGTGGCATTATTGATGTTCTGGTACATTAGTCCTGTTTCTGTTTAGTTAGTATAGTGGTGTTATTGAGTTTCTGGTATAGTAGTCTTGTTTCTGTCCTTTAGGTACAGTGATGTTATTGATATTCTGATATACTATTGTTTCTGTTCCTCTAGAGCAGGGGTGTTATTAATGTTCTGGTACAGCAGTCTTGTTTATGTTTTTTAATACAGTGGTGTTATGGGTGTTCTAGTACAATAGTCTTGTTTCTGTTCCTTTAGTATAGTGGTGTTACTGATGTTCTGGTACAGTAGTCATGTTTTGTTCCTTTAATATAGTAGTGTTATTGACGTTCTGGTACAGTAGTCATGTTTTTGTTCCATTATTACAGTAGTGTTATTGATATTCTGGTATAGTAGACTTGAATTTATTCCTTTATTATAGTGGTGTTTTTGTTTTGTTGGTGTAATGCTCTGGTTTGTATTCCTTTAGCACAGTAGTTTTGTTGATGTTATAGTACAATTGTCTTATCTCTTCCTTTAACCCCATCACACTGGGTGCTGAGCATGACACAATGTTTTAGTGTCTTACTTTGAATATTTTATTAAACAACTTCATGGTTATGGTATGCCAATTAGAATAGCATAAAACCTTTGTTAATAAACCATATTTTAATAACATATAAATAATCAGCTGTTAATTTTGCAAGGCACTATCATAAAAAATTCTGAATATTTCCTAGTGTGACACACATGACACATGCTGGCAGATTTTATCCACCACCCATGGAAGAAGTATGAAATTGAATGAAAACTACTTTCTCTAAAATCATCATTGCTCAGATAAACCACATTAAATATAGTCTTCAACATTTTTTCTACTGAATAGAAAGTCAGACTCCTGCTGTCACATCCTCTCTTTCAAGTTGTGTTCATAGTTCTCTTTATGCTTAACTGTATGTTACCTATAACTAATAGACAGTTAAGGTTTTCATTCTATCAAATGATGTATTTCACAATATTTTCTTCTGTATAACCAACGTTCCATTGAGAAATGACTAGCTTGGATTAATTTGTAATGACTCTTGTCACAGATCTAGAAAGCTAGTAAATTTTTGAGTGATGTGTAAATTTTGCATGTTATAGTCTATGTTGTTTGTAGCATTATTTAATGAAATAAAAATTATAAATTGCGATAATATAAGTAGCATTAAAAGTTATGGTTAACTCTCTTCAACAATCAAGAGAAACAGTGTAGATTGTTCAAGTGTTTCATTTATTTATTTGTTTATGTTTATTTTTTGTGTATAATTATAAAAGCAACTAAAATGTAAAAAATTAGTAAGGATATTTTTTAAGTTAAGATAAAGTAAAATCAACAATAAGTATAATTTTTTCACGAGACACTTGAGCTTATTGTACTAGTTGTAGTAGCTCATGGGTAATGTAATTCGATAGCGTAATGTGAGCTGGATGTTTCTTGACTTGATTTTACATCTTATAATGGCTTGACAGTAGTTTGTTGCAGTTTAAATGGTGATAAACCTTAATTATAAATAGATGTGTTACAAACTAAGAGCTACTTAGGATAAATGAGTGTAGTTTCTTCTTGCAATATGAAGTCATTCTAGAAAGAAGAAAGGGTAATTCAGGGTTTTTAAAATTTATTTTATTGTTTTGGTGGTTTCAAGGTCAGTGAAGTTAATCAATCCTGTTTTGAGTTGGGTTAGAAAAATAACATATAAACTATCAAGATTTACTGAAAAAATGTTTGAAATGTATTTATGGAGGTCTTAGGGTTATATACAAAGGAGGTATTTTTAATTTTAACATTAAAATAACTTTTCACACAGATTATTCAAAACAAATTATCATATGGACAAATCTTTATTTTATTTAATTAAATATGATTCTTTGTATGTTAGAGACTTGTAATATTAACTGAAACATTGCCAGATTTTTGAAAATATACCACTTTGAAAGTTAGAAGTATTAAATCTAAACAGACTGTAAACAAGCACAAGGAGGTCACATGGTCAGTCATACAGATCAAGGCTGTGTTGAGAGAGTTAATACAGTGTTGTTATATATGTTCTTGTACAATGGATTTTTATCTGTTCTTTTATTGCAGTGATCTTTTAGTTATTTTATGTTATCATAACGTTTTGTTATTCTGGTGTTGTGTTGGGCTTGATGGTTCCCTGAATATATATATATATATATACAGTTGTGTTGTCAGTGTAGTAATATTTTTCTCTCTCTCTCTCTTTTTTTTTTTTGTCAATATCCTGTATACTATTGCATCATGAACAGACAGTATACTAGCTTTATGATGTGCTCTTATTATAATGACTTTGTAGGCATTCTGTTACCTTAGATATCTTTTGGCTGTTGTTTCAGCATATTGATCTTGTTAATACATATTAGTACAGTGAACATATTAACCTGTACACTACAGTTATTCTAGTATATTGTTAATTATTGTATCCTTGTTTATGCATTGTCAGTACAATGATTTTTATGTTGCTATATTAGTACAGTGTTCATGTTGATGTTGTGTTACCACAGTTTTCTTCTGGGAATACTGATACTTCAGGGTACTTGTTGATGATTATTGAGGATGCTTGTTTTTTTACACTGAGGATGGTGGTTTTGTTGGTATCTTCTTAACACTATGGTATTTTCTATGTCCTCTTAGTATGATGTGCTCTATGTCACATCTATTTAGTACAGTTAAAGTTTTAATAGTACAATAATCTTTTTTGACATTCAGTTATTACAGTGGTTTTGTTGATGCCTGCTTTGTAGTAGTTTGTTTCATTTGAAATGGTTGACTGTATATGTAAAAATTAAAACTCCATATTTTTTACAAACACCAGTTTCAATAATCAAAGTATGCTATATTTTCTGCATAGGTTTTTTTTTTCCATATAGGATCCACTTCTTGTCATAGGTAATGCTTTGCTTTAAGAATGACTCCCTCTTGTTCCTAACCAGTTTTCTGCTCTTCTATCAGTTCATGTGGTACCTCTTTGCCCAAATTTTTAACTTTCTGATTGCAGCCAGG
This sequence comes from Tachypleus tridentatus, assembly GCF_004210375.1. Classification (NCBI taxonomy): domain Eukaryota; kingdom Metazoa; phylum Arthropoda; class Merostomata; order Xiphosura; family Limulidae; genus Tachypleus; species Tachypleus tridentatus. The sequence goes on along the minus strand of NW_027467782.1, from coordinate 24,910,232 downwards.
TGATGAGAAACAGTTGCACTGGAAACTTCTCAGTCTACTGAAAGTGCCTGAACTGTCATGTGTGGGCAAGCTTATGCAGTAGCACTTAATATGAACTGTCATGTGTGGGCTAGCTTATGCAGTAGTACTTAATATGAACTGTCATGTGTGGGCTAGCTTATGCAGTAGCACTTAATATGAACTGTCATGTGTGGGCTAGCTTATGCAGTAGCACTTAATATGAACTGTCATGCGTGGACTAGCTTATGCAGTAGCACTAAATATGTATGAACTGTCATGTGTGGCTAGCTTATGCAGTAGCACTTAATATGAACTGTCATGTGTGGGCTAGCTTATGCAGTAGCACTTAATATGAACTGTCATGTGTGGGTCTAGCTTATGCAGTAGCACTTAATATGAACTGTCATGTGTGGGCTAGCTGCAGTAGCACTTAATATGAACTGTCATGTGTGGGTTAGCTATGCTTATGAACTGTCATGTAGCTAGCTTATGCAGTAGCTCTTACTGTTTCTTCATTCACAACAGATTGAAGCCTTCCTCAGTGTTTATTCTCGAGGTTCCTATTACCAGAACGAATAGTAGTTTGAGAAGTATTCCCTTGTTCCAGTGCCAAATTGATGTTTTAGCAACCTTGACTGCATTTTTTTGCCAATTTGAGCTCATATCAAAAAAGTAGTTTCAGTTCTTTTGAAGAAATCATCTTGTGTAGGGTTCCAAAGAAATACAAAACAATTATAATACAACTTGACATGACAGGCAAATGTAAAACACAGCACTCTCAGTAGTATCAAATAGCATACAGTCAAGTTACTGTATTCAGCTTATTCTAATCACAGTCACTGTTCTACTAAGTGAAAATAAGCCATTTCATATAAAATGACCTAATAAATGCTCTTCTTTGTGTAATACACAATACTTACATTAGCTAGCTTTGAAAAAATAAAAGCTTCATTTTCTCTAGTGTAAGTTATATGAATATAGGTTTTTCATGTTCATTCATTTGATGTTTGTGCTTCAAATTATTTCTGCTTAAAACACAAACTTCATTGCCTGTAACTTTAATTGTATTCTTGATAAACAACTTTTCGGTAGTTTATACATTCCAGATCAAAAGGTTAATGAAAGTATCATAGAAGTCTGTGTTATCAGTAACACATTCAAACAAGAAAAATTAATCTTTTTAGATAAATAATTAAAATGAATTAAAGAAATGTCTTAGTGTTTTAATTTTTTTTTTGTAAGTTTTTTATGTGTATATCCATACTTCAGTTAGAAAAGCCTTTCTCAAACATCTTGTATCAATATTCTTTGACATTGAGAAGGCTTATAATACAACATGGAGATATGGCATTTTGTGAGACAGCATAGATATGGGTTACGTGGCCATTTGTCCACATTTATTAAAATTTGTTAATGGTCAGGCAATTCCAAGTTCATGTGGGTTCAACACTTTACCATTTTTTCTGTAGAAACTTGGAGTCTCTTGGGGCTGTGTTCTGAATGTCACACTTTTCAGTATAAAAATTAATGCCATCACTGAACAACTCCCTCTCACTATTGCAAACACGCTCTATATCGACGACTTTCACATCTCATGCCAGTTATTGAACATGAGGTATATTGAGCGGCAGCTACAAACTGCTCTCAATTGTTTACTGAAGTGGACCACAGCAAAGGGCTTTACCTTCTCTCTCACTAAAACAGTTTGCATGCAATTCTGCCACCAATGGGGTATTCGTCCTCATCCTGAACTCCATTGCGGTGAAGTTGTGCTGCCTGAGGTCTTTGAGACTAAATTCTTGGGGCTTATCTTTGACCGTAAGCTGACCTTTATACCACATATCAAGCAGCTACAGGTCAAATGTACAAGAGCACTGAACATCCTCCTTGTCCTCTCTTCCATCACTTGTGGAGTGGATCGATGTTCTATGCTAAAGATATATCGTGCTCTTATTTGACCGACACTCGACTATGGTTTGCTTGTTTTTGAATTTCGTGCAAAGCTACTCGAGGGCTACCTGTGCTAGCTGTCCCTAATTTAGCAGTGTAAGACTAGAGGGAAGGCAGCTAGTCATCACCACCCACTGCCAACTCATGGGCTCCTCTTTTACCCACAAATAGTGTGATTGAATGTCACATTATAATGCCCCCATGGCTGAAAGGGTGAGCATGTTTGATGTGATGGGAATTCGAATCTTAACACACTTGGACATGCTTGGCCACCTCGACTATGAATCACTGGTCTATGGCTCTGCCAGACCATTGGCCTTAAAGATGCTGGACACTATTCATCATTAAGGACTTCAGCTCTGCACTGGGGGTTTCTGTACTTCCCCAGTTCAGAGCTTGTACATAGTCTCATGAACTTTTTTTGCACCTCTGCCATTTACAACTGTCTTTACTATATGCTTTGAAACTTTGTTCCTAACCAAAGCATCCCATCTAGGGTTGTGTTTTCTTTCCTCGTTGGCTCATGCTTTTTCAGACCAGACGGTATGCCATTGCTCCTTTTAGCCTTCATATCCAGTCATAGTTGGATGAATTGGGTCTGTCGTTGGATAACATTGCTGTATCCACTGGTCAGCCCATCCCACCATGGTTTATTACCATCCCCAATTGTGAATTATCTTAAAGCTATCTGAGAAAAGTAGACACTCCTGATTGGAAATACTGTTTGTTATTTGCTGAACATCTTTTGAACCATCTTTCCATTCCTGTTTATACAGATGGTTCAAAATCAGGTGACTGTGTGGACTCTACCATGGTTGCACGTAAAATCCCTCTACAGCTTCTGTGTTTACTACTGAACTGTATGCCATTTCTCTTGCCCTGGATCACATAGAAGCTAAGCAGTACTCAAACTGCATGATTTATACTGACTCGCTTAGTTCTGGCCTAGAATCGCTTCACATTGGTTCACACCCTGTTGTCACCAATATTCACAACTGACTGGCCCATTTCTCTTTATCATCTACTTCTATTCAGTTTTTCTGGATACTGGGCCATATTGGTATTCATGGGAGCTAGCTTGCCGACACTGCAGCTAAGTCTATTTGCTCTGGCACTATCACCGCTGTGCCTGTCTGATACATGGACTATGGTCCTGTATTCAAGGCTTGGCTCTGTGCCATCTCGCAGTCAATTTGGAGTGAGCAATGCAAAACATGCTTTTCCAAATACAACCCTGTATTAGACTTTGGCTGTCCTTGTTACCGTAAGGATCGGAAGGAGGAAGTTGTTCTAACTAGACTATGCATTGGTCACAGTTTTTAACTCATTGTTTTCATTTATCTGGAACTGATACACCATTATGTTGTCTGTGTGATACTCAGGTCACTGTATACCACATTTTACTTTCTTGCCATCGTTATGACTATCAACGATGGTGCCATTTTCACCATATTCTGTCCTAAGGTTTGTCCATAATGACATTGTCCACCTTGGAAATGTTTTTAGTTTTTTAAAGGCCATCAATCTTTCTAATGCCATTTAAGTTTCTTTAGACCTTCTTTGATGAGAATCCCTTTGGAGAATCACAGTCTATCTAGTTTGATTTGAAATTAGAAAATGACTGTAAAGTCAAGTAACTCAAATAGGACTGGAAAGGTCTACTTAGGTGACTAACGCTGCTGTTTGAACTACCTGTTAGTCATCCTGGCAAGTTACTATTAAAATTTTGCTATACTTCCTTTAAAACTTTAATTACTTTACTTTTTGAAAATAGCTATAACATCAAATAACTTGGAACCAAGACTGGAAAGGCCAGCTACAGGTGACTGATGATGGTTTTCGTACTTATCTCTTTTAATCTTCCTAGCGAGTTATGATAATTACAGTTATGCTGCAGAAAGTCCTCTACAACTTGTATTACTGTAGTTTTGTTTTAATGCTTTAGACTAGATGTAAACATTGGTTTATGGTTTTTTTACTTTGTTTTTTTTTTTTACCTTAATTTTCTTTTATTTTACTTTAATTTTATCTTTTTACTGGATGTTTAGCACAGATAGCCCAGCTGCTTTGTGCCATAAAACACCAAATCAACCAACCAACCAACTAAGGAAGATAATTACTACCTTCAGTGTAACCTAGAAAAATAATTTTTTTTCTTTACCTCCCACATTTGAGATTGTTTATAAGTAGAACTGGTTTATTTTTCTTTATTCAGAATAGTATGTAGTTATTCATTCAAACAAGTCAGAAACCTTCCAAGAACTTCTGTTATAATTTGTTTCCAATGTGTTCATGAAGAAAACATTTGTTTTTAAAGTAGCTATATGTCTTAAGCTAGTTGCATAATTGTTAAACTGATCAAACGTAGGAACAAAACAAAGTAAAATTAGTTCTAAGTATTCTGAAAGTGTTTGATACCAAACCATAAAGAAATTCAGAATTAAATTTGAATTTTGAAAGTGTGTTTCGGGGCTAACACACAGGTTTTATTTTGGTCTTTTTTCAGGCAATAAAATGTTTACATTTACAGAAAGTAAACTACAATAATTTTTTATTTTATAACTTTTTTTTGCTTGTCTACTAGCTAGTTGTAGGTTTCAAATAAATTAACTATTGCAAACTTTAGATCTGAGAGTTTATATATAAAGGAAAAGAGTATGACAAAAAAGAAAAATAAACTTTACAGATTCTTTATTTTGAATTATTTTTATAAGATATTGGCACAATGGCTTATGAAAAGAAAATACTTTATCACTAGTACAGTTTTTAAAGTTAAGGTTTATCATTTACATTTCATTTCACTTAACCATTTCTGTGAGTCTTTAAATGTATGTGAACTAGTTGATTCTTTCAGATTTTAGATAGGTATGGTTTGTATCAACTTACAACTGAAAAACTTGGAGTTGCAATTGTTGACACATTTACTTACCTGATGAGCTACCTTAAAAGTAGAAACTTTTCTGTTCCCAAGAAGTTGATTGAATCTCTGAGTGAAGTTCTATTAAATCATTGTGGAAAAATGGTGAACTCACAGGTAAGATAAACTGTAGAGTTGAAAGGGTTTTTAAAATATGAAACTTGTATGTATGTATTGGATAAAGGTGTTTTGTAGAACTGTAGTGTATTTTTGCATTATAAATTAGACTAGCTAACAAAGTTTTATATGTCTATTACACTTTGAGAAAATGAATAGATAAGTATGTGTATACTCATATCATGTTTTTGTTATTTACATTCATATTTTATACTGCTGCACATTATTCTTTTATCTGGAGCTTTTGTAAAATCTTTCATAATGGACCATTAGTTTGGTGCAGCCAAGTGATTAATGTGCTCAAACTGTGAATCTAAGATTTTATTATCTGTGTTTCATTACTGCAAATGTGTGTTCTGTGGGGCTTGTGGGTGCAATAAGTGTAACTATCAAATCTCACTGGCTGTTCCTTAGCTACCTTCCTTTTAGTCTTATACTTCAGAATTGGAGACAGCTATGCGTGTAAAGCCCTTGGATAGTTTTCCACAAAATTCATAAACAAATCAAAAATGAAAGACCAGCATTTTTAAAAGTCTTTGGTTAACTAATCTTCTCACCCAAGGTATCGTTTAGTGTCTTACATTTAAACTTTTATTAAACTATTTTTCTTTTATGTTATATTATTTAGAAAAGCTTAAAATTTTAGCTAATGATTCGTATCTTTATAAGTTTTTAATTCTACGAGGTCATATTTTAAAAAAACTTCCTGAATTTCTCTTAGTATAACACGACATATTTACTTTAGGTATCTTGTCTTCCCTATTTTATTCACCACCCTTTCAAAAAGTACAAAATTAAACTTAAATTACTCAGAATAAAATTGTCATTGCTCAGACTAACCATAATTTTATAGCCTTCAATTTTGTTTGGCTACAAAGCTATAAATAAAAAATCAGACCCCATTCCTGCCACATCAAGCTGTCATATCCTTTCTTTCAGGTTTTGGTGATTATTCTCTCTTAGATTTATTTATATATTATTTATAACCAACAGAAAGTCAAGGTTTTGATCTATCAAATGATGTATTGTATAATGTTGTATTCTGAAAAAATAAACATTAGTTTTACTCAGAGAACAATCTTCTTTCTCATGGGAAATTTAATGGCTAGCTTGGACAGATTTGCAACAGCTTTTGTTGCATAGGTAGAAAGGTAGAAAAATTGAGTGTTAGGAGAAATTATCTGCTTTTTACATATTATCAGTATATGTTCTTTGGTCCGTTATTTAATTAAATGAAAATTATTTAATGCATTACTACCATTAGTGTAAAAACAGTAGTATAAAGTGTTCTCAACAATCTACAGCAAGAAAAAAGAAGATAAAGTACATTATTTCATATTTGTCTTGTTTCTTCTTTATTTATTATTATTAAAAGTAATCAAAATGTAAAAATGTGGATCTCTTTTTAGATTAGTTAAGAATAGATTATGTAAAGAAAATAATAATAATATAATAAAAATGTTTCACAAGCCACACGTGCAAGTATCTTGTAGTTAATGTGATTCAGTACTGTAACGTGAGCTGTATGTGCCTTGAGTGACACAGATAATAGTTAGACAGGATTCAAAGAGCATATAAAAAAATAAATTTTTAATTACAAATAGATGTACACTGTTAGGACCTTAAAACTACTTAGGGTAAAAGAATGTAGTTTTGTGTTACAATTTAGAGTCATTCGAAAATCAGAAAAGGGTAGTTTAGATTGATTTGTTTTGGTGGTTAGAATATAATTTGATTTTGGGTATGAGGTTGGTTAATATAATTTGATTTTGTTTTGGTGGTTATTTGGTTAATATAATTTGATTTTGTTTTGTGGTTATGAGGTTGGTTAATATAATTTGATTTTGTTTTGGTGGTTATGAGGTTGGTTAATATAAACGTGGACAAATCTTTATTTTATTTTACTAAAACTACTTCACTAAAAAAATATTATTTATGATGTTAACCGAAAGTGTGCAAAATTTTGTAAATATGTACACTATTGAAAATTGGAAGTATTTAAAGCTATAAAGACCTTGAATGGGTACAAAGAGGTCATGTGGTTGTTCCAATTGACTGAGCTTAATTGTGTGCATATGTACTGTGGTTTAAAGATAAGGTTACATTAATATCAAATTTTTTTCTGTTACTTGGGTTTCTTCATTTCAAATATTGCACAGTGTTCTTTCTAAAAAATATAATTTAAGTTTCTGTGATTTATTTTTCTTTCAATTTACATATTCTTAATTATTATTGTAATTAAATATGTGTGTGTTTATATATAGTGTGTCAAGACTGCATTATTATATATACAAAGAGAAGAGCTCAAGCAGTTGTCTGCTCATAATCCCACAATTCAAGGAAAACCTGTTCAACATCAACCATCTACAAGTAGGTTATCCACCAAAAGAAAGAGAGCTAGCAATGACATTAAAGGAGAAGAACCTTTGAAGTGAGTTGTGATTTTCTATATTTGTTATACACACTACATGGCCAAAAGTATGCGGACACCCTTCTAATTAGTGGGTTTAGCTATTTCAGCCACACCCGTTGCCAACAGGTGAATAAAGTCAAGCATGCAGCCATGCAATCTCCAGAGACAAACATTGGCAGTAGAATGGGTTGTATTGAAGAGCTCAGAGTCTTTCAACATGGCACTGTCATAGGATATTACTTTTCGAACAAGTGAGTTTGTCAAATTTCTGCCCTGCTAGAGCTGCCCTGGTCAACTGTAAGTGCTCTTATTGTGAAGCGAAAACGTCTAGAAGAAAAAAAAACTGTAGTCATGAAGAGGTAGGTCATAGAAGCTCACAGAATGGGACCGCCAAGTGGTGAAGCGCATAACGCATAAACATTGTCTTTTCTCGGTTGCAACACTCACTACTGAGTTCCAAACTGCCTGTGTAAGCAATGCAAGCACAAGAACTGTTCATTGGGAACTTCATGAAATGGGTTTCCATGGTCGAGCAGCCACATGCAAGTGTAAGGTCACCATGAGCAATGCCAAGCATTGGCTGGCGTGGTGTAAAGTTACCACCATTGGATTCTGGATCAGTAGAAACACGTTTTCTGGAGTAATGAATCTTGCTTCACTATCTGGCAGTCTGATGAACGAATCTGGGTTTGGCAGATGCCAGGAAAACAATGCCCGCCTGAATGCATAAAATTTTGTGGAGGAGGAATAATGGTCTGGGGCTGTTTTTCAAGGTTTAAACTAGGCTCTTTAGTTCCAGTGAAAGGAAGTCTTAATGCTACAGCATACAATGACATTCTAGAGTTGTGTGCTTCCAAAATTTTGCAACAGTTTGGGAAGGCCCTTTTTCCAACATTACAATGCCCCATGCTCAAAGCAAGGTCCATAAAAACATGGTTTGCTGAGGTCGATGTTGAAGAAATTGACTGGCCTGCACAGAGCCATGACATCAACCCTGCTGAACAACTTTGGGATGAATTGGAATGCTGACTGCAAGCCAGGCCTTCTTGCTCTTGTGACTGAATAGGAGTGAATTCCCACAGCCATCTTTCAAAATCTAGGGAAAACCCTTCCTGTGGAGGCTGCTATAGCAGCAAAGGCAGTATCAACTCCATATTAATGCCCATGTTTCTGGAATGAAATGTTCAACAAGCACATATGGGTATTCACCTACTTTTGGCCATGTGGTGTATCTTTATTATTCAATTGTGATTGTTAAAATCTTGATAGTGTATTTCCCTATGTAAATTTAAACATTTCTGTTACAATGCTTTATTGTCTTACTTTTAAGTATAAAAATGAAAAAAATACACAAAATATATGTAAGAAATTTCTGTTGTGATGTTTGCTCTTTATTTCTTTCTGGCATTGAAATAATGAATATTAATATAAATACAGAAATATATCAAATTTTGTAAGCTTTATTGAATGTTTATTGTGAATTATTAATGATTTTACCTATGATTACAGTGTTTATGCCAAAAATTCTTTTTTACACATTCTATCATTTTCAAATTAGTGGAGAAAAATGAAAATTATGAAATTTTTAACACAGATCTATATGATTTTGTATCATATCTATATAACAGTTATGATACAAAATCATATGTTTGCTTAGTATTCAGACTTGGATTTGGGTAAGAATAAAAACAAACTGAAAATTGCCTTAGTTTTGATGTACCAGAGTTGTTTCATGATTATTCTTCCAATACCAAACATTACTTCCTCTCACATCAATAAATAGTTTGGTGCTTTTATCTATATGTAAAAAAAAAGCATGCCTAACAGTTAAATGGTAAAGTGTGTCTTGCATGCAGATTATCATGTGACAACCTTCCCACCAATAGTAGTGCAACACACATGCTCCTGATATGTGCAACTCCCTCTGTTCTCTTTCACTGAATTATTACTTCTTGGTTGGCTGTTCTTGTATTGTGACTTTTAATTTGTTCTCGTTTCATGTGTTTATTGTTGTTTTTCTCATATTTGTATCAATTTCTTATCAAAAAAAGTACTTATCACTTTAAAATACATATTTTATATTATATTATATATTATTTTTATTTTATATTAAATACATATTTAAAATACATATATTTTTTTACCTGTTACATATGTAAAGATCAAAGTATTTAGTAGCTCATGTTTATAATGTATTGTTTATTGAAAGTGTAAAACAAGCACATAAATATGTATGTTAGTCTTTGGTTTAAAATGGGAAAGGCTGTATATGTAGTTTTAAAACTGAAATATATACATTGTTATCACTGTTAGAAATCACTTGTACATCCATGTTGCTTTTCGAATAATAGAGCACTTTACGCTACATGTTGCCTCCACTTGCTACTAAAGCTTCTCCTGAAGCTTCAATGTTGCTGAAAGTACTGGCCAAACAGATGAGAATGCAGAAGCAAGAACTCTTAATGAACCATTTTAAATACATATTTTCATACCTTGTTCGTCACTGCTCTAAAGAAGAAATGGAAAAAGCACTCACCTATGTTCAGGTAAGTACTACTTGCATTCAACTTTGGCTTATATTTGCTATTACTTAGCCATATAATTGTGTATTTATACAGCACTTTATTAAAAACAAACAATACTAATACACTTTTAACATAATACTGGTATTTGGCAAATTTAATTTGTATGACAATGTTTAGAAGTAAGATGTTTATGGGAGAAGGAAGGTCAAAGTTTGTAGTCTCTCAATACTGTATGTTATTTTATATCTGCAGTTCCATACATTATTTACATTTTGACTCAATTAATTAAATACTTAGAATTAAAGTCTCGGTTGTTTTTTTTCACATATTATTATATGGGAAAGCATGGGATTCGCTTCAGTAGATTTTTGTAAAAACTTGTATCTCTGTGAGATATATGGTATTAATTTAATAAAATCTAATTTAAACTGACTTTGATTATAACAGAATTTCTTATTTTTAAACTGAGACTAATATTGAGATAGGCAGCTTGTTGAGATGTGATTACCAGAGAATACATAATGAATTACTTCTTCACATCAGCACTCACTATGAACAAGTCTTTAGTGGACTTGCAATGTTGGCATGGAAAGATGAAAGTTATGATGGAACAAAGCCTATTACAAAACCAGAAGATATAGTAATGGCTACAGTTGAAATTTGAAATACTTAAAAAAGTTGCATTACATATCTACAACAAATAAAAAATCTGATTCTGTGCTGTAAAATGTAAATTTTGGGCAAATATCTCAATAAAGATAAATAAAAACTGACATGCTGTATCAAACTATTATAAGTTTAGTTGGAATTTCTTTTGGTAGCATCTTGACTGAGATTTTTCCCTGTATCTCCTTTTGTGGACAGTTAATGTTGAATTGTTAGTTAAAATAAACATTATGGCCATTCAAAGTAAATGGAATTGTTAATATTAAGTGAAGAAGTATCAGTAATAACCACTTGTTTAATATATTTACTTTTTAGTAAAATTCTAATTTCCTGAGAGCTAATTGAATAAGTAAAAACTACTTAAATATTTAAAAAGAAACCTAAGTTTTAGAACTTCATCTAATTAATATAAATTAAAAAAAAGTATTTGTGAATGTTTGGTGTGTAAGAAACTTTTATAAATCTTTGAAAACGTTAAAAAATGAAACATCTAGGAGAATTCACATCTAGTGTACTTTGATGACAATTTTGTTTTAAATCTTTACATTATAAACTAAAATATTTGCACTTTTTTTAATACAGTACATTATGCAGAATATATTAAAAGCATGCAGCCATGTATGGAAAGTAATAAATTTAAAAGGCTGGCTGAATAAAGTGTGAATTGAGAATCACCTTGAATATTGATATTTCTCAAAAACTTGAGACTTGAAGTATCCAGAAAAATTCCAAATGATTGTTTCTGAGTAAAATTTGTCAGTTATTTACTCTTGATGAGTCATATTGGTCAGTTACTTGTATCTGACTTTAAAAATTCTGGTATTTATACAAGGAAATTATAGGTTAACATAACAGAAGTTTAGCATTGTTCAGAGTAAAGTATTTACAGCAGTGGTGCACAAACTTTTGAGTCAGGGGCCACAAACGGACTTCTCGTAACTGTAATATGGACATGCTTTCAAGTAAAGCAATTTTAATAATTACAAGCTACGGGAATTGTGAGCTCGCAATCTTTTATGAGAATTAAAGTTGTCAGAAGTATATTTACCTAAGAATTATATACTTAAACATTATATTACAGCAATTATTGTAATATTGTATATGTAGGAAATAAGTACCAGGTATAATTTTACAACACAACTAAAAGTAGAGTAAGAAACATAACCAGAGCAAATAGCTTCATTAATAAAATAAGTTGGTATTTGTTAACTTTTGTGAAGAGGAATTGAAATTCATTTTTAAATCAGTAAAAAGTTATTATAACCTTTAATTGATTGCTTTATTTTAATCCATAGGCCAAATTTTACAGTCACGACTTTTGGGTTTTCTTGCTTTCTTTGATTCCCAGTTGCTTAATGCAAATTTTCCATTAGAGGAAAAGAAACTAGTAGGTGTTTTATTACATGATAATTAGGAAATTTAAATTTATTGCTTGAAAGTTTTGTGATTCATTTGTATATTTTATTTTATTTATCTTAAAAGAAAGTAAAGTCAGTTCCATAAAATTCTATGTATATCACATGTTTGTTTATTATTGGTTTTCTAAGTTAAACTATTGTTATCATTATTTAGTATAAAAAAAACATGTTTGTTTATGATTGGTTTTCTAAGTTAAACTATTGTTATCATTATTTAGTAAAAAAAAACTTTATAATCTTAAAGTCATATTGAAAATATGAAAGTGAAATTTATGTAAATAAATATTTATGAAAGAGCAAAGACTCCCTGTATGAATAATACAGGCTTGGCATTGCCCAGTGGTTAGCTTGTAGGGTCCAGGGTTTGACATATAATGCTACTGAACATTCTTCATGCTTTCAGTTGTGAGTTTGTTATGAAAGTAACCGTGAATCCCATTATTTGACTCATACAGTTGGACAAAGCTCTTATGGTTGAAAGTAAAAGTCTGTATGTTAGTAAGGTGCTGTTCCAGTTATGTATCATTTATCCTAAGAATTGTTGAAACTGATGTAATCATCCAAAATAGTAACTATAGGTTGTACGTTATAAGAACTAGAGTTGATCATGCTGGATGAAGGTGATGAAGTTAACCATCTTAGCTCCAATAAAAGAACGAGCTCTTTCTTCATCGTTATCCTCCCATGAATTTATCATAGGAAAAAAAAATTATAGACTTAATACTGAATGGAACACAGTTATCTATTCACAGAAAATATAGTTTAATTTTGTAGGATATTTGGATATGTTATTTTTAGAGTTAATTAGAGTATGGTGCATGTTTTGTCACTAATGGTCAGTACTCTGGTATGTACCATTTACCCATAGAAGTGTTTCTTGAATATGGTTTGTGCTTTATATATGGAACCAATCAGCTTCATATTGTAGTATTAGGCTTACATTTAATTATTTCCTACCTCTAAATACATTAAATACAAGGATTGATAAGCTTGCCTGTAGGAACAACACATCCAAATATTGGACAATATTTTGAGTAGTTACATAATTGTATTCCATCCTGTTTAACTAATTGTGGACATTAATGAAATATTAAGAAATTTTGTTGGTTTCTAAGGTTTTTTAAAGAACTGACTTGCTAGTATTAAACTTAGTGATACAACATCAATGAATTTTTTGTAGTTTTGCAAACATGAAATGTTTGTTATTCTGTATAGAGATTGTAGCAGTTTCTCTTAAGTGTATCGAGTTTTAAAATGTAAACTGTAGCTGCAACATCCCTATCTTTATATCATCAGAAATTTCATTTAATTACTGTTGTTGGACAGGTTTATTTTAAACAAACGTAAGAAGTTTTACCAGTGTCACTGTATGACACTTATGTGCTTAATTTTTGGTAGTATATATTTGAGTTTTCATGTTTAAAACCTGGACACTTTTTTTTCATAAAACAAAAAATCTAGAACTTTACAACTGCTCAAAATTCATTAAATACATAAAGAGAACTTTTATATCTAAAACTAATTTTCTCATTTATTTTAGGCATTAGGAAGTTTAAATTCTATTATGGAGCTAATGGGTCCAAAGCACATTACTGCAGTGAGGATGAAAGTGATGGCTACTCTAAAGATAGCTATTCATTTTACTGAGGAAGATTTCCCTCAAATTTGTACTCAAGCCTGGAACACTTTTGTTCATAAGTATATTTTCTTTACTTTGCAATTGCAAGAAAAGTAACTTTTAATTAATCTACTTATCTAATGAAATTTCTTAACTTAAACACATTTTTTTATAATTTTATTGATTCCATAGGGTCTTGAAAATGGTAAAAGTGTAGAAAACTCTAAAAACAATTTTGAAAATAATATTCTTTCATTGTGTCTAATATTTTATAAATATTTCTTTAATAACGTCTACTTTGATTTGATGTGGTTTGTTGTCTTAAGTGTTTATGATCTTTGTAGACTTATTTTTCACATCTATTGGGAGTGTGTACTCGTGATTAGTCAGTATTGCATTGCATTGTGCAGGGAATAATATGACTTTTATTAACCCTTTTCAGATGGGTCACATGTCAAAGGCCATGTTATTACATTTATTAAGTTGCATTCAAAATTTTATTGAAATACAGTTTTATGAATTTATCTCTATTTCTGGTATCAAACTGTAGATTATAATTCAAATTTTGATATTATACAGTATTTAATTTTGTAGTTTAAAAGTAAGTATTAAACAAATACACCAAAACTTCAATTTTATATGTTCTGTGTTGTGTTGAATGTAGCACTGGTTCAAATTAAATGCTTGTGATGTAAAAACACAACGTCTGTAGATGTACCAACTAGGAACTCAAATGGATAAGCTAAAATAAAAAAAAAAACACTTTTATCCTTTTAATTTTCTAAACTATAACAATATTTGTTGAATCGTACCTTTTCATTTTGAGAAATGGTCTTGTATATACATTTACTTCTATATATGATCTGAAAAAACAATCAGAAGCTCAGAATATTTTTTTAATGATTTTCCTAGCCATTTTCAAATGTGATGGTGTCCTCTCTTTCTTTCGAAACAAACCTTCATGCTGCTAATTTGAGTCTTTAGCCTGTTCTAGATTTCCTGTTTTATTTGATACAAATACAGTTTAGTTTTTAAACTTGATAAATTATAATGGAATTCTATGTTATCAGTGTAGTAATTTATAACTGTTTGATTGTTCTAATGTACATATAAAATATCAAAAAGAAAATTTTGTTTCATAACCTCCACATGGGACATTTCTGAAGGCTTAGCAAGCTAAGACAAACAGCAATGAGGACATAGGTTGTAACTAAAACTGATAATTGTTTGCTTACTTTGTTATTTACTGCTCTACGTTTTGAGATAAATTAGTTTAAGAAAATTTGTTTTTAAATAGTAATGTTCTATATAAATATACAATTTATAATAATTGTATATGACTGTATTTTACCAAATACTAGTCCACTAAAATGCAGATGATATAGGTCACTTTGTAAAACCTAAAGGTCAGTTTTATATTATTGGATACATTAACATTAGCAAACATGCACTGTGGCATTGTAACTTCTGAATTGTTAGCCAAACAGGCTGAAAAGTCAATATTATGAAAATAGTAAATCTATATAAATGTATAATGTCATGAGATTTAAGCAGTTGTGTCTAAACATTTATGTTTTGTAATCTGTAGTCATTCTTGAGTAAAAAAAAGCATAATGTATATTGGTTTTGTATTTTTATATGGTGATTACGAAATTGGTCAAATTGACTGAATCCATGTAGAAATTTGTTAATGGACATGAAATAAAATATTTCTTCTTAAGAAACATTTGGTAAAGCTAACTAGATGTTATAAGGATTTCTCATGTGAAATTTTAATTTAGAAGTTAATTGAATTTTGATATGTATCAAATTTATGATATTTGCTAACAAAATTGATACACACAATTTTCTTAACACAAATATATTTTAATATACAAACAACAACAAAAAACAATAACTACGGTTTGTGATAGTAGCTATTGCAAATATTAGTCAATATACAAGAATTTTTAAAAACTTATAAACTATACTGACTTTTCTATCTGTCTAGAACTGAATATTGTATTGACAGTCCAGGTCCATGACAAGCAAATTAATTTTGAGTTGATATTGTTACACTTTGCTTGAGCTAGCCAGTTGTTTATTTTTGGATGGCTTGACACTGCTTACAAGCTGACTTTTTATCAACAAAGATATTCAATGTCTGAAGTTAATTTACTGAAGTTGAATGATTTGTAGTGGTTGAAATCTGTAAACTTTCCTGGCGATCTTAAATGTAAAAAATCTGTCTTTTAGTTATGTATGAAGGTTAGGATCAGTCTACTTATCTCGTTGTCATAATGTGAAGGTAAGATTCCATCTGTCTATCTCATCTCTTCAGTAACTATTAACTCATTTGACCCATGTATTCTTCACTGACCATGACACAAAGTTTTAGTGTCTTACATTCAATATTTTATTAAACTAATTTTTGTTTATGTTGTACCAATTAATGTAGCATATAAGCTTAGCTAATAATCCATGCTTTAACAGTATACGTTTTAAGCTCCTACTTTTACAAGACAATGTTAACTCAAATTCTGAATTTCCCTTAGTATGACACACATTATGTATTTTTGCTAAGTATCTTGTCATCTTTATTTTTTCACAATTCTTTGAAAAATTAAGAAATTAAACATTCGTTACTCACTATACAATTGTTATTGCTCAGGCAAACCATATTTTTTATTGTCTTCAATTTTGCATGATAACAGAGATATAAATAGAAAACCCCTTTTACCACACCTACCTGTCACACCCTCTCTTTCAAGATATGTTAATAGTTCTCTTGTACATTTAACTACATACTACCTATAAACAATAGGAAATTAAGGTTTTTATGTGTCAAATGATATATTACATTCTGTTCTTAACAGGTATATGTAAATTTCAGGTTTTTATTTACAGTTACCAGGTCAGCCAAAATGACTGATCGCATTTTGAGTTAGGGTAGAGAAAATAACAGATGAAATGTAAATAGTTACTGGAAACAAACATTTAAAATGTCTATAAAGGTTTTTGGGATGACACAAAGGAAATTTGGAATTTTTGAGATTAAGAAAAGTATTTTAATCTCAACATAAAAATTACTTTGCAAATGGAGTGATCCATATATTCACTGACAAATCTTTACTCTAGTTTATTGAAAATACTTCACTAAAAATATTTTTCTTGTTTGTGTAACACTTATAACATTAACTGAAAACTGCCAAACTATGGGAAGATATGCACACTATTATTTAAGGTTAGAAGTATTATGTCAAAAGAGATTTTAAATGAGTACAAAGAGGTCACATGGTTGGTCAAATTGACCGAGCCCATGTTGAAAGAGTTAAAAGTTAAGAATCTATAACATATTTTAGGACCAAAATAGAAATTGTCCATTTTTTGTTATCAGTTCTCACTCAAAATCTGGTTTTCATAAGTGCTGTTTATGTGCATTACATGTTTATGTTTTTGTTTTTAGTTTTTTTATTAGCATATTTATAATATGGCATCCTAATTTCAGTTTTCATAAAATATCATGGTTTTAGGGATTTGGTCATAGTTGCATGTTCAGGCATATGAAAGTATGACTAATCATTAAAAATTATATAATACAGAATTTAACCTTTTGTTTCTTTGTGTCAGTGTGGAATTGCAATCTCTTGGATCCCTTCTTAACCAGGTGATGACTGCTTTACTGCCCCTTCTTCAGTTTCACCCACAAGGAGTTGCTACTATATTCCACTTTTTAGTTGTTGAAAACAGGTATGTATGAAGTTCATATTTATTTATGTTATTCTTTTTTACAACTTTAGATTACTGGTTAATATGCTTGACTTTTTCATATGCTACTAGAAATAAAAATCGTGCTTTACACTTTGAGGCTGTGCATGCATTGTAAGCATGACAACCAAATCATACTGAGTAGTCAGACAAGAGTTGGCAGTGGATTTTGATAACTAGTTGTTTTTCCTCAAAATTGTCAGTTAAAAAATTGTGGGTGTCTAGTGCAGATGGCCAATGAATAAGTTTCTGTGAATATCTTAAAACAAAAACAAAGCATCTGTGTTAGAGACACAAATAAAGATCAACATTTTTGTAGGTGCAGTTAAAGCTTTCATAAATATATTAATGTTTTTTTGTACTAAAACACTTTTAGTAATACACATTATGAAAATATAATATTAATGATACATCTACTAGTGCACTTTACCTTTGAGGATTATATTCTGTTATATCTTTATAAGATAAATGTTTAATATTCTCTCTTTCTTCTATGATAGAGCAATTCTGTACAAACTTTTTTTTATATCTAATAAAAGAGCATTTAACTGATAGTTGGTATGAATTAATAACAGATCTGCACTTTAGAGCAGTGTACGATTGCTTAAAAATTTAATGCTAGATATTATATTAAATTTTTATAGTAAAGAGCAATTTCCTGTTGATCTGATGATTGTTCAGAATCATGGTGAGGTAAACAATTCTTGTCACATACTTGAAAGTAAAGAGCACTCTCACTCTCTATTAATGTTAGAGGACCTTTTACATCTTTCAGAGTCAAATACACTCGCAAAGATCTGATTTACAGGTCCTGTTGCATCCTTTAGAACAAAGTTCCTCTTACATTTTTCTGAGCCACAAACAATTTCATGAAGATGTAATAATATAAACCCTACTGCATCTTTCAGAGCAAAAAACATTTTAATGAGGATATTATGCTATGTATCCCATTGCATCCTTTTACCCTATCCACTGAGGTATTTTTACAGTGCATAACACGAGGGTTTAGTGTCACACATTAAAATGTTTATTAAATAACTTTATGGTTATGTTATACCAATTAGAATAGCATAAAATATTAGCTAATAATCTATATTTTAATAGCATATAAGTTTTAAGTTCTTAACTCTATAAGGTAATATTTGAAAAAATACAGAATTTTCCCTATCCTGTCATCATCCTTTAAAAAAGTATGAAATTGTACATAAACTATTCTCCATAAAATTGTCATTGCTCAGGTAAACCACTTTTATTATAGTCCTCAACGTTGTTTGGTTACAGAGTTATCAAATATAAAATCAGACCCATTCTGCCACACCCACCCATCACATCTTTTCTTTCATAATTCATTAGTAGTTCACTCATACATTTAATTATATATTACCTATAACCAGCAGACACTCAAGGTTTTCATCTGTCAAATGCCGTGTTGTATAACATTCTATTCTGAACAGTTAAATGTCAGTTTCTCTCAGAGTATGAACAATGTTCCTCTAAGAAATTTAATGACTAGCTTGGATTAATTTGTAATGACCATTGTTCTAGTCAAAAAGCCAGAAAAATTTTGAGGGGTAATGGAATTTGTATACTTTTTGCATGTTATTAGTTTATATTGTTTGGAGTAGTATTTAATTAAATAAAACTCATTAATTGCAATACAATGAATAAATAGTATACAAAAATTAGGGTTAACTCTCTTTAACAACCGAGAGCAAACAAAAAAATATTTGTGATGTATTTTATTTCTTGTTTTTCATGGTTATTTTTTATGTATAATAAAATAAAGATGCTTCTTGAGGCTCACATGTAAGCTGCTTTTACTAGTTTTAGTAGCTCGTTGGTAATGTAATTCAATAGCATGATGGAGCTGCACATTCCCAGAGTTATTTACAACTTATAAGCATCCAGAGAGTAGTAAGTCATGTCTCAAAATCAATAAAACAATTAAATTTAAATATAAATAAATGCATATTGTTACAAACTTAAAGCTAATTAGGATAAACAAATGGGTTGTTATATTACTATACGAAGTCATTATAGAAATTAAAGTAGGTAATTCAGATTTTATTTTATTTTTATGGTTGCACAGTTAATCGTAATTACCAATCTCATTTTGAAGTGGGTTAGAGAAATAATATACATATATTATCAAATTTTGTGAAAAGAAACAGTTTTAAATGTATTTAGGAAGTCTTAGGGATTAAATAAAGGAATGTTGAGACTTTGAGATAAGGAAAAGTATTTTTAATTTAGATGTGAAAATTACTTGACACACGGACTTTAAAAATAAAAAAATACTCAATATACTTATGGACAAATATTTATTTTATTTTATTAGAAATACTTCTAAAAATATAATATATTTGTATGTTAAAGACTTACAATATAAAATTAAACACTGCCATATTTTGTGAAGATATACACACTATATTGAAAGTTAAAAGTATTTAATCTAAAAAGATTTTAAACAAGTACAAAGAGGTCACATGGTTGGTCATATAAATCGACCCTATTTCTCTCCTGGTGTCCTTTACTGCACATGATACAAAGTTTTAGTGTCTTACATTCAAACTTTTACTAAACTGCTTTTTGTTTATGATACAACAATTATTATAACATAAGAACTTGACTAGTAATCCATATTTTAATAGTATGTAAGTTTTAAGTTCTTAATTCTACAAGGTAATATTAAAAACATCCTGAATTTTCCCTAAGTATTCTTCCTTCTCTTCTCTGTTTTACCCACCACCCCTTGAAAAAGTACAAAATTAAGCTTAAAGTACTTACTATAAAATTGTTGTTTCTCTCACTAACGGCTCGGCATGGCCAAGCGTGTTAAGGCGTGCAACTCGTAATCTGAGGGTCGTGGGTTCGTATCCCATTCGCACCAAACATGCTCGCCCTTTCAGCCATGGGGGCGTTATAATGTGACAGTCAATCCCACTATTCGTTGGTAAAAGAGTAGCCCAAGAGTTGGCAGTGGGTGACGATGACTAGCTGCCTTCCCTCTAGTCTTACACTGCTAAATTAGGGATGGCTAGCACAGATAGCCCTCAAGTAGCTTTGTGCGAAATTCTAAAACAAATCTCTCACTAACTGTGATTGTTGCTACTTTCAATTTTATTTGGTTACAGAGCTATCAAATAGAAAATCAGATCCTCCCTTGCCATCTGTCACATCCTCCTTTTCAGAATTTGTTACTAATTCTCTCTTACATTTAATTACATATTACTTGTAGATAGTAGAAAGTCAAGCTTTTCTTTTGTCAATTGATGTGTTAAATTATGTTTTGATTAGGTTGGCATGAATTTCACTTATAATACAACTTTGGTTCCCACAGGAATCACAATGACTAGCTTGGATAAAATTGTAAAGTCTCTTGTCGCATAGTTAATCTGTGATCTTCAGTATATTATTTAAATAAATAATAATTGTTTAGTGCATTACTACCATTAGTATAAAAAACAGGCTTAAGTTTCACTGACAATCAACAGCAAGAAACAAGAAGTTTTGGTAAATACTTTATTTCTTGATTTTCATGTTTGTTTGTTATTTATTATTATAAAAGTAACTAAAATATAAAAGTAGGGATCTTTTAGGTTAGTAAAGACTAAATTAGGTAAAATAAATAATATGATAAAAGTGTTTCACAAGGCACCCAAATGAACTGCATGTGCTCCAAGTGATTTAAACCTTATAATGGCACAGATAGTAGCTAGAAAAGGTTCAAAGTGCAAGAAAACAAAATTTGATTATAAATGTATGTGCACTATTATGAGCTTAAAACTACATCAGATAAACAAAAGTAGTTTCATGTTACAATTCTAAGAATAAAAGAGGGTAATTTAGTTTTATTTAATGGTGGTTAGGAGATTAATCGAACTGACTGATCTGGTTTTAAGATAGGGTAGAGAAAATGAAAGGTGAAATATGAAGTTTTCTGGGAAAAACATTTGAAATGTATTTAAGTGGTTTTATAAATTGCACAAAGGAATACTGAAACTTTTTTGGAGGAGAAAAATATTTTTAATCTTTACACACTGCATCCTCAAAACAAATACATAATATATTTACAGACAAACCTTTATTGTAGTTTGTTAAAAATACTTCAAAAAATATGATTTTGTTGTGTGTGAAAGACTTGTAATGTTAACTGAAAGACTACCAAGTTTTGTTAAGACTTGAAATGAGTACAAAGAGGTCATGTGTTTGGTCATTTTAACTGAATTCATGATGAGAGGGTTAAATCCAAAAGCACTTTAATGAAATCATAACATTACAAGTCCCATTACAACTTTCTGAGCCAAGGAAAGTTCCATGAAGATATAATAATGAAGAGCCTGCTGCTTCTTTCAAGGGCAATGACCTTTTCATGACTATCTGATATTACAGGTCTTGTTACATCATTTTAGAACCAAAAATAATTTCATGACTATTTGACATTATAGGTCTTGTTACATCATTTAGAACCAAGAACACTTTCATGACTATTACAGGTCTTTTTGCATCGTTTAGAACCAAAAACACTTTTATGACTACCTAATATTACAGGTCTTGTAACATTTAGAGCTGAGAAAACTTTCATGGTGATGCAATGTTACAGGTCTACCAAAGGTGTTCAAAATCAAAATTATTTTCATCAGGATGTAACATTGTGTCCTTTTGAATTTACCACTTTCATAGTAATTTGATGTTGTAGGTTCTTTCATTTTTAAGAACACTCTTGATATGTTGTAACTGTAAAGGCCTATTTACATCCTTCCAAGTCCAGAACACTTTCTGGTTGATCCTTTTGCATTTTTTGAAGTGAAGAATATTTATGCTTTTATTTATACAGTGAAGAACAGATACTATTAAAGTCGTATTCAATGAATAATATTTGTAAAAATTATTAATTTAAAAGAGTGGAATAGAGATCATCAAAATAGTACAGCCTTGATATTGATGAATCTTCTGTCCAGCTGAAGGAAGTGATAAAAGACACCAATAAGAACTACATATAATCACATTCTGTTCTCATTTATAAAATCACACATTTCTCTTCACTAATTCACCAACTTGTGACAACTGCTGCAGCCCTTCCAGGTAGCACCTCTGAAGTGGAGTGTGTCTCCTCCAATGTGCACAGCACAGTCACAGACACAAAACACTACACCCACCTTAAATGAAGTTGATATGAGGAATAAGAATGACTAGGGCTATTTTTTATAACATTAATCCACAACTGTTTGCAGGACCATGAGCAGTGATTTCCTGGTTAATAAAAACATGATCAGTAACAAAAGTTGGATGTGTTTATTGTTATTACTTAGTAAAATCTACATATACATCTATACTAATAATGAAATTAACTTTGACATGTGATTCAAAAGCATGCATGTAAAGTAAAGTCAGATACATGCCCTAAATCTAATAAGCTACATGTGTGTCACTCTGTCCTTTTTTTGACAGTTGGCTGGATTTTGTTCCTCTTGCACAAAATAGTAAAAGTGTTTTCTTTTTGCATCCCTCACATTTAGTTATCTTAAATCAACAAGTAAAGTATAGTGTCCCCTCCCTAGTGCAAAGAAAATGGCTTTACAGAACAGAAGAACCAAATCTTGTATTGTACTCTTAGACTTTGAGAGAAGGATGAACCCACCATAAATGTTTCCCTAACTCATGGATTGTGTTTTAAATAATAGATATTATTGTATAAGAAAATTTAAAGGCTGAACACTATGTGCTTGGTGTGATTCTTTTGTGTGGTAAGGGGTCTTACCAGGAAAGGTTCCATATTTTTAGTTTACTTTCTGTAGATGGGTGGCCTTGTGGTGACCCCTTCCAGGATTAACCTGAAAACCAGTTTTGGACGTTTTCAACAGGTGTTGTGGACATTGTGTCAGATGTTGGTGTTCGGGTATGATGTTCATGAAACCCTGGTGTAGCTGCAATGTCCTTGTTTAGCATTGTAACGTGTAGCCTCATAGGACTCCATTGTGGGCAGGGTCAATGGGTAGTAAATCTTCCTCTCACTCTTATGAATTCCGTAATCCTTGAAAATCACCACAACCATCAGATCTTGTAGCTCAATTTTTAATCCTTCATTCTTTATCTGATTAATCCTTAGGGCATATGTCTCCCTTTTTCATTTAAAAGGGATTAGAGTGGAATATTTGCTTTCCCAAGTCCATCAAGAAGCTATGTTTTGGGGACATCTTTGTGGAAATATCAACCCCAAAACACAGTGAACACCTCCTGAATTTTAAGGCCATTGGGGATATACCCATTGATGTTACTCCCCCTTGCTACTGTGAATTCTTTACAAGGAGTAATTGTTGAGAGTAATTTGAAGAACATTCCTGAGTTGGAGATTCTTGCTTGTTTCCCAACCAAGGAGTTTCTGTTGTGCAGCCATTTCTTCACTTGCAAGGACAGAATTATGCTGCCAACCAGTGTCGTAATTTTGACATTTAAATTGTTACATCTGTCTGCCTTGACATCTACCTGAATTGTAAGGTGTGGGTATATTCCTAACCCTCTCTGATTTTTTCAGTGCCAGCAGTTTTGATTTCAAAGACATCACATCGTAGTTCTTTGACGTGCACATTTTTGTGGTGGCAAAGACCACAATGCATATGAGTACAAACTGGAACCACATTGCATTAAAAGTAGTGGTTGTCACCTCTTTTACTTTTGTCCTTGTCTTAGGTGGGTGGAGGAGAAAGAGGTACAGTGTTTTAAAACAGTTGACAACATTTAGCTTGAAACTCAGAAATTATTTTTCCCCAACTCCATTTCAGACATATGCTTCTGCACTATGTACCACTGCTGCAGTGCGAGTGCAGAAAGATTTATTTTCCAACAATGTGAAGAGTATTTTGCCCTCTTTGGATAAGTGAATTGGCAAGTCAGTGTCTACTCCTCACTCTGTTCCCACCATTCTTTCCAGTGATTGCCCAGGTCCAGGTTTTTCAGCCCTGCTTCTGGCAATATGCTATTAAACTTTAATCCTTACCACAGCATTCCCTTGAGGTTCTATCTTCCTCAGTGAGCTGTGCTCTTTTAGAATAGACAGTCTGCCACTCTTCTTTTTAGCCTTCATATTCAGGTGCACTGGTAGAATTGGGTGTGCCATTGGATGTCATTGCTGTTTCCACTGATCAGCCCATACTGCAATAGCTTATTATCATTCCCACTTGTTTATCTTTCTTTGAGTCATCTGAGGAAAGCAGATATTTCCAATTGAATGTACTATCTCTTTAATAAATATCTTTCAAACCATTCTTCTATTCCTATTTATGCATATGGTTTAAAGTAAGGTGTCTCTGTACAACCTGCCAAGGTTTTTCTCCAAATGATTGAGAGGGGGAAGTTGTCCTTACTAGGTTATGCATTGGTCACAGCTATTTAACTCATTATTTACTTTCATCTGCGACTGAGCCACCAATGTGTGGCCTTTGTAACACTCAAGTCACAATAAACCATGTTTTACTGTCATGCCATCATTACAATCATAAGTGATGGCACTAAAACTAAACTAAACTAACGTGGCAGGGGTTCAGTTTAGAGAGAGAGAAATCAGAAGAGTTCTCTTCCCAACTGGGGTGTTCAGGAACTTTGTAGTTCCTCTTCGTCCCCTTACATGAGAAATGTTTTAAGATATCCGTGGAATTTTTACTTTATTTTTAACATTTCAAAAAAATGTTGTGGTGTATTTGTGAGTGAGAGGAAGGACGGGAGAACTGGACAAAAGCAGCGAAAGTGAAGTGAGCCAGACCTTGGCTCGAGGATGGAGTACACTGGTGGCTGGCGAATTGGTTTTTAAAATTTACTGTAATTGATTTAGATACCCTTGACTGGGAAAACGGCCCTTTTCAGAATGAGGCTGGGACCTACGGGTCCAATGCCCGAGATTTTGCTGTGGGGGGAAATGGGAGTGCCCCGAGAAAACCCACTTTCACGGCCTGGGCGCCTAATAATCTACCCAGACCATGCCCGGAAGTAGCTGGGAGAAAAAAAAACAAAAACTGATGAACTCTGTTGGTGGTGTACGTGGAAACTGTTAGCTGCAGTCTTGTAGATCGGGTGGTAACTTCATCATGAACTTGTTTCCACACTTGAAGCCCATTGGTGCAACTGTGAAACGTGGTCTTGGTGGTGGAACTACTGGCTGTTCTTCGCTGGTCTGTGATGCTTTGTTTCTTCTCGAGATTTTGGTTTGAGTTTTCTGCGTGGAGGTAGATTGTTTTTCAGTTTGTGCTGTCGCATCGATGGTTATCTTCGTAATGGTTTGAGTCTGGCTGGTTGTTGAATTCTGTGGAACTAGAATTGAAGTCTGGCAGGAACTGTCCTTTTTCTTTCTTGAACTACTGGAACTTGGCGTGTTGCTAACAATGGGTGTTGTCGTCTTCTGAGTCGGGTTGTCTGAATCCTTTTTCATGTTTCTTCTAATACTGTCTGGACTCGGCGGTATTTTGGTATTTTCCTGTTGGAAGATTTCCGTTGGTTGTTTGCGATATTTGGGTGCTTGGTTTGAACCATTCTTGAGTGGTCGTCGATGTGGGTGTTCGGCTCTAAAATGAAATATATGATAATAACAGCCATCTCGTAAAATACAGTCGGCACTGTACTTCGATGTTGTCACTATCTTCATGAAGTGTGTGGGATGATTACTGTTCTTAGAATAAATTCGATGAACTGCGTATACCTTGGCTTGTATTTGGGGTTCTATGGTTTGTCTAATTTCTTCTGGTTGAATTGATGGGTCGATGCCCCTGAGGAATACAGAATAAAGATTGACTGGACTTTTATTTGGGGAACAACTTACTTTAAATTCAGTGTTCCATGGCTGGCACAGATAGGTTTGGTCTGCAGTAGTGGCTGGTTGGATGAGAATTCCTCTCCAGCGTAAAATACGGGTCCTGGACGGTTCGATGGTTGCCCCAGGCTTGGCTCGGGCGATCAATGTGGCGTCTTGGTTCGGCGGTAAGCCGTCGACGATTACAGGCGGCACTAACAGCCTGACTGGTGAGGATGAACGTTTCGTTCTGAATAGCATATTGGCACGTCTGACTTGCTCGGTGACTAGCTCAGGTCTCTCTCTCCCCTGTTGTGGAGGCATGTTGAAAAATGTAAAGTTAACAATGGAAAGAAAAAACTCTCCTCTTCAATGGCACCATTTTTGATATGCCTTAAGTATGGGTTTACCCTTGACATTGGAAATGGTAACACTGTCCGACTTCCTCATGTCTTTAACTTTTTATGGGCCATTTGCCTTTTTAATTCTATTTAGATCTTTTATCCAAATTTTGGACATTGTTTTGTTTTAATTTAATTTATTTTTTTGCCTTTTATAAGACTTTCCTTTTTCCTATTTTACTGCTTGTTTGGTGTAGATAGTCTAGTTGGTTTGTGCCAATAAACACCAACCAACTGAACACAATGTAGAAATATCAAAGTTGTTTTGATTAACAAAGTTTCCATTTCTTTGTTAGGTGGAATTGCCATAATAAAATGAGAAAGTGCTTAACAGTCATGAAATACAATTATATAGAAACATCACAAAGTCTAAAATAGTGGTTATGTACATAATAATGTGAAGGAAGTTTTCATGACAATATGACTGAATCTACTTTACTGAATTATTTTGCATGGTGATGTATTTTATGTTTAAGCAGTTAGTCAGGTTTAAAAGCAATCCTTTTGGCAAGTTGAAGTAATGTGTTCAATAAATACAAGTTGATTTTTGTTGCAAACTGCAGGTAAAGAACAGTATTTAGGGAAAAGATGCAAGGCTCATATCACTTGTTATTGCACTGAAATTGAAAAAGTATAATTAAGGGAACATGAAGACTGAAGAATTCAGTAGTACTTATTCAGTAACCTGTTTCTATTGTTTTTTAGCTGTATTGGACTCACTGCAGTTTATTTATTGTATTCAGTGCAATTATTTTGTTACAAAATATAATAAACTTAGTTTATTGGAGTTCGTGTATCTGTTAAAATCAGTAAAATAAATCCTAGTAAATGACAAGTTTTAGAAAAGATGTAGGAAAGCCCTTCATTTTTTTATTTTTTTTTACATTAACTTGCATGAATAATTTATGTGCATCTCTAAACAACAGTTCATAAGTTATTTGTAATATATAGGAATACATTCGTGAAGATGAGAAACACACTTCAAGTAAAAATGTATTCTGAAGACAGATGGTATGGATATTAGAACTTTAATTAACATAAAGCAGAGTCAGTTGCAAACTCTCTCTTTGTTAACCTGAAGATTAATGAGAAGATCAAAATATTCTTCTGTGCTTTATGTTAATTAAAGTTCTAATATCCATATTAGCTGTCTCAAGAATACATATAGGAATACAGATTATTTTGAAGTAGAGAAGTTTGAGTTGAAACTTAAATAAATGTTTATCTTCTTTTGTTTTGTTTTTAGATTAGAAATGAGGAGATTGAGTGAGAACCAAAAGTCTTCATTTTTTTATTTAAGTGTAGAAGATGAAAACTTTGCTTATGATTTGGTTCAAGAGCTAGTTAGGTCTTTCCTAGCAGCTGAAGACACCAGAATACAAGTGAGTGGTTATTTTATACTGAAGTGTGTCTTTTGACTCTGTGTTATTGGTTTTATTTCACATTGACATACTTATGAGAAATGGTTAGAATAATTAGACTACCTATACAAAAGTTGCACAGATTTGAAAAATACTTTATTTTCACTTTACTTAAATTTAAGTTTTTCATTTGTTAAAACTTAATCATTTATTTTAAAAAAAATTAGTTTAAAATATAATCTTAATTATCTATGAACCTTGCCATTTATTTCTTTCACTATACATGAGATATTAAATTTTTCAGAAATCTCAAAACAAATTGTTGATCACAGTAATCACTAGATATTCAGTGAGATATGACATTTAGTTTACATTACCCAGTTGCTTTCTTACCCAACAAATGGTTTGTAACATGATGTTCTGAAATATGGACAAACATGTTTTGAATCTCCTGTGGTCTTCAAAATATGGATACAAATGGGTGAAGAAGTTCAGTGCAACAAAACAAAAGCCACATTTTAAGGTGTGTTACCAAATCCTGGACTTACGAATGACAGCAGAATGTGCTTTTATATATTTCAAATACTGCATACCATTTTGGATTGTATATATGCTTTGAACAAAATACAGATTGTGACAATCATAACTCGCCACTGAAACACACTGTAAATGGAGAAAGTTTTAAATCGTCATCAGGTAAATAGAATAAATAAACTATCAAAAGATCACTTGTACAGGGTGTTCAGAAAGTCACTGTGCACTTGTATATTTATTAACAGACATGTTTCAATATAGAATACAGGAGGTAAATATGAATAACAATTATAAACAATATTAAAAGTGACCCCTGTTGGCTTGGATCCTTCTTATTTTGTTTCTAAACACTGCTGTCAGTTGCTGGCTTGAAATAGACTGAATAGACATATAATTACAAAACTGCACAGTGACTTTCTGAACACCCTGTATAACATTTTGTAACTCCGTTAACAGCATTACTACAGTTGATAAACTTCTGCCAACCTGCATGGAGCCTAAGACAAGACCTTCCAGCTATATGAAGTAGTAAAGGTGTGCCAGGCACCAGCAGAAATGTTTTTTTGTTAAAAAAGAGCATGAAGTGAAAACATAAACTAACCATCTTTAGTGGCATAAAATTGAGTGAAACCAGGGAGAAGAGACCTCAGTGTTGTCTTTACAAAACCACTACTATCACTAGTCAGTAGGAACATTAAGATTGTTCAGGACATAGAATTTTGTGTGGAATCAGCAGATCAGTTTTCTGGGAGGGCAAAAAATATAGAAATGTCACTTTTGTTTCTAAGTGAAATGTATTTAGAGAAGAGAAAATACTTCTAAAAGTGAAGGAATTTCTTCACTGAAACAGTGTTAAGCTACATCTGCATAATTTTAGGACTAACAGGTTTCACTTTTATAAGCTCATTCATTACTTACAAATAGACTTAATGTGTTGAAATAAAATTCTTTGTAGACTGAGAATGTTTGTATCCTGTGTTCTGAAGCACCCATTGATAAAGTTGCAATATTGCTTTGGACTTTTCATTATTGTGAGTGAAAGACCTGTTGAGCTTCATGTATTTGTAGATAGTGAAAAATATTAGACACACTCGAGATTATAGGGTTGTTAATAAAGTGCCAATATCTAAAGTTTGTAACAAGAAGTAATTATTCTTGAGGAGACCTTTTGGTGTACACAGAATTCAAGAACTGTACCGTATAACGAATCTATGTTGATTGTATATGTGACTTTTTTTTTAACACAGGCTTAGTCTCTGGGACTGGCTTTATAATCATTTTGTGTTTGATACAATTTTCAAGCTATTACTTTTAAATTAATAAATATATCTTGATGGAACTTGGTATATTATCAATAAATATTACAAGATTTGTTATGCAAAATATTGTGTGTTTTTTTATGAAGTCGTAAGCTTTTCTTTTGCCTTTTTTTCTTTTTTGCATGTTTCTTATCCAACATTTTGAGATGAAAAATACTTTCATGCATCAGAAAATTTTCAAATTTCACATACAAAATATAACATTCAAAACTTATCAAATGTTTATTAAGGAAAAACATTATGTTTTGCCCTTTATTTTTACTAATGAATCTCTGTGTCGGTTTGGTTGATTTTACTTATTTCGTAACCAAAAAACAAAATGTGTGTGTGTGTGTGTATATATATAAATTTTGCCCTTTTCATTCTGGGATGACAACAGAGTATAACATGAAAACACAAATGTTTAGACTAAATAGCTTAAATCTTATAACATTATACATTCATATATATTTATTATTTTTATTATAACAACCTTTCATCCATGCATGCCTAACAATACAGAAGCTACAGTGAAGCAGTGCACATGTGTCATATTACTGTATTAAGTTATATGGAACTAATTTTTACTATCCACAGAGTGACCTGTTTTGACTGTGTTGGAGTGGAAAAGGATTGTGCAAAATGCTGTCACATTTCAATTATTATACATTATATACGTATTTACAATACTGTTATTTACAGGTAACAAGTATACAGTTTAAATAAACAAAATAGTCATAAGTTACAATATCAGTACTGTAGAATTCCACTATAATTTATCAAGCTTAGTAAGTAAGCTGTATTTAGGTCTAAAAAAATATGAAATTCCAACATAATGATTATCTTTTCTCACATATGTGAACTTTACACATGCTACAAACCTTCTGCTCCCCACTTTTGGAATTGTAAGATTTCAATGAGTTTCTCATCCGAATCGTCGTGTGACATACTCATTTGACATATGTGGTTCCTTCTACACTCCTCTACTGAACTATCACTTCTCATTTGACAGTGCTTAGGTTTGGAAGAGTTTTTTTCTTTTTTAAGGTTGTATTTACTGCTCA
The DNA here is from genome assembly GCF_004210375.1 of Tachypleus tridentatus. Lineage (NCBI taxonomy): Eukaryota > Metazoa > Arthropoda > Merostomata > Xiphosura > Limulidae > Tachypleus > Tachypleus tridentatus. The sequence goes on along the minus strand of NW_027467782.1, from coordinate 24,879,424 downwards.
CAAGGTTCTATCACTTTTAGGGATATGGCATTATTGTTAGCAGCTTGAGATGGTGATTCCTCCTTTTCTTCCATTTTCCATCTTTCCCCTTGACTTTATCCGTGTAGGCTTCTGTGCTCAGTGAGAGCTCTTTGTTGACATACTGCTTCCTACCAGGATACGTTTTCTTTATCCTCTGGCAATCCTCCTCTGTTCATGATCTTTTACCTACTTTTTTTGCCAGTTAGGTCCATCTTTTGTTTCAGTTGGTCTATTTCTCCTGGAATTTATTCTAGGTATACTCCTATCAGATCTGACAATTTCACTTTTCCCTTGCTTGCCTTTGTCATCCATTCTAAGTCTTCCATTATATTGCAGTTTCCTCTTTGTTTGGGGTTTTATCTTCCACCTGTAGCCATTCTTCATAATTCTGTGTGACTGACTGTTAAGTTTCTATTTATACTTTCCTTTTTCTTTTCACAGGTCTTCTTTTCATTCATCATTATTTTGATCCTGTTCTGTGGTCAGACACCAGGATTTTTTTAAACTTTAAATCCACACTGTACTTCCATGATGTGTTCAATTTATCTTCCATGGCTTCACACATTCACCATTGAGATGGGGTGTTCCACAAAATCACATATAGGTTCATGATTTTCATGATATTTTGTGTTTCATAACCAAGCCCATCCCAGACTGTATCACCCTTGGACTGAATGGGAAAACAGAAGGGGTTTGTTGTCCATCCCAATCATTCCTAGAATTAATAACTCAGTATGGTCTGATTTTTCAAAATAAGATTTTGTGGTTATGTGGTGATACTGCTTTGGATTTCACCACCACATTGTCACCTTCCTTGCTTCAAGTGGAGTATGGGCATCCTTACAACTCCAGTTCCAAATTGCTGAGGTGGTTGACCCTGAAGGCACCCAGCTGAATGAGTTACTCACAATAACCAATCAATTACAGAATAGGGTGGTGGTATTTTATGGGTGTAGATGATGTGATATTCTTCTCTTTATGATAACCATTGACAACAGAATGAGACATCAAGATGTAATTCATCCCTTTTATTGGAAACTGTCATCCTACTCTCAACTAAATGTTGTTACACTATAAGAAGGTTTTGAATTTAGAGTGAACTCATTTACTTAAGTTCTCACACATATTTCAAGTTAACTATCTTCCTAACTCAATTTCCTCCATCTTGGCTGTGGGTCACAGCAATGATTTGTGAAATTGTTCTGGTTCTGTCATTGGCTATCTCTTGTTTCTTGTTTTCTCATCTTAATATTAGGGGTATGATATTGTCTATGGATGGTCCTGGCCCATTTCACAGTTATGGGAGTTGATTACATGCAACAGACATTCTGTTGATACCAATTCAATAGCTCAGATCTAATCCTAGTGTCATACCCAGGAATTAGAGTGGGTTTCAATTCCCCATTTCATGGGATTGAGGTAAAGAGGGTATGCTCTTAATTCTACACTCACATGGATGTTGGTATCCCATGGGCATGTTTTGAAAGTAGTTGATTTACTATGTGTAGTCCATTGCATCCAAGCTGCTGTACACCTAGGGGTGTATCTTTTGTTTACCTGCCTTTCCTATTTTGAGATTGAGTTACAGTATTGGTTATGACCACTTTCTTGCCACATTCTCTCTCACTCTGATGTACTCCTCTCATTTTTTTCCCTTATATTTCACACGTTCCATAATCGGATGAAGAGTATCCCTGGCTCAGAAATGGTACACTTCCCCTTTCTATGATCTTCAAATCTGATTCTTTCATTTCCAAGATATCATTCAGATAATTTTAAAATATTCTTTTGTCATATCCTCACACTGGTCCCTCATTGTTATCAGTGTAAGATTCTAGCTAATATTGTGAGAGTAGATAATTACCATATCAGAAGTCTTAATTTTCCCTATACTGAAAATGTATTTTCAATGTACTTGCCATCTCTCACAAGATTAACTGTTCTTATTTAGTGTTGCCCTTTGTATGTGAACTTTTTCTTTATGCATACTACAAGTCTTCCACTCCCCTTGAATTGGGATTTGTTTATCAAGGAAATCATCATCCATTATTCTCTCATATTCCTGTTAATACTTTAGGTCTTTTACAGTAAACACAGTCACATGATACCTTATATCTTTCACATTAAACACAGTCACACATAATACCTTATATCTTTCACAGTAAACACAGTCACACACGATACCTTATATCTTTCACAGTAAGCACGGTCACACGTGATACCTTATATCTTTCACATTAAACACAGTCACACGTGATACCTTATATCTTTCACATTAAACACAGTCACACATAATACCTTATATCTTTCACAGTAAAGACAGTTGCACATGATACCTTATATCTTTCACAGTGAACACAGTCACAATGTGATACTTTATATCTTTCTTCTATATCTTTCACACTAAACACAGTCTTGCATAATACCTTATATCTTTCACACTAAACACAGTCACACGTGATACCTTATATCTTTCACATTAAACACAGTCACACATAATACCTTATATCTTTCACAGTAAACACAGTCACACGCGCGATACCTTATATCTTTCACAGTAAGTACAGTCACACGTGATACCTTATATCTTTCACATTAAACAGTCACACATAATACCTTATATCTTTCACAGTAAACACAGTTGCACATAATACCTTATATCTTTCACAGTGAACACAGTCACAACGTGATACTTTATATCTTTCTTCTATATCTTTCACACTAAACACAGTCTTGCATAATACGTTATATCTTTCACATTAAACACAGTCACACATAATACCTTGTATCTTTCACAGTAAACACAGTTGCACATGATACCTTATATCTTTCACAGTAAACACAGTCACACGTTATACCTTATATCTTTCACAGTAAACATAGTCACGTATGATACTGTAGGCCTTTCACAGTAAACATATGGTATTGTGTGTATTTATTGTTATTTTTATTTCTCCACTTCCTAACGTTTTTCTTTCTTTCTGGAACTGAAGTTTTTCATGCTGTGTTTATGACTGTTTTCTTATGTAAAGTACACATTTTTCTTTTTTGTAGGACTGTGCATCTTATGCACTGCAGGAAACCTTACAGATATATACTTGTCAAAGTGGAGAGTTGTCACAAATTGTGAGACCAAGTGGTAGTGTCTGGAAAAGGTTTTCAGAAGAGGTTCAAGAAATTTTGGTACCTTTGCAGCACTCTAGGTATGTATTTTATTTTTTATTATAATGAAATTTAGACAGTAATTTTCAGTTATTTTCTTTCTTATCAATCTTTTTTCTAACATTGTTCATTGTGTTATGTTTTTCTTTTATCTTTACTGTGTTATAAAACATTACAATTCAACAGTATTTTAGCATAGTTTAAACATTAAAAACTCAATTTTGTTTTTAATATTTCACATAAACTGAAAAGTTATTTGAATATTGAAGTTGTTCTGCTTTTTTAATAAAAGTTAAAAAAAAAGTTCATCAGGTTTTCTGTTATTATTTGATAGGTACATTATGTCTAGTATCAAGAGGACTTCCTTTCTATGCCCAATATATGGGAGCAAACTAGGAAGCACTTTTAAAGATTGGGCCTGTAATTGGGCATCTTGTCTTCTCCAGAAGGTAAGAAGCACTTTTCTGTGATAAAAAGAAATGAGATAATTAGGTTGCTAATCAATATTATTGTTATAGGTGATTATTATATTAATTAAAACCATGACAAAATTTGAACTAGAGATCAGACTGTGTAGATAAAAGTATTACTGAAACAGAGGCACCTCACAGTTCAGCTAAACATATCTGTTCACACAGTTCTTGTAAGTCTGAGTTTCATTTCCTTTCTAAATTAGGAGAATGTTAATTTCAACTATTAAGTAACGTGCACACAGTTCTGTAACATTTGTCACAGTTTTAGCCCATTAGGAGCACATTATTGAAACTTACTCTTCAAATATGTTTAGAACATAAAGGTGGTATACACTTTTAGAATTTCTTTTGGGGGGGTGGACTACTGTAGTATTAAAGACAAGTACTAGATTATAATCACCACATTACACTTAAAATTCTCTCATTTTGTCTTTGTATATGTTAATTTTCTGTTTCTAATGGAAAGAAAAGAAATAATGCAGAATAGTTTTTTATAAAACTGCTTTTTGAGAACAGATTATGCCACAGAGAAAAACAACCAAAATCATTTCAATTTAAAACTAACTTTTCCATGCTCATTAGCATGTTTTTAAATGCCCTTAGTTTTATAAAATTTATATGGTTTTGTGTATTTAATTTCTCAGATAAAGCGAGAGAATACAGCTAGAGTTTTTCAGTCATGCTTCATGATTGTCAAAAACGATGTGAAGACAGCAGTTTTTCTTCTTCCTCACATCATGGTTAATGTTTTACAAGATGCAAGCAATGAAGAAAAGGAAGATGTTTGTTTTAAGAAAGAATATAAAGTATGGAAGTAAATGTACGTAATTCTTTATATGACATTTTCTTTTTTCAGAAGTAAAGAATGTAATACAACTGATAGGCTGTGAGATTTTAAAGACAGAGCTTAGCATTGATAGCCATTTGACAGACTTCTGCATCTTCTCTTATCAGATTGGCCAATAATTAATTTTGTTTAGATCTGGTAATAAAATGTTTTAAGGGGTAAGAAAGCAGGGAACAGAAAGAAAATACCAGTACCAGTACATCTGCTTTGATGTTTACAGTAAATAGAAAAGATTCTGAATTGGTTAATTATCCATCAGTCAGCCAAAGGTATTCTGACTTTTGGAACATTTTACTTAACTTTAGTCTTTCAGTCGTTTTTCAGGATGTGAATTCTATTGTGAGAAACTATTTTCAAAATAATATTAAAAGTACTTCCTTTTATCAAAAAATTTTCTTTCTTTCTTATTGTTGATTACAAATCCTAGTTCCATCTTACATATCTAGTCAATTTCAACTTGATTGAAAGTAACATTATTTCTTTTGACAGTTTATTTTGCCAGTTACAACTGTCACTGCCAGAAACAAAGATAAAACTGTCAAAAATGTATGAGTGACCTATGGTCAGATCTTTGAAATTGAGATCAACGTTACTTTTGTCAGTCTAATTAACAATATTTTTGCTAAGAGTATTCTTAGACAGCATGAATTTATATCTAATAATGGTTTTTTTAATAGATATTAAATTATTTATGTGTATCTTATGAGTGCTATAAACTTAACAGTAACATTCAAGAAGAAATAGTTTGAATTATTAGAATAATTTGTTTTTATTTACCGTACATGTTTACTTAGCTTATGTGCACTGAAGTCTTGTCATAGCTTTCAACAAATATAATGTAATATGAAAAACATGAATGTTAAAATAAACTATAATCCACTTATATAATGTTATAGCATTAAAAATACCAGTTGAACAGTGATTTTGATTTATATAATTATATAAGACAACATTGTTTGTTTTTTGAATGCTGTGCAGTGTAAGACTACAGTGTTACTGCAATAGTAAATGATGCACAGGCAGATAGGTTTAAAAAAACTGCATCTAGGTTGAGTCAGGTGTCTAAAGCTCTGTTTGGTTGGTTAAACTTGCTCTTAGACTGTGTCAAATGTCTGTAGTTTTTACTTTGGCACTGTAAGTATACAGACTGCTAAAATAGAGACTATATGAGGATAGCTTGTATTTCACACACCTACTAAGGTGCATTATGCTCACATATAGCAGGAAATGACTTGCTTCTTATTGTGCCAAGAACATACCAAGTGGACCAACAATATAAGAATAGTAATTTTACAAGTGAGCTATGTCTCACCCTGCTACCACATAACAGCTATGTGCTTATTTGATGAGTATCTGAGAGTCAGGTTAAATACCATATTCATAATGGAGACGTTGTACATATGATGGTGATTCAAGTTGGTGTTGACAGTAATGAACATTGGTAGACTTTGTTTTACGATCTTCTGATTGGACTACTAATGCCTTAAATTCTATTATCCTGTGTTCTGTCACATAATGAATTATGATTTTCATTCTGTGTAGAAGTAATCAGTACATCGTCTTCAAAAAGAGGGGATTGAGTGAAGTGTGTCACCAGTCTTCATATCCATTGTTCATGCATGAGATACTCTTGTGAGCTTCATCACGTCCTATGAAATAATTCAGAATACTGAAAATGCCCTGAAGGTATTTGTTTATAATGGAGTGATTACTGATGCCTTAGAACTTAATGAACATTCTGATTTCGAGTATACACCATCAGTGCTGTACTGCCTTTGTTGTTCATGGTGGTTGTCCTACATATTAAGATGAAATCCCCAGAATTGTGGAGGTGTAAAGATGACTGATTTATACCAAAATGAACTGAAAATGTGAGCTGAATAATGTGTTCACAGCAGTTTTTGCGTTATCATAGATATTTATATACACACACAAAACATTGTGGTCCAATAACCCTAACCACTAACATGAGATACAGGTTTCATGACTGCCTAAATCCAACCTTGGCTACCTGGTTGAGGCTAACCTATACGAATGATTACTCATATTCTGTTCCACCTTGGATATAAAAATTAAGTTTCAGGTGAAGAGCATATCTGTTCTGGAGGTAGTTCAGTTCTCCCACTCTTGTACTATTCTTTTCTTGGTATACTCCTGTTCTATGAAGACACTTTCTGTATGGATCATGCCTGCACCAGCCCCTCCACCTTCTTAACATGGGATTCTAGTGTCAGTAGATGGTATATTTTGAAAGTTAACTGAACATGTATTTTCAATAATACTTACCTTCACTGACACTCTCCTGTTCTACCTTCCCACTAAAACCAAATGTATTTCTCAGAAAAAGTGACTGTGTTGTCAGGATGAGATGGTTATATACAGTACCTAGTTAGAAGGCACATTAAAGTTTGTGGAGCAGTTTGCTAGTTAGAACTTGTCTAAGGTATTTAAGTTGGGTATAAAAGACTGAAGTTAGTATTTTCAGTGCTTAGATGGGCAAAATATGGAATCCTTAGAGATCATGAAATAGCTGTAATGTCTGCATAGGTAAGTATTATTGGAAGTGCATTTTAGTTTAAGAAAGCATTAGTTTCCATTTTTAATACATTACCATCTAAACCCTGAGTTTGACTTATAGTTTAATGAAGAGCAATTGAATATTTTAAATGGTAGTGTGTACACAAACCTATGTATGTCACTTAGGTCTTTAACATTCAAGAGATGTACAAACAAGTCATCATGTTCTTTCAAGAGCTGTAGTTTGTGACAGGACCTTTTCATCCATGTAGCAAGTGTATAGTTATACTGTGACTTAATCTGGTGCATTATATTCAGTACTGTGTGGTCTAACTTTCATGCAGTATTAAGGACTTAACAATGTTTAATCCTTTTATAATGGGTCATGGATCAAAGGCCATCTTGTTGTGTTTGTTGACTTGCATTCAAGATTGTATTGAACAAATATTTTATGAATTTATGTCAGTAAGTTTGGAATCAAATTGTAGATTATAATTTTACTATTTAATGTTATGTATGAGTTAATTTCTTAGTTTAAAAATAAGTATTAAAAGAACATAAATATTGATTTTAGTGAGTCACATGTTATGTTTAATGCTGCACAGTTTAAAATTAGATGTTTGTGGTGTCAAAATACTAAGTTCACAGTTTCATACAAATTAGGAACTCAGATTACTAACTTTAACAAGCTAGAATATAAAATAAAAAGGTATGAGGTCTTTAACACAGTGGGCCCTATTCAACTCTTTCCAATTTTTGAAACAGTCCATCATATACTCTTACTACAGTATATGACATGTGAATAACCAATCAGTAGCTTAAGATGTTCCTAAAGTGGTTTTTTAGCTATTTTAATCTTCGAAAAAGCTAGTGTTCTTTCAATCTAAGTTTTCAAGGAGTTCGGTTGTGTCTTTAGTCTGCTCATAGTTTCATATATTTTAAAATTGATATAAATCTAGTTACTAAGTGGAATTCTATGGTATCAGTGTAGTTACTTATGATTTTTTGGTTATTCAACTGTATGTATAAAACCTAAAAAAAAAATTGTTTGATATCCTCCACTTGTGAAATTTCAAAAGGCTTAGCAACTTATGTCCAGCAACAACCAAGTACAGAGATCGTAGAGAGAAGAGATAATTGTTTGCTTTTCCCATTTTTTTTCTGTATTTTAAGAAAAGTTTAATAATTTATTTCTAAATAGTCATAATGTATATACATATATATAATGTATAATAATTTAAATGTGTCTGTATATTACAAAATACTAGTCCACTAAAACACAGCCAAGACAGAAAAGACTAAAGGTCAGTTTTATGTTACTGGATATGTAATATGCGAGCACCAGATCAATGCAAGTTGCACAATGCTAGCTAGGCATGACTGGAAGGTCAGTAACATAATAAATATATATGTAACATATAGCAGTATGAGACTTAGTCTACTTAAACTAAACATTTGTATTTTCATGTTACAATATGTCATCATCATAGCACTAAAAAAATAAAATTATTTATTTCCTAATTTTTAATGATAGTTACAAAGCTAGTTAAGTGACAGACCCCACAGCTGGAATGTAGAAAATAACATAATGTATAAAGTTTTGCTGAAATCAAACATCTGAAATATATTTAGGAAGTTTTAGAGATTATGGAAATAATATTTGAGATTTTTGGGATGAAGAACAGTTTTTAACTCATAACATGAAATCACTTTGCACTCATACTAGTAATGAAACAGACTCAATTTTCACAAACAGATCTTTTATAAAAATAGTTCATGAAACATCTGATTTTTGTAAAAAAAATACTTGTATCTGTACTAATGTCTACCAGATTTTGTGAAGGTACATGTGCTGTATCAAAAGTTATAGTACAAATACTTAATGTGTGCAAATGTGTAGATGAACTTGTATATTATACTGAGTCTGTAGCAAAAGGGCTAAATGACTGCTAGTTATCATAATTTTTTCCTGATCTGTCTCTAGCAAAAGCTATCCTTCATATATAAAATGAAGTAGCATGTATAAACTATCTGTTACACCTTATTCATTGATATTTGTATGTAACTTCTAAAAATATGTAACCTGTAAACTTTAGAACTACATTGATAATGAAGAGAAATTCATCTTTGTATGTGGCTTATGTACTTGTATTGTATATTGTGTCTTCAACTTGGTTCACTGATGAAAACTTTGACTGCATTTAACAGAAACAAGATATGTCAGCAGTCTCATTTGAAAAATCTGATAAGCTGACAATTTTGCAGATTTTGGTTTAAAGTGGAGAAACTATAGAATGATGTGTCGGAGCTTTCATCCTGAAAGGAAGCAAATGTGATGATTGTTATGGTATAAATAAAACCAGAATTTACAAAATATTCGATTTCTCAAAACAAGCAAAGTAAGTTGCAGTTTAATAATAAAATGATCTTGTGGAAACCACCAAAATGTGTTGCCAACTTGCCCTTGAAAGTAGAAATTCAGCTAATAAATGATGGCAGAGTTTCAATGTTGAATTTATTTGCAATTTTTCAGTTTCTGTGCCACATCTCCTTTAGCTCTATATATATATCAACATACTCCATGAAATGCTTCAGTTCATTGTAGAGTCAAATTATTGCAACATCAGTATTTTGGGATTCATCTTTAGTGGTTTTTTATTGTTTTTCTGATAAGCTTCAAAGATCTGAAGTTGTTTACATGTACAATCTGTACTATTATAGTTCATTCAAACTTTGCTGCTTTCAACATCTGTTTTGTAACTGATATCAACTTCTGTTTAGAACTTTATCGTTAAAATAATAGATAAAATTCCAAATTATTGTGCTGTGACCAATTTTCTTTTGACTTGATGGAGGTTGTTAAGATTTTGTTATTGACAAATAAAAACCCATAATTACACATTTTTGCAAGGTGACCTGTTTTTCTTGGACCTGACAGAAATTTTTGTGATTCTATTCTTTACATAATAAGACATGGTTTGTAATTATTGGTGACCTAATGGAGGTCCTATGGGTTTTGTTCTTGACAGAATAAAAACGATTCTTAGTTGTTGAGATGTAATCTGCTACTAGGACCTCAAAATGGCTGTTTTGGTTCTGTTGTTAACAGAATAGAATTATTCTCAGTTATTGAGATGTGACCCATTACTAAGACCTCATGATGATTGTTGTGGTTCTGTATATTCATAAGCTCATGCATAGAATGAATACACCAACTTTCCTTAATCTATAATAAATGTTTTACATGTAAAGACAATGTATTTTTCGTTTTTTGTGATTTGCTTTTGCTAATGCATGAATTGACAAAGTTGTTATTTCTCTAGTGGACCCACATAATGATCCCAACTATAAGTCTGTTTATGACTTCCTGAAGAGTGTTCCAGAAGACCTTTTAGATCGTGCCTCCTTTGTTTGTCAAGCTTATGTTCGGGCTTTAATGTATTTAGAATTATCAATCAAGAATAACCCAGAATCTTCACGGCTACAGTTGGCTTTCTTGCAGGTAAATAATTTTGAAATGATATCTCTTGTAATTTTGTATAATGAAATATTAATACTACTAAGATTACATCACATGCCAGAATATTGTTTGATTTCAAATGACAAAATAATAGTTTAAGGAAAACAATAGATATTGGTAATTTTGCATTGAAACAGATTTTAAGTGTGAATCTGCAGTGTGTGTTATGTGAAGTTGCAATATTCATTAGATGAATAGAAACCAAACTGTGTAAAGTTTAATACTTACAATCTTTCAATGAGCTAATTGTATAATAAAATTCTGGGCTTGTACCTCAAACTCAGATTTGTGCTATAACTTTTGCTACTGTCAGACTTACATCTTCTGTAGTACAACTTTACATGCACATATACATAAAATTATAGCTCTCAAAGAATATATTCAGAGTACTCGTGTTAAAATGTTTTTATTTTTTATTGTCTACACCTTTTCTCCTGATAATTTGGTTATTTGGTTCATATCAACAAAATTTCCCATTATTTCAATGGTACTGTCACGGGCAGACTCAGTGTACCTTATTTCTGATCCTGTGCCTCTCCTTACCTGTTAATGAACTTCAGAATCACTCTTTATAAGAATAAGGAATCTAAGAATATTCAGTATTCAAATGCAAAAAATGTTTTTATATATATATAGGATGAATGCATTGTTTTTTATTACTACTTTTTTCAGTTGTGATCAGTATGCATCTATTTTTTTGTCTTAGAAACTGTACATCCTCCTTGATGAACCAGATGGAGTGGCAGGAGTAGCAGCATCTCATCAAGAAGACCCCACACTTCATGATTTGATTCTAGGTCATGAAGCAACTGGTATGTAAAAGTAAATATTTCTTTATGTATGTAACTGTTAACCCTTTCCAGATGGGTCATGGGTCAAAGGCCACATCATTGCACTTGTCAACTTACATTCAAAATTTTATTGAACTACTATTTTATAACTTTATCTTCTTAAGTTTGGTATCAAACTGTATGTTAATATTTAAATTTTCATATTATACGTTATTTAAAAAGACACCTAAACATCGATTTTTGTGTGTCATGATGTGTTTAATATATGTGTTTTTATCTGATTTTTGAGTTATCTGTGAACTTTAAAATTTGGTTATTTGTTAGTAATTCAAATTAGCATATACTAAGGTAATTAGAGAACTGATTTTGTGGTCTTTATTTACTGAGTACTAACTTAAACATAATTAAATTTTATCCTGTGTATGGTATTATCTACTAATTGATTTGTTCCCAGTTGGTACAGCAGTAAGTTTATAGATTTACAATGCTAAAATCAGGGGTTCAATTCCCCTCGGTAGACTCAGCAGATAGCCAGATGTGGCTTTGCTATAAGAAAACATACACACACACTCACACTAATTGATTTTTGTTGTTTTTTATAAACTGGTAAGTCTATAACCTAGTTTTTTTTGGTGAATTTCTGTTTTCTCAATCACTATGATTTTCTTTTACACAGATATACTATCCATTTATTTTATTAATTCAAGCTATGCTATTTTTATTAATCTATTCTATTACATTGTATCCAACATAAAATTTATACAATTATACACTTGTGCTTTTAATGTTTTAAAAAGTTGTCCAAAGATGATGAGAAGTCTTCATGACAACACTGGTATTACTGATGATGATCTTTTTGCTTCCAGCATCTCTCTTCATCCTCAGATAACTTAACTCTGGGTGTACAAGCTAAAGAAGCATATTGAAAACTTCTTAAACAGCTTATCTGTTTGCTGTGGATGGACATACTTTGTCAGCATTCAAAACTCTAGTAAAGTATAAAAGCAAAATGGGGTACAGTTGATTTCAGATCTTGATAATGCCAATAGAAAGAAATAATTAATTAACATTATTGTTGAAGCCATTCAAGTTGCAGTACTTTTATGCAATGCTTAGTTGTGGTAGTTACACATGAAAACTGGCTCTAAAAATAAACAAACTGATTTTTGCTAAAGCAGTGAAGCAATGTTTTACAGTTTATTTCTGTTGTTGCCTTACAGAACATTGGGAGCTTTGGCGATGTAGGTACAAGTAATCTAAAGAGGAGTATTGGTGATGGACTTAAAGATGATGGAAATGTTTTAATTCCATCAAAGAAATATGCTTACATGCTAATTTTAGCTACAGCTTATGAAGTCTCTTTTGACAAATCCTGTTTTTTTAAATATTGCCTTTAGAATTAAGAACTTAAAACTTGTATACTGTTATAATATGCATTATTAGCTGAGATGTTTATGCTATTCTAATTGTTATAACAAATTAATTAAATTTTGATTGTGAGACACTAAGATCTTGTGTCATGCCAAGTAAGTAATACTTTTGGTGATCGGTTTATCTTTTTCAGAACAAGCATCATAGTGTGAGAATTGACATTTGCTCAGTAGGTAATACCCTCTTCTCTAACTCATTTTCCATTGCATCAAGAGCTATGAAAGTTAACATAATTTCTTATAATGTTGTAATCACTCACACAAAGCATAACTTTTATAGTCTTCGATCTCATTTGGTTACACATCCCAGAAATTGTAAATTTGTAAATCAGACCCAATGTGACATGCCCACATATCACATCCTCTTGTTTCAGAAATTGCCAGTAGTTATCTGTGATGTTTAATACCACATTATGTGTAAATAATAGAAAGCCAACATTCTAAGGCTGGTGTAGAATCTCTAGCATCAGGGAAACATTTGCTAAGGCTTTGTTCTCTTAACATCTTTTATATTTTAGTTTTTCTGATTTACTTGCTCCTGATTATGATATAGTGACCTAATTTTAATTCACTAACTTGACAGGTTCTCTTCTGCCAAAGAAAATCCACAGTCAATCTAATGAGACTCCGACAAGGGGATCATTGTGATTATCAAATAGTACTTCTGTACGTGAAATCAGAAAACATCGTGTTTAAGTGTGTATCTTTATTAATAACTGTTTATACATACCCCTGTTATTCCATCCTTCATTGTGTGCACTAAAGAGAGGTTTTTTGTGCACTTTATATTTTTAATGTGTTTAGTTATTCATTATGTAATTGGGCTGTAACAACCAGTTTTTTGTGTCTTAAATATGAAATGTATATTCTTCCTCACATCCAACAAAAGGTCTGGAAAACTGGCATCTTGAATAATTTCAGTGTCTTTGAAATACTTTTCTTGCTGCTGTTTATGAGCTAAGTTCTCATCAACAAAGTTTTGCAGGCACATGAATTCATATTTTCTTTAAGATAACAGATTTTTAAGATAACAGTTTTTCTGCTTGATAACAGATTATAATCATCAATAGTACACATTCTTATCAAAACATAAGTTTTATGGTGAGATAAAAACAACTAAGAACAACAATATATAATATACATGAACTGCTACATACTTGCTAAGAAACAATTTTAAAATATTTTTATAATTTTAATTTTTTTTCGTCACTTATTCTATTTGATTTGGTTTCTTTTAAATTTTGCCCGAAACAACACGTAGGTTGTATACACCAACCATATTTTCAGCAAATGTAGTCTAAAGGAAAGACACCAAGTCAACACCTTACACTGTCAACTATTGGGTTACTCTTAGATCAACGAATAATGAAATTGACCGTCATATTTTAATTTTCCCTTTCGACTAAATAGGTTGAATGTGTTTGGTGTGACAGGAGCTCAAAACAGTTTTCCGGGTATTGTGAGCAGAGCGTCCTGGCAACCACTTAGATAAAAGTCAGGATTTATTTGAGAATACATACCTATTGGGTATGAAAATCCCGGTAGGAACTTGAGAATACATACCTATTGGGTATGAAAATCCCGGTAGGAACTTGAGAATACATACCTTTTGGGTATGAAAATCCCGGAAGGAACTGATTCTTCTTCTTCATTCCAGATTGTATCATTAATTGGCCAAGATTCACCTAAGTCAAGATAAAAAATACTGATTTCTACAAAATTAAATAACATCTAAACTAGTTTTGCTTTGATATCTAGTAAGGAATATGCTAGATTAAATAATTAAATTCAAAACACAATAACAGCAGCTTCTACACGAGGTAAACTATGACTTTAATAACTACATCGTATTGTCCTTTTGTTTTTTTACGTTCGTGCAATGATACAGAAGGACTGTCTTTGATAGCCGTCCCTAATTTAGCAGTGTAAGACTAGAGGGAAGGCAGCTAGTCATCACCACCCACCGCCAACTTTTGGGTTACTCTTTTATCAACGAATAAAGGGATTGAACCTCGCATTATATCGTCCCCACAGCTGAAGGGGCAAACATGTTTGGTGCGACAGGGATTCGAGCTCGAAACTTTGGGATTACGATTTCAATGTATTAACCACCTGGCCAAGTCGGGCTCAAAACTATTGAAGTGAAATTTTAAACGTTAAGATAAAATTGTTTCAGTTACAATGCAAAACCTGCTTCACTAAATAATTAAATTCAAAATACAATAACAACAACTTCTACACCAGGTAAATCCTGACTTTAATAACTAAATCATATGGACCTTTAATACGACATCATCATCATCAGTTCAAAACTGTTGTCATTGTAATTTTAAATTAACCGTCACGTTATTTTCTGCCGGATTATGCCATGATAATTTTGTTTCCACTATAATTAATTAATTTAGAAATAATAAATTGAACACATAATCCTGTCATCTTTCTTTAGATTTGCACTCGGGCCGGCATATTCAAGCGTGTTAAGGCGTGCGACTCGGAATCTGAGGGTCGCAGGTTCGCATCCCCGTCGCGCTAAACGTGCTCGCCCTTTCAGCCGTGGGGCGTTATAATGTGACGGTCAATCCCACTATTCGTTGGTAAAAGAGTAGCCCAAGAGTTGGCGGTGGGTGGTGATGACTAGCTGTCTTCCCTCTTGTCTTACACTGCTAAATTAGGGACGGCTAGCACAGATAGCCCTCGTGTAGCTTTTTGCGAAATTCAACAGCAAACAAACAAACTAGATTTGCACTCACGACATATATTAATCATCTTGATGCTTGGTGAAGGGACTTCTGACGTGTTTTGTACCAAGAACAGATAAAATCTAAATGAATCGTCACAAATATTTTAATTTCTTGCTTTTCAAGTTCTTACTTCATGCTGTGTTGTATCTTACAGATTGTATTATCTTTCTCGTAATTCGTGGCATGTGCACGATTCACTAACGTCACGGCAGTAGAAATTGCAATGTTAAGCGTTTCTTAAATGACAACATTTTAGTGTCTAGTATCTAAGTTATAGAGAGACAACACACTACCATAAAGTGGTGTAAATGATTAAAATGGGTGATCTCTCCAGGTCATCTTTTACTGTAATAATAATAATAAAAGAAACGCTATTCTGATACAAACAAGAGACTGCTTACCATTACTGTTCTTTAACTTCTTCTTAGCAATACAAAATCCTTGAGGTTTATTTTTAGACTTTATTTTCTCTATAACACGTTTTCATCCTCTTCAAATTTAATGACACTACCAGTCGTGTTATTCCAAACTGGTGAGCTATCCAACTCCATTTCTTCATTATCATTGCTACTAGAGTGTGTTTTGGAGAGAAAAAATGTTGTTAAAGCACAGATTGTTGTTTCCCTTTTATACAAGCATAAATTAAAAAGGTGAGACATCCAATTACTGTCATGCCACGCGGATGATAGTAAGAAATAAACAAAAAAGAAACTACGACATGGTTGTTCAACGAAGTCCAACGAAGCTGTATGATGTACAAAGTCAATACAAGTTAGTGTTTAATATAAACGTATTTTAAATTAGAAATCGTCGATTACCCTAGGGACATGTTAAAATCTGTTACATTTTTCACATCACTCTTCCTTCAAACAGATCCTTTCAGAGATTAAAAGATAACATAAATTTATACTTATTATATTCTACTTGGACGGGCCAGCAATAACTGATATTCAGTATGCAGTGTTGCGTTTCTCAGTGTTTAATATTCGAGCCACAATGCAGCTGAATACAGCCCGTAAGTTCGGTTGTGCTCGGGTTATAGTAATGGCAGTCATTCCCATTCTTCGGGTCTAACAGACGGCTAAAGTTTCTTATGGTAATGATAAGTTGGTCAGTTGTTTAGAATTAGAAATGTTAAGTGATTCTGACTTGCCATTTAGCCCTTGTGAGCATAAAATACCCATCAATTGAAAATATCGGTATCAGGCTACTGAGAGACTTTCCAGGAGAGTTGAGAAATTAAGAACTCTCAGTTTTCAACCAGAGAATATTCGTGTTGAAATGTACGAGAGTTTCATACAAAAACAAAAAGAAAACGCCTACTAAATGTCAATTGGATGTTCAAGTTATTCACCCTCTAGATATTTAGTCTCAGGTAAAATAGAGTTAAATAGTCAGTATAGCTTTCACTCGTATGAGTAAAAATAGGCAAAAGGCACACAACGTTGTCCACAAAGCCACTTATCGCAAAAGCTTTAGTGTTTATCCTTCGGCTAAACTGTACACTGTGAAAAACGATTACATGGATATGTGTTGTAAGAAATGTAGGTTTGTGAGAGGGCCGTAAGAAGCGATAAGTTCAGTCAGACTTTTTTCGTAAAGCGATACATTACGTTGAGTATATGTAGTATGAAAATACGGTATCCTAGTTAATTCATAAAAACCTAGAACTTACGAGTCGTGACACCAGGACTGGTCGAGAGGATCTGTCATTCTTTTCTGCTTGTTCTGATGTTTGCGACGAAACACACTACTGAGGCTGTTCTGTATCCTCTCCATAAATGATCTTTTCTTCAGGACAAAGTCACTGGAATAGAAGCAATACTTACAAATAATTAATTTGTCATAGTATATTTACACAAAAGTGACTTGTATGAGAAAAGATCAATATTTATTTAAATGAATTGTGTTATATTGATAAATCAGTACCTTAATGTTAATGGTTAACAACTGAGATAAAATTGGTAAATAACACGATCCACACTAAGACAATTATTGTTCAGACAATATAACAGTATGAACAGTATTTCAATAACTCCTAGATCTGTCGTGTATGAGTCAAACTGTGGAGTCCTGCTATTATACAGAGGTGCTCGATAATAGTGGATATTGCAGATGTAATGGAATTAACATGTTCTTCTCTACTCTCATTCACAAGTTACTATAATACCTACAATAAAATTACTTATAATGAAAAATGGTTGCAATTGTGTATAGAGAAAAACAGTAGTTGAGGTTTGTCAGATGATTATTAAACGTACTTAAATATTTATATGGTGGAATAGATAACGAATTATGGTTATTTCAGGGTCACATAAAACATATGTTACCAAATTTGTCTGCTTGAATCAAAAATAGAAGAATTAAGGTCCCAAAACAAATTATAAGTGAAAACGACTCTACAAGATGTTGAAGGCAAAGATGTTATGACAGGTAGCGTTTAACTAGTTGTAGCCAAGCAGCAAAGGTGCAATGTATTGAAGAAATACATAGGTTATATAAGTAACTATGAAACCTAATTATATCATTGGATTACATACTTTTCACTGAATTTTTAAGTTAACAGTTATTCTGCTTGATAACAGATTATAATCATCAATAGTACACATTCTTATCAAAACATAAGTTTTATGGTGAGATAAAAACAACTAAGAACAATAATATATAATATACATGAACTGTTACATATTTACTGAGAAACTATTTTAAAATATTTTTATAATTTTAATTTTTTTTCGATACTTAGTCTATTTGATTTGGCTTCTTTTAAATTTTGCGCGAAACAACACGTAGGCTGTATACATCAACCATATTTTCAGCAATTGTAGTCTAAAGGAAAGACACCAAGTCAACACCTTACACTGTCAACTATTGGGTTACTCTTAGATCAACGAATAATGAAATTGACCGTCATATTTTAATTTTCCCTTTCGACTAAATAGGTTGAATATGTTTGGTGTGACAGGAGCTCAAAACAGTTTTCCGGGTATTGTGAGCAGAGCGTCCTGGCAACCACTTAGATAAAAGTCAGGATTTATTTGAGAATACATACCTATTGGGTATGAAAATCCCGGTAGGAACTTGAGAATACATACCTTTTGGGTATGAAAATCCCGGAAGGAACTGATTCTTCTTCTTCATTCCAGATTGTATGATTAATTGGCCAAGATTCACCTAAGTCAAGATAAAAAATACTGATTTCTACAAAATTAAATAACATCTAAACTAGTTTTGCTTTGATATCTAGTAAGGAATCTGCTATATTAAATAATTAAATTCAAAACACAATAACAGCAGCTTTTACACGAGGTAAACTATGACTTTAATAACTACATCGTATTGTCCTTTTGTTTTTTTACATTCGTGCAATGATACACAAGGACTGTCTTTGATAGCCGTCCCTAATTTAGCAGTGTAAGACTAGAGGGAAGGCAGCTAGTCATCACCACCCACCGCCAACTTTTGGGCTACTCTTTTATCAACGAATAAAGGGATTGAACCTCACATTATAGCGTCCCCACAGCTGAAAGGGCAAACATGTTTGGCACGACAGGGATTCGAACTCGAAACTTTGAAATTACGATTTCAATGTATTAACCATCTGGCCAAGTCGGGCTCAAAACTATTGAAGTGAAATTTTAAACGTTAAGATAAAATTGTTTCAGTTACAATGCAAAACCTGCTTCACTAAATAATTAAATTCAAAATACAATAACAACAACTTCTACACCATGTAAATCCTGACTTTAATAACTAAATCATATGGACCTTTAATACGACATCATCATCATCAGTTCAAAACTGTTTTTATCATAATTTTAAATTAACCGTCACGTTATTTTCTGCCGGATTATGCCATGATAATGTTGTTTCCCCTATAATTAATTAATTTAAAAATAAAAGATTGAACTCCTAATCCTATCATCTTTCTTTAGATTTGCACTCGGCCCGGCATGACCAAGCGTGTTAAGGCGTGCGACTCGGAATCTGAGGGTCGCGGGTTCGCATTCCCGTCGCGCTAAACGTGCTCGCCCTTTCAGCCGTGGGGGCGTTATAATGTGACGGTCAATCCCACTATTCGTTTGTAAAAGAGTAGCCCAAGAGTTGGCGGTGGGTGGTGATGACTAGCTGTTTTCCCTCTCGTCTTACACTGCTAAATTAGGGACGGGTAGCACAGATAGCCCTCGAGTAGCTTTTCGCGAAATTCAGCAGCAAACAAACAAACTAGATTTGCACTCACGACATATATTAATCATCTTGATGCTTGGTGAAGGGACTTCTGACGTGTTTTGTACCAAGAACAGATAAAATCTAAATGAATCGTCACAAATATTTTAATTTCTTGCTTTTCAAGTTCTTACTTCATGCTGTGTTGTATCCTACAGATTGTATTATTATTCTCGTAATTCGTGGCATGTGCACGATTCACTAACGTCACGGCAGAACAAATTGCAATGTTAAGCGTTTCTTAAGTGACAACATTTTAGTGTCTAGTAACTACGTTATTGACAGACAACACACTACCATAAAGTGGTGTAAATGATTAAAATGGGTGATCTCTCCAGGTCATCTTTTACTGTAATAATAATAATAAAAGAAACGCTATTCTGATACAAACAAGAGACTGCTAACCATTACTGTTCTTTAACATCTTCTTACCAATACAAAATCCGTGAGGTTTGTTCTTAGACTTTAATATCTCATCAACACGTTTTCATCCTTTTCAAATTCAACAACACGACCAATCGTATAATTCCAAACGGATGAGCTATCCCAATCAATCTCTTCATTGCTACTAGAGTGTGTTTTGGAGAGAAAAATGTTGTTAAAACACAGATTGTTGTTTCCCTTTTATACAAGCATAAATTAAAAGGTGAGACATCCAATTACTGTCATGCCACGCGGATGATAGTAAGAAATAAATAAAAAAGAAACTACGACATGGTTGTTCAAAGAAGTTCAACGAAGCTGTATGATATACAAAGTCAATACAAGTTAAAGTTTAATGTAAACGTATTTTAAATTAGAAATCGTCGATTACCCTAAGGACATGTTAAAATCTGTTACATTTTCACATCACTCTTCCTTCAAACAGATCCTTCAGAGATTAAAAGATAACATAAATTTATACTTATAGCTACTGAGTCCTGAAGCTACTGAGAGATTTTAGAGGAGTTTCTTAGTTGGAAAAATTAAGAATTCTGAGTTTTTGTGAACCAGAGAATATTCGTGTTCAAATGTAAGAACGAGAGAATTTCATACAAAACAAAAACAAAAGAAAACGCCTACTAAATGTCAATTGGATGTTCAAGTTATTCACCCTCTAGATATTTAGTCTCAGGTAAAATAGAGTTAAATAGTCAGTATAGCTTTCACTCGTATGAGTAAAAATAGGCAAAAGGCACACAACGTTGTCCACAAAGCCACTTATCACAAAAGCTTTAGTGTTTATGCTTCGGCTAAACTGTACACTGTGAAAAACGATTACATGGATATGTGTAGTTAGAAATGTATGTTTCTAAAAGGGCCGTAAGAAGCGATAAGTTCAGTCAGACTTTTTTCGTAAAGCTATACATTACGTTGAGTATATGTAGTATGAAAATACGGTATCCTAGTTAATTCATAAAAACCTAGAACTTACGAGTCGTGACACCAGACTCTTATTCTTTTCTGCTTGTTCTGATGTTTGCGACGAAACACACTACTGAGGCTGTTCTGTATCCTCTCCTTCAATGATTTCTTCTTCAGGACAAAGTCACTGGAATAGAAGCAATACTTACAAATAATTAATTTGTCATAGTATATTTACACAAAAGTGACTTGTATGAGAAAAGATCAATATTTATTTAAATGAATTGTGTTATATTGATAAATCGGTACCTTAATGTTAATGGTTAACAACTGAGATAAAATTGGTAAATATCACGATCCACACTAAGACAATTATTGTTCAGACAATATAACAGTATGAACAGTATTTCAATAACTACTAGATCTGTCGTGTATGAGTCAAACTGTGGAGTCCTGGTATTATACAGAGGTCCTCGATAATAGTGGATATTGCAGATGTAATGGAATTAACATATTCTTCTCTACTCTCATTCACAAGTTACTATAATACCCACGTTAAAGTTACTTATAATGAAAAATGGTTGCAATTGTGTATAGAGAAAAACAGTAGTTGAGGTTTGTCAGATGATTATTAAACGTACTTGAATATTTATATGGTGGAATAGATAACGAATTATGGTTATTTCAAAGTCACATAAAACATATGTTACCAAATTTGTCTGCTTGAATCAAAATACAAGAATTAAGGTCCCAAAACAAATTATAAGTGAAAACGACTCTACAAGATGTTGACGGCAAAGATGTTATGACAGGTAGCGTTTAACTAGTTGTAGCCAAGCAGCAAAGGTGCAATGTATTGAAGAAATACATAGGTTATATAAGTAACTATGAAACCTAATTATATCATTGGATTACATACTTTTCATTGAATTTTTAAGATAACAGTTTTTCTGCTTGATAACAGATTATAATCATCAATAGTACGCATTCTTATCAAAACACAAGTTTTATGGTGAGATAAAAACAACTAAGAACAACAATATATAATATACATGAACTGTTACATATTTGCTGAGAAACTATTTTAAAATATTTTTATAATTTTAATTTTTTTTCGTCACTTATTCTATTTGATTTGGTTTCTTTTAAATTTTGCGCGAAACAACACGTAGGTTGTATACACCAACCATATTTTCAGCAAATGTAGTCTAAAGGAAAGACACCAAGTCAACACCTTACACTGTCAACTATTGGGTTACTCTTAGATCAACGAATAATGAAATTGACCGTCATATTTTAATTTTCCCTTTCGACTAAATAGGTTGAATGTGTTTGGTGTGACAGGAGCTCAAAACAGTTTTCCGGGTATTGTGAGCAGAGCGTCCTGGCAACCACTTAGATAAAAGTCAGGATTTATTTGAGAATACATACCTATTGGGTATGAAAATCCCGGTAGGAACTTGAGAATACATACCTTTTGGGTATGAAAATCCCGGAAGGAACTGATTCTTCTTCTTCATTCCAGATTGTATCATTAATTGGCCAAGATTCACCTAAGTCAAGATAAAAATACTGATTTCTACAAAATTAAATAACATCTAAACTAGTTTTGCTTTGATATCTAGTAAGGAATATGCTAGATTAAATAATTAAATTCAAAACACAATAACAGCAGCTTTTACACGAGGTAAACTATGACTTTAATAACTACATCGTATTGTCCTTTTGTTTTTTTTACGTTCGTGCAATGATACAGAAGGACTGTCTTTGATAGCCGTCCCTAATTTAGCAGTGTAAGACTAGAGGGAAGGCAGCTAGTCATCACCACCCACCGCCAACTTTTGGGCTACTCTTTTATCAACGAATAAAGGGATTGAACCTCGCATTATATCGTCCCCACAGCTGAAGGGGCAAACATGTTTGGTGCGACAGGGATTCGAGCTCGAAACTTTGGGATTACGATTTCAATGTATTAACCACCTGGCCAAGTCGGGCTCAAAACTATTGAAGTGAAATTTTAAACGTTAAGATAAAATTGTTTCAGTTACAATGCAAAACCTGCTTCACTAAATAATTAAATTCAAAATACAATAACAACAACTTCTACACCAGGTAAATCCTGACTTTAATAACTAAATCATATGGACCTTTAATACGACATCATCATCATCAGTTCAAAACTGTTGTCATTGTAATTTTAAATTAACCGTCACGTTATTTTCTGCCGGATTATGCCATGATAATTTTGTTTCCACTATAATTAATTAATTTAAAAATAATAAATTGAACACATAATCCTGTCATCTTTCTTTAGATTTGCACTCGGCCCGGCATATTCAAGCGTGTTAAGGCGTGCGACTCGGAATCTGAGGGTCGCGGGTTCGCATCCCCGTCGCGCTAAACGTGCTCGCCCTTTCAGCCGTGGGGCGTTATAATGTGACGGTCAATCCCACTATTCGTTGGTAAAAGAGTAGCCCAAGAGTTGGCGGTGGGTGGTGATGACTAGCTGTCTTCCCTCTTGTCTTACACTGCTAAATTAGGGACGGCTAGCACAGATAGCCCTCGTGTAGCTTTTTGCGAAATTCAACAGCAAACAAACAAACTAGATTTGCACTCACGACATATATTAATCATCTTGATGCTTGGTGAAGGGACTTCTGACGTGTTTTGTACCAAGAACAGATAAAATCTAAATGAATCGTCACAAATATTTTAATTTCTTGCTTTTCAAGTTCTTACTTCATGCTGTGTTGTATCTTACAGATTGTATTATCTTTCTCGTAATTCGTGGCATGTGCACGATTCACTAACGTCACGGCAGTAGAAATTGCAATGTTAAGCGTTTCTTAAATGACAACATTTTAGTGTCTAGTATCTAAGTTATAGAGAGACAACACACTACCATAAAGTGGTGTAAATGATTAAAATGGGTGATCTCTCCAGGTCATCTTTTACTGTAATAATAATAATAAAAGAAACGCTATTCTGATACAAACAAGAGACTGCTTACCATTACTGTTCTTTAACTTCTTCTTAGCAATACAAAATCCTTGAGGTTTATTTTTAGACTTTATTTTCTCTATAACACGTTTTTCATCCTCTTCAAATTTAATGACACTACCAGTCGTGTAATTCCAAACTGGTGAGCTATCCAACTCCATTTCTTCATTATCATTGCTACTAGAGTGTGTTTTGGAGAGAAAAAATGTTGTTAAAGCACAGATTGTTGTTTCCCTTTTATACAAGCATAAATTAAAAAGGTGAGACATCCAATTACTGTCATGCCACGCGGATGATAGTAAGAAATAAACAAAAAAGAAACTACGACATGGTTTTCAAAGAAGTCCAACGAAGCGATGATAGTAAGAAATAAACGAAACTACGACATGGTTGTTCAACGAAGTCCAACGAAGCTGTATGATGTACAAAGTCAATACAAGTTAGTGTTTAATATAAACGTATTTTAAATTAGAAATCGTCGATTACCCTAGGGACATGTTAAAATCTGTTACATTTTTCACATCACTCTTCCTTCAAACAGATCCTTTCAGAGATTAAAAGATAACATAAATTTATACTTATTATATTCTACTTGGACGGGCCAGCAATAACTGATATTCAGTATGCAGTGTTGCGTTTCTCAGTGTTTAATATTCGAGCCACAATGCAGCTGAATACAGCCCGTAAGTTCGGTTGTGCTCGGGTTATAGTAATGGCAGTCATTCCCATTCTTCGGGTCTAACAGACGGCTAAAGTTTCTTATGGTAATGATAAGTTGGTCAGTTGTTTAGAATTAGAAATGTTAAGTGATTCTGACTTGCCATTTAGCCCTTGTGAGCATAAAATACCCATCAATTGAAAATATCGGTATCAGGCTACTGAGAGACTTTCCAGGAGAGTTGAGAAATTAAGAACTCTCAGTTTTCAACCAGAGAATATTCGTGTTGAAATGTACGAGAGTTTCATACAAAAACAAAAAGAAAACGCCTACTAAATGTCAATTGGATGTTCAAGTTATTCACCCTCTAGATATTTAGTCTCAGGTAAAATAGAGTTAAATAGTCAGTATAGCTTTCACTCGTATGAGTAAAAATAGGCAAAAGGCACACAACGTTGTCCACAAAGCCACTTATCGCAAAGCTTTAGTGTTTATCCTTCGGCTAAACTGTACACTGTGAAAAACGATTACATGGATATGTGTAGTAAGAAATGTAGGTTTCTAAAAGGGCCGTAAGAAGCGATAAGTTCAGTCAGACTTTTTTCGTAAAGCTATACATTACGTTGAGTATATGTAGTATGAAAATACGGTATCCTAGTTAATTCATAAAACCTAGAACTTACGAGTCGTGACACCAGACTCTTTCATTCTTTTCTGCTTGTTCTGATGTTTGCGACGAAACACACTACTGAGGCTGTTCTGTATCCTCTCCTTCAATGATTTTTTCTTCAGGACAAAGTCACTGGAATAGAAGCAATACTTACAAATAATTAATTTGTCATAGTATATTTACACAAAAGTGACTTGTATGAGAGAAGATCAATATTTATTTAAATGAATTGTGTTATATTGATAAATCAGTACCTTAATGTTAATGGTTAACAACTGAGATAAAATTGGTAAATATCACGATCCACACTAAAACAATTATTGTTCAGACAGTATAACAGTATGAACAGTATTTCAATAACTACTAGATCTGTCGTGTATCAGTGAAACTGTGGAGTCCTGGTATTATACAGAGGTGCTCGATAATAGTGGATATTGCAGATGTAATGGAATTAACATATTCTTCTCTACTCTCATTCACAAGTTACTATAATACCCACAATAAAGTTACTTATAATGAAAAATGGTTGCAATTGTGTATAGAGAAAAACAGTAGTTGAGGTTTGTCAGATGATTATTAAACGTACTTAAATATTTATATGGTGGAATAGATAACGAATTATGGTTATTTCAAAGTCACATAAAACATATGTTACCAAATTTGTCTGCTTGAATCAAAAATACAAGAATTAAGGTCCCAAAACAAATTATAAGTGAAAACGACTCTACAAGATGTTGACGGCAAAGATGTTATGACAGGTAGCGTTTAACTAGTTGTAGCCAAGCAGCAAAGGTGCAATGTATTGAAGAAATACATAGGTTATATAAGTAACTATGAAACCTAATTATATCATTGGATTACATACTTTTCATTGAATTTTAAGTTAACAGTTATTCTGCTTGATAACAGATTATAATCATCAATAGTACGCATTCTTATCAAAACACAAGTTTTATGGTGAGATAAAACAACTAAGAACAACAATATATAATATACATGAACTGTTACATATTTACTGAGAAACTATTTTAAAATATTTTTATAATTTTAATTTTTTTCGATACTTAGTCTATTTGATTTGGTTTCTTTTAAATTTTGCGCGAAACAACACGTAGGCTGTATACACCAACCATATTTTCAGCAATTGTAGTCTAAAGGAAAGACACCAAGTCAACACCTTACACTGTCAACTATTGGGTTACTCTTAGATCAACGAATAATGAAATTGACCGTCATATTTTAATTTTCCCTTTCGACTAAATAGGTTGAATGTGTTTGGTGTGACAGGAGCTCAAAACAGTTTTCCGGGTATTGTGAGCAGAGCGTCCTGGCAACCACTTAGATAAAAGTCAGGATTTATTTGAGAATACATACCTATTGGGTATGAAAATCCCGGTAGGAACTTGAGAATACATACCTTTTGGGTATGAAAATCCCGGAAGGAACTGATTCTTCTTCTTCATTCCAGATTGTATCATTAATTGGCCAAGATTCACCTAAGTCAAGATAAAAATACTGATTTCTACAAAATTAAATAACATCTAAACTAGTTTTGCTTTGATATCTAGTAAGGAATCTGCTATATTAAATAATTAAATTCAAAACACAATAACAGCAGCTTTTACACGAGGTAAACTATGACTTTAATAACTACATCGTATTGTCCTTTTTTTTTTTACGTTCGTGCAATGATACACAAGGACTGTCTTTGATAGCCGTCCCTAATTTAGCAGTGTAAGACTAGAGGGAAGGCAGCTAGTCATCACCACCCACCGCCAACTTTTGGGCTACTCTTTTATCAACGAATAAAGGGATTGAACCTCACATTATAGCGTCCCCACAGCTGAAAGGGCAAACATGTTTGGTGCGACAGGGATTCGAACTCGAAACTTTGGGATTACGATTTCAATGTATTAACCACCTGGCCAAGTCGGGCTCAAAACTATTGAAGTGAAATTTTAAACGTTAAGATAAAATTGTTTCAGTTACAATGCAAAACCTGCTTCACTAAATAATTAAATTCAAAATACAATAACAACAACTTCTACACCAGGTAAATCCTGACTTTAATAACTAAATCATATGGACCTTTAATACGACATCATCATCATCAGTTCAGAACTGTTGTCATTGTAATTTTAAATTAACCGTCACGTTATTTTCTGCCGGATTATGCCATGATAATTTTGTTTCCACTATAATTAATTAATTTAAAATAATAAATTGAACACATAATCCTGTCATCTTTCTTTAGATTTGCACTCGGGCCGGCATATTCAAGCGTGTTAAGGCGTGCGACTCGGAATCTGAGGGTCGCGGGTTCGCATCCCCGTCGCGCTAAACGTGCTCGCCCTTTCAGCCGTGGGGCGTTATAATGTGACGGTCAATCCCACTATTCGTTGGTAAAAGAGTAGCCCAAGAGTTGGCGGTGGGTGGTGATGACTAGCTGTCTTCCCTCTTGTCTTACACTGCTAAATTAGGGACGGCTAGCACAGATAGCCCTCGTGTAGCTTTTTGCGAAATTCAACAGCAAACAAACAAACTAGATTTGCACTCACGACATATATTAATCATCTTGATGCTTGGTGAAGGGACTTCTGACGTGTTTTGTACCAAGAACAGATAAAATCTAAATGAATCGTCACAAATATTTTAATTTCTTGCTTTTCAAGTTCTTACTTCATGCTGTGTTGTATCTTACAGATTGTATTATCTTTCTCGTAATTCGTGGCATGTGCACGATTCACTAACGTCACGGCAGTAGAAATTGCAATGTTAAGCGTTTCTTAAATGACAACATTTTAGTGTCTAGTATCTAAGTTATAGAGAGACAACACACTACCATAAAGTGGTGTAAATGATTAAAATGGGTGATCTCTCCAGGTCATCTTTTACTGTAATAATAATAATAAAAGAAACGCTATTCTGATACAAACAAGAGACTGCTTACCATTACTGTTCTTTAACTTCTTCTTAGCAATACAAAATCCTTGAGGTTTATTTTTAGACTTTATTTTCTCTATAACACGTTTTTCATCCTCTTCAAATTTAATGACACTACCAGTCGTGTAATTCCAAACTGGTGAGCTATCCAACTCCATTTCTTCATTATCATTGCTACTAGAGTGTGTTTTGGAGAGAAAAAATGTTGTTAAAGCACAGATTGTTGTTTCCCTTTTATACAAGCATAAATTAAAAAGGTGAGACATCCAATTACTGTCATGCCACGCGGATGATAGTAAGAAATAAACAAAAAAGAAACTACGACATGGTTTTTCAAAGAAGTCCAACGAAGCGATGATAGTAAGAAATAAACAAAAAAGAAACTACGACATGGTTGTTCAACGAAGTCCAACGAAGCTGTATGATGTACAAAGTCAATACAAGTTAGTGTTTAATATAAACGTATTTTAAATTAGAAATCGTCGATTACCCTAGGGACATGTTAAAATCTGTTACATTTTTCACATCACTCTTCCTTCAAACAGATCCTTTCAGAGATTAAAAGATAACATAAATTTATACTTATTATATTCTACTTGGACGGGCCAGCAATAACTGATATTCAGTATGCAGTGTTGCGTTTCTCAGTGTTTAATATTCGAGCCACAATGCAGCTGAATACAGCCCGTAAGTTCGGTTGTGCTCGGGTTATAGTAATGGCAGTCATTCCCATTCTTCGGGTCTAACAGACGGCTAAAGTTTCTTATGGTAATGATAAGTTGGTCAGTTGTTTAGAATTAGAAATGTTAAGTGATTCTGACTTGCCATTTAGCCCTTGTGAGCATAAAATACCCATCAATTGAAAATATCGGTATCAGGCTACTGAGAGACTTTCCAGGAGAGTTGAGAAATTAAGAACTCTCAGTTTTCAACCAGAGAATATTCGTGTTGAAATGTACGAGAGTTTCATACAAAAACAAAAAGAAAACGCCTACTAAATGTCAATTGGATGTTCAAGTTATTCACCCTCTAGATATTTAGTCTCAGGTAAAATAGAGTTAAATAGTCAGTATAGCTTTCACTCGTATGAGTAAAAAATAGGCAAAAGGCACACAACGTTGTCCACAAAGCCACTTATCGCAAAGCTTTAGTGTTTATCCTTCGGCTAAACTGTACACTGTGAAAAACGATTACATGGATATGTGTAGTAAGAAATGTAGGTTTCTAAAAGGGCCGTAAGAAGCGATAAGTTCAGTCAGACTTTTTTCGTAAAGCTATACATTACGTTGAGTATATGTAGTATGAAAATACGGTATCCTAGTTAATTCATAAAACCTAGAACTTACGAGTCGTGACACCAGACTCTTCTCCTTCTTTTCTGCTTGTTCTGATGTTTGCGACGAAACACACTACTGAGGCTGTTCTGTATCCTCTCCTTCAATGATTTTTTCTTCAGGACAAAGTCACTGGAATAGAAGCAATACTTACAAATAATTAATTTGTCATAGTATATTTACACAAAAGTGACTTGTATGAGAGAAGATCAATATTTATTTAAATGAATTGTGTTATATTGATAAATCAGTACCTTAATGTTAATGGTTAACAACTGAGATAAAATTGGTAAATATCACGATCCACACTAAAACAATTATTGTTCAGACAGTATAACAGTATGAACAGTATTTCAATAACTACTAGATCTGTCGTGTGTCAGTGAAACTGTGGAGTCCTGGTATAATACAGAGGTGCTCGATAATAGTGGATATTGCAGATGTAATGGAGTTAACATATTCTTCTCTACTCTCATTCGCAAGTTACTATAATACCCACACTAAAGTTACTTATAATGAAAAATGGTTGCAATTGTGTATAGAGAAAAACAGTAGTTGAGGTTTGTCAGATGATTATTAAACGTACTTAAATATTTATATGGTGGAATAGATAACGAATTATGGTTATTTCAAAGTCACATAAAACATATGTTACCAAATTTGTCTGCTTGAATCAAAAATACAAGAATTAAGGTCCCAAAACAAATTATAAGTGAAAACGACTCTACAAGATGTTGACGGCAAAGATGTTATGACAGGTAGCGTTTAACTAGTTGTAGCCAAGCAGCAAAGGTGCAATGTATTGAAGAAATACATAGGTTATATAAGTAACTATGAAACCTAATTATATCATTGGATTACATACTTTTCATTGAATTTTAAGTTAACAGTTTTTCTGCTTGATAACAGATTATAATCATCAATAGTACGCATTCTTATCAAAACACAAGTTTTATGGTGAGATAAAACAACTAAGAACAACAATATATAATATACATGAACTGTTACATATTTACTGAGAAACTATTTTAAAATATTTTTATAATTTTAATTTTTTTCGATACTTAGTCTATTTGATTTGGTTTCTTTTAAATTTTGCGCGAAACAACACGTAGGCTGTATACACCAACCATATTTTCAGCAATTGTAGTCTAAAGGAAAGACACCAAGTCAACACCTTACACTGTCAACTATTGGGTTACTCTTAGATCAACGAATAATGAAATTGACCGTCATATTTTAATTTTCCCTTTCGACTAAATAGGTTGAATATGTTTGGTGTGACAGGAGCTCAAAACAGTTTTCCGGGTATTGTGAGCAGAGCGTCCTGGCAACCACTTAGATAAAAGTCAGGATTTATTTGAGAATACATACCTATTGGGTATGAAAATCCCGGTAGGAACTTGAGAATACATACCTTTTGGGTATGAAAATCCCGGAAGGAACTGATTCTTCTTCTTCATTCCAGATTGTATGATTAATTGGCCAAGATTCACCTAAGTCAAGATAAAAAATACTGATTTCTACAAAATTAAATAACATCTAAACTAGTTTTGCTTTGATATCTAGTAAGGAATCTGCTATATTAAATAATTAAATTCAAAACACAATAACAGCAGCTTTTACACGAGGTAAACTATGACTTTAATAACTACATCGTATTGTCCTTTTGTTTTTTTACATTCGTGCAATGATACACAAGGACTGTCTTTGATAGCCGTCCCTAATTTAGCAGTGTAAGACTAGAGGGAAGGCAGCTAGTCATCACCACCCACCGCCAACTTTTGGGCTACTCTTTTATCAACGAATAAAGGGATTGAACCTCACATTATAGCGTCCCCACAGCTGAAAGGGCAAACATGTTTGGCACGACAGGGATTCGAACTCGAAACTTTGGGATTACGATTTCAATGTATTAACCATCTGGCCAAGTCGGGCTCAAAACTATTGAAGTGAAATTTTAAACGTTAAGATAAAATTGTTTCAGTTACAATGCAAAACCTGCTTCACTAAATAATTAAATTCAAAATACAATAACAACAACTTCTACACCAGGTAAATCCTGACTTTAATAACTAAATCATATGGACCTTTAATACGACATCATCATCATCAGTTCAAAACTGTTTTTATCATAATTTTAAATTAACCGTCACGTTATTTTCTGCCGGATTATGCCATGATAATTTTGTTTCCCCTATAATTAATTAATTTAAAAATAAAAAATTGAACTCTTAATCCTATCATCTTTCTTTAGATTTGCACTCGGCCCGGCATGACCAAGCGTGTTAAGGCGTGCGACTCGGAATCTGAGGGTCGCGGGTTCGCATCCCCGTCGCGCTAAACGTGCTCGCCCTTTCAGCCGTGGGGCGTTATAATGTGACGGTCAATCCCACTATTCGTTGGTAAAAGAGTAGCCCAAGAGTTGGCGGTGGGTGGTGATGACTAGCTGTTTTCCCTCTCGTCTTACACTGCTAAATTAGGGACGGCTAGCACAGATAGCCCTCGTGTAGCTTTTCGCGAAATTCAGCAGCAAACAAACAAACTAGATTTGCACTCACGACATATATTAATCATCTTGATGCTTGGTGAAGGGACTTCTGACGTGTTTTGTACCAAGAACAGATAAAATCTAAATGAATCGTCACAAATATTTTAATTTCTTGCTTTTCAAGTTCTTACTTCATGCTGTGTTGTATCCTACAGATTGTATTATTATTCTCGTAATTCGTGGCATGTGCACGATTCACTAACGTCACGGCAGAACAAATTGCAATGTTAAGCGTTTCTTAAGTGACAACATTTTAGTGTCTAGTAACTACGTTATAGACAGACAACACACTACCATAAAGTGGTGTAAATGATTAAAATGGGTGATCTCTCCAGGTCATCTTTTACTGTAATAATAATAATAAAAGAAACGCTATTCTGATACAAACAAGAGACTGCTAACCATTACTGTTCTTTAACATCTTCTTACCAATACAAAATCCGTGAGGTTTGTTCTTAGACTTTAATATCTCTATAACACGTTTTTCATCCTTTTCAAATTCAACAACACGACCAATCGTGTAATTCCAAACGGATGAGCTATCCCACTCAATCTCTTCATTGCTACTAGAGTGTGTTTTGGAGAGAAAAATGTTGTTAAAGCACAGATTGTTGTTTCCCTTTTATACAAGCATAAATTAAAAGGTGAGACATCCAATTACTGTCATGCCACGCGGATGATAGTAAGAAATAAACAAAAAAAGCGAAACTACGACATGGTTGTTCAAAGAAGTCCAACGAAGCTGTATGATATACAAAGTCAATACAAGTTAGTGTTTAATATAAACGTATTTTAAATTAGAAATCGTCGATTACCCTAGGGACATGTTAAAATCTGTTACATTTTTCACATCACTCTTCCTTCAAACAGATCCTTTCAGAGATTAAAAGATAACATAAATTTATACTTATTATATTCTACTTGGACGGGCCAGCAATAACTGATATTCAGTATGCAGTGTTGCGTTTCTCAGTGTCTAATATTCGAGCCACAATGCAGCTGAATACAGCCCGTAAGTTCGGTTGTGCTCGGGTTATAGTAATGGCAGTCATTCCCATTCTTCGGGTCTAACAGACGGCTAAAGTTTCTTATGGTAATGAGTAGTTGGTCAGTTGTTTAGAATTAGGAATGTTAAGTGATTCTGACTTGCCATTTAGCCCTTGTGAGCATAAAATACCCATCAATTGAAAATATCGGTATCAAGCTACTGAGAGACTTTCCAGGAGAGTTGAGAAATTAAGAACTCTCAGTTTTCAACCAGAGAATATTCGTGTTGAAATGTACGAGAGTTTCATACAAAAACAAAAAGAAAACGCCTACTAAATGTCAATTGGATGTTCAAGTTATTCACCCTCTAGATATTTAGTCTCAGGTAAAATAGAGTTAAATAGTCAGTATAGCTTTCACTCGTATGAGTAAAAATAGGCAAAAGGCACACAACGTTGTCCACAAAGCCACTTATCGCAAAAGCTTTAGTGTTTATCCTTCGGCTAAACTGTACACTGTGAAAAACGATTACATGGATATGTGTAGTAAGAAATGTATGTTTCTAAAAGGGCCGTAAGAAGCGATAAGTTCAGTCAGACTTTTTTCGTAAAGCTATACATTACGTTGAGTATATGTAGTATGAAAATACGGTATCCTAGTTAATTCATAAAAACCTAGAACTTACGAGTCGTGACACCAGACTCTTATTCTTTTCTGCTTGTTCTGATGTTTGCGACGAAACACACTACTGAGGCTGTTCTGTATCCTCTCCTTCAATGATTTCTTCTTCAGGACAAAGTCACTGGAATAGAAGCAATACTTACAAATAATTAATTTGTCATAGTATATTTACACAAAAGTGACTTGTATGAGAAAAGATCAATATTTATTTAAATGAATTGTGTTATATTGATAAATCAGTACCTTAATGTTAATGGTTAACAACTGAGATAAAATTGGTAAATATCACGATCCACACTAAAACAATTATTGTTCAGACAATATAACAGTATGAACAGTATTTCAATAACTACTAGATCTGTCGTGTATGAGTCAAACTGTGGAGTCCTGGTATTATACAGAGGTCCTCGATAATAGTGGATATTGCAGATGTAATGGAATTAACATATTCTTCTCTACTCTCATTCACAAGTTACTATAATACCCACGTTAAAGTTACTTATAATGAAAAATGGTTGCAATTGTGTATAGAGAAAAACAGTAGTTGAGGTTTGTCAAATGATTATTAAACGTACTTGAATATTTATATGGTGGAATAGATAACGAATTGTGGTTATTTCAAAGTCACATAAAACATATGTTACCAAATTTGTCTGCTTGAATCAAAATACAAGAATTAAGGTCCCAAAACAAATTATAAGTGAAAACGACTCTACAAGATGTTGACGGCAAAGATGTTATGACAGGTAGCGTTTAACTAGTTGTAGCCAAGCAGCAAAGGTGCAATGTATTGAAGAAATACATAGGTTATATAAGTAACTATGAAACCTAATTATATCATTGGATTACATACTTTTCATTGAATTTTTAAGATAACAGTTTTTCTGCTTGATAACAGATTATAATCATCAATAGTACGCATTCTTATCAAAACACAAGTTTTATGGTGAGATAAAAACAACTAAGAACAACAATATATAATATACATGAACTGTTACATATTTGCTAAGAAACTATTTTAAAATATTTTTATAATTTTAATTTTTTTTCGTCACTTATTCTATTTGATTTGGTTTCTTTTAAATTTTGCGCGAAACAACACGTAGGTTGTATACACCAACCATATTTTCAGCAAATGTAGTCTAAAGGAAAGACACCAAGTCAACACCTTACACTGTCAACTATTGGGTTACTCTTAGATCAACGAATAATGAAATTGACCGTCATATTTTAATTTTCCCTTTCGACTAAATAGGTTGAATGTGTTTGGTGTGACAGGAGCTCAAAACAGTTTTCCGGGTATTGTGAGCAGAGCGTCCTGGCAACCACTTAGATAAAAGTCAGGATTTATTTGAGAATACATACCTATTGGGTATGAAAATCCCGGTAGGAACTTGAGAATACATACCTTTTGGGTATGAAAATCCCGGAAGGAACTGATTCTTCTTCTTCATTCCAGATTGTATCATTAATTGGCCAAGATTCACCTAAGTCAAGATAAAAAATACTGATTTCTACAAAATTAAATAACATCTAAACTAGTTTTGCTTTGATATCTAGTAAGGAATATGCTAGATTAAATAATTAAATTCAAAACACAATAACAGCAGCTTTTACACGAGGTAAACTATGACTTTAATAACTACATCGTATTGTCCTTTTGTTTTTTTACGTTCGTGCAATGATACACAAGGACTGTCTTTGATAGCCGTCCCTAATTTAGCAGTGTAAGACTAGAGGGAAGGCAGCTAGTCATCACCACCCACCGCCAACTTTTGGGTTACTCTTTTATCAACGAATAAAGGGATTGAACCTCGCATTATAGCGTCCCCACAGCTGAAAGGGCAAACATGTTTGGTGCGACAGGGATTCGAGCTCGAAACTTTGGGATTACGATTTCAATGTATTAACCACCTGGCCAAGTCGGGCTCAAAACTATTGAAGTGAAATTTTAAACGTTAAGATAAAATTGTTTCAGTTACAATGCAAAACCTGCTTCACTAAATAATTAAATTCAAAATACAATAACAACAACTTCTACACCAGGTAAATCCTGACTTTAATAACTAAATCATATAGACCTTTAATACGACATCATCATCATCAGTTCAAAACTGTTGTCATTGTAATTTTAAATTAACCGTCACGTTATTTTCTGCCGGATTCTGCCATGATAATTTTGTTTCCACTATAATTAATTAATTTAAAATAATAAATTGAACACATAATCCTGTCATCTTTCTTTAGATTTGCACTCGGCCCGGCATATTCAAGCGTGTTAAGGCGTGCGACTCGGAATCTGAGGGTCGCGGGTTCGCATCCCCGTCGCGCTAAACGTGCTCGCCCTTTCAGCCGTGGGGGCGTTATAATGTGACGGTCAATCCCACTATTCGTTGGTAAAAGAGTAGCCCAAGAGTTGGCGGTGGGTGGTGATGACTAGCTGTCTTCCTCTTGTCTTACACTGCTAAATTAGGGACGGCTAGCACAGATAGCCCTCGTGTAGCTTTTTGCGAAATTCAACAGCAAACAAACAAACTAGATTTGCACTCACGACATATATTAATCATCTTGATGCTTGGTGAAGGGACTTCTGACGTGTTTTGTACCAAGAACAGATAAAATCTAAATGAATCGTCACAAATATTTTAATTTCTTGCTTTTCAAGTTCTTACTTCATGCTGTGTTGTATCTTACAGATTGTATTATCTTTCTCGTAATTCGTGGCATGTGCACGATTCACTAACGTCACGGCAGTAGAAATTGCAATGTTAAGCGTTTCTTAAATGACAACATTTTAGTGTCTAGTATCTAAGTTATAGAGAGACAACACACTACCATAAAGTGGTGTAAATGATTAAAATGGGTGATCTCTCCAGGTCATCTTTTACTGTAATAATAATAATAAAAGAAACGCTATTCTGATACAAACAAGAGACTGCTTACCATTACTGTTCTTTAACTTCTTCTTAGCAATACAAAATCCTTGAGGTTTATTTTTAGACTTTATTTTCTCTATAACACGTTTTTCATCCTCTTCAAATTTAATGACACTACCAGTCGTGTAATTCCAAACTGGTGAGCTATCCAACTCCATTTCTTCATTATCATTGCTACTAGAGTGTGTTTTGGAGAGAAAAAATGTTGTTAAAGCACAGATTGTTGTTTCCCTTTTATACAAGCATAAATTAAAAAGGTGAGACATCCAATTACTGTCATGCCACGCGGATGATAGTAAGAAATAAACAAAAAAGAAACTACGACATGGTTTTTCAAAGAAGTCCAACGAAGCGATGATAGTAAGAAATAAACAAAAAAGAAACTACGACATGGTTGTTCAACGAAGTCCAACGAAGCTGTATGATGTACAAAGTCAATACAAGTTAGTGTTTAATATAAACGTATTTTAAATTAGAAATCGTCGATTACCCTAGGGACATGTTAAAATCTGTTACATTTTTCACATCACTCTTCCTTCAAACAGATCCTTTCAGAGATTAAAAGATAACATAAATTTATACTTATTATATTCTACTTGGACGGGCCAGCAATAACTGATATTCAGTATGCAGTGTTGCGTTTCTCAGTGTTTAATATTCGAGCCACAATGCAGCTGAATACAGCCCGTAAGTTCGGTTGTGCTCGGG
Organism: Tachypleus tridentatus; assembly: GCF_004210375.1. Classification (NCBI taxonomy): domain Eukaryota; kingdom Metazoa; phylum Arthropoda; class Merostomata; order Xiphosura; family Limulidae; genus Tachypleus; species Tachypleus tridentatus. Next base: position 24,841,883 of record NW_027467782.1, on the reverse strand, counting down.
TTATAGTAATGGCAGTCATTCCCATTCTTCGGGTCTAACAGACGGCTAAAGTTTCTTATGGTAATGATAAGTTGGTCAGTTGTTTAGAATTAGAAATGTTAAGTGATTCTGACTTGCCATTTAGCCCTTGTGAGCATAAAATACCCATCAATTGAAAATATCGGTATCAGGCTACTGAGAGACTTTCCAGGAGAGTTGAGAAATTAAGAACTCTCAGTTTTCAACCAGAGAATATTCGTGTTGAAATGTACGAGAGTTTCATACAAAAACAAAAAGAAAACGCCTACTAAATGTCAATTGGATGTTCAAGTTATTCACCCTCTAGATATTTAGTCTCAGGTAAAATAGAGTTAAATAGTCAGTATAGCTTTCACTCGTATGAGTAAAAAATAGGCAAAAGGCACACAACGTTGTCCACAAAGCCACTTATCGCAAAGCTTTAGTGTTTATCCTTCGGCTAAACTGTACACTGTGAAAAACGATTACATGGATATGTGTTGTAAGAAATGTAGGTTTCTAAGAGGGCCGTAAGAAGCGATAAGTTCAGTCAGACTTTTTTCGTAAAGCTATACATTACGTTGAGTATATGTAGTATGAAAATACGGTATCCTAGTTAATTCATAAAACCTAGAACTTACGAGTCGTGACACCAGACTCTTTCATTCTTTTCTGCTTGTTCTGATGTTTGCGACGAAACACACTACTGAGGCTGTTCTGTATCCTCTCCTTCAATGATTTTTCTTCAGGACAAAGTCACTGGAATAGAAGCAATACTTACAAATAATTAATTTGTCATAGTATATTTACACAAAAGTGACTTGTATGAGAAAAGATCAATATTTATTTAAATGAATTGTGTTATATTGATAAATCAGTACCTTAATGTTAATGGTTAACAACTGAGATAAAATTGGTAAATATCACGATCCACACTAAAACAATTATTGTTCAGACAATATAACAGTATGAACAGTATTTCAATAACTACTAGATCTGTCGTGTATGAGTCAAACTGTGGAGTCCTGGTATTATACAGAGGTCCTCGATAATAGTGGATATTGCAGATGTAATGGAATTAACATATTCTTCTCTACTCTCATTCACAAGTTGCTATAATACCCACGTTAAAGTTACTTATAATGAAAAATGGTTGCAATTGTGTATAGAGAAAAACAGTAGTTGAGGTTTGTCAAATGATTATTAAACGTACTTGAATATTTATATGGTGGAATAGATAACGAATTGTGGTTATTTCAAAGTCACATAAAACATATGTTACCAAATTTGTCTGCTTGAATCAAAATACAAGAATTAAGGTCCCAAAACAAATTATAAGTGAAAACGACTCTACAAGATGTTGACGGCAAAGATGTTATGACAGGTAGCGTTTAACTAGTTGTAGCCAAGCAGCAAAGGTGCAATGTATTGAAGAAATACATAGGTTATATAAGTAACTATGAAACCTAATTATATCATTGGATTACATACTTTTCATTGAATTTTTAAGATAACAGTTTTTCTGCTTGATAACAGATTATAATCATCAATAGTACGCATTCTTATCAAAACACAAGTTTTATGGTGAGATAAAAACAACTAAGAACAACAATATATAATATACATGAACTGTTACATATTTGCTAAGAAACTATTTTAAAATATTTTTATAATTTTAATTTTTTTCGTCACTTATTCTATTTGATTTGGTTTCTTTTAAATTTTGCGCGAAACAACACGTAGGTTGTATACACCAACCATATTTTCAGCAAATGTAGTCTAAAGGAAAGACACCAAGTCAACACCTTACACTGTCAACTATTGGGTTACTCTTAGATCAACGAATAATGAAATTGACCGTCATATTTTAATTTTCCCTTTCGACTAAATAGGTTGAATGTGTTTGGTGTGACAGGAGCTCAAAACAGTTTTCCGGGTATTGTGAGCAGAGCGTCCTGGCAACCACTTAGATAAAAGTCAGGATTTATTTGAGAATACATACCTATTGGGTATGAAAATCCCGGTAGGAACTTGAGAATACATACCTATGGGGTATGAAAATCCCGGTAGGAACTTGAGAATACATACCTTTTGGGTATGAAAATCCCGGAAGGAACTGATTCTTCTTCTTCATTCCAGATTGTATCATTAATTGGCCAAGATTCACCTAAGTCAAGATAAAAAATACTGATTTCTACAAAATTAAATAACATCTAAACTAGTTTTGCTTTGATATCTAGTAAGGAATATGCTAGATTAAATAATTAAATTCAAAACACAATAACAGCAGCTTTTACACGAGGTAAACTATGACTTTAATAACTACATCGTATTGTCCTTTTGTTTTTTTAGGTTCGTGCAATGATACACAAGGACTGTCTTTGATAGCCGTCCCTAATTTAGCAGTGTAAGACTAGAGGGAAGGCAGCTAGTCATCACCACCCACCGCCAACTTTTGGGCTACTCTTTTATCAACGAATAAAGGGATTGAACCTCGCATTATAGCGTCCCCACAGCTGAAAGGGCAAACATGTTTGGTGCGACAGGGATTCGAGTTTGAAACTTTGGGATTACGATTTCAATGTATTAACCCACCTGGCCATGGCGAACCTCGTTCTTCGATGTGTCATCTTTATCAGTTCAAACTGTTTGTTATTGTAATTTTAATTTAACGGTTACATTATTTTCTGAAGAATCATCTCGTTATATTTGTCTCCATAATTTTGTTTTCCCTTTAATGAATGAAACTGAAATTAATCAACTGAACATATCATTCCTTCATATTTAGTTAGATTTGCACTCACGAAATATATTAGTAAATTAGACGTTTGGTGAAGAGTCTTCTAACGTGTTTTGTTTCAAGAGCATATAAGAATAAAATGAAGGTAAAAAATGTTTTTATTTCTTGTTTTCAAGTTGGTATTTCATTCTGTTTTGTATCCTGCAGATTGTATAATTATTCTCGTGATTCATGGCATGTACACGTTTTACTATTATTACGGCATTACAAAATGCAGTGTTAAGCGTCCCTTTGTCACAATCTCTGGAGGAACTGATTTTTCTTGGAGCTCACAGAGGGTGTCACTGATTGCTCTAGGAAAAATGTGGTATCCTGACAAAGGCAATTTTTTTCAGTAACATTGTGATTGGTTTTGTCTGATTTTAAACCTGAAGAGAAAATAATATAAAGCTGTTTTCATTAACAATTTGACTTCTAAGAAATTTTTAACTAGTATCTTTGCGAATTATTCCATGTTATACACACACAGATATTTAAATACATGTATGTAAGTTATGAATAGAACGATTATTTTTTAGTTTTAGGAAGAGAATCCTACAATCACTGAACTCACAAAGAAGATTTAGAACTGAATTGCACTACTTAGAAAATGTAGTACTACCTAAAGGTTTAGGCCAAAGTTATATAATAGGGCTTGTATTAACGTTCAAAACCACACAATATATTATAACAACCAAATCCATTCTACCGGCATACCATTTCATGCTCTCTTCTAGTCTTACACTACTAAATTAGGGATGGCAGCGCAGATAGCTCCTGTGTAGTTTTGCGCGAAATTAAAAACAGAAACAAACAAACCATTTCATACCAGAAATTTCTTATGAAATTACCAGCCTCTTTAATAAATGGAAAATGATATTAAAACTTGAAATAATATAAACGTCTTATTCTTTAACCCTAAATAACTACTAATGAAGGAACAAAATATATCATGTACGTAGAATCCCATAGGAATGTATTGTGAAATATAATAGACAAATATCACATTTCTTGTAACTAAATCATAAAAAAGAATATAAAGGTCATATGAGTAAGGATGAATTCCAAATATCGTTTTTAACATGCCAGCCATTTGAGCCTTGTCACAAAATACCTTGTAACTGTACACTTTACTCGTACGCTATCCTGCAACTGAAAACGAAAATATACTCTTTAGAAACTACAGAGATCAACAAACCAAACGGCATTTCTCCAAACCGTGATAATGTCTCTAGCAATATCAACCATATTTCGCTTCGTTCATTCACCAAGCATAGACTTTACCAACCTTGACATTTATATATAATCTTTTCATATGATGGAAACACTTCTTTTACTCTAAATTATTGTACCTCTTGTATATATACCATGTACTGCTTTGCTAAATACCATATCTGAAGAAGACAGACCAACACTCTTTCGAAAAGCGTTGTACGTTCTCCCCAAACTAAATCACTTCATTAAAAATACAGATTGTTGTTTACCAACTCATTGCTTTACTGAGCCTAAAGTACTTCTTTACTGAAGCATTAAAAGGAATGTTTCTTGTGTCTTATGTTGTAGGTTTAATTATTATTTTGTTTAACGTGTTGAAAATCACCAAATATCTTATCCTATATTTTAATCGATAACAAAGATAAATCAGATTTTAGGTAATACAAAAAGTAACATTCGGTAACTATAAAATATTTAAATTTATAAATATGACTTTCTACGTGGAAGAAACTGTAATGGAGAAACAAAACGTGATCTAAAATATTGTATACATTAGCATGTAGAAGATATAAGAATATTGAAATTTTGGTCATAGCAGAGAATGTACAAGAACAAAATTCAGCATAAAATATTATGTTAAGCATGAAGTACTAGAGTCAATGATATCCGGAAACAATTGAAAATAGCAAAAAGTGAACGGATTTAATGAATAATGAAATAGAGACACATTTCTTTGTAAGAATATGTCGAGACTTGTCATAATTTTTTTTAAATCTGAAATATGCCTGTTAGACATGGTACGGGAATGTTTCTAAATGTTAAAAGTGTAAGAACTCAAAAGGTGTTCACACTTCCAACTTTCGTGTTTAGCCTAGTATGATCAATAACAGCACGTGAGGGTGATGTTTAATTCAAATATTCGTTGAAACGTACATCTATAAAATAAGACTAATATGAATTATTTCACTTTTTTAATCCTTCACTACCCAATTGTGGTGTTGGTTGTAAATTAACAATTCCACTAAGTTTGCAGAATTGATTGGTTGTGATGTGAGATTCGATTTTTGTCCTATTTTGTCTGTGTGTAGTCTATTCCAATTGTCAGATTATTTTATATTCTATCATGAGGTGACAATAGCTCATTATCATTTAAAACACAGTCCAAAATATGTTGATTTGTTTCCAAGCTTACTAAAGAAACCTAGCTGTTGGATCGCGACGAGATGATGAACAAGATTTTCCTTTGTCTTCAATGTGTTTGGCTTGTAATAAATATGGTTTCCTTTCTACATTTTGATCCTTTTTAACTAACTTTCGTTTGGTAAGAACATGGTTAGGTATACAGAGTATAAGATATGTGTTAGTTTTCTAATGTCCAGGATTTTTCTCGTGGTTCTCTATAACTACGGCTTCAAATATTAGGCTCATGTAGTCTTTATTTGCTCTGACAAGAAAAGAGTTGAAGATGTTTATTTACGACTTGTACATGATTAGTCGCTTGTGTCAGATGAATATGCCGTGTGTATATTGAGTTTTCAATTAAATTAAATGTTACTTTTTTTCTTCTACTTCAATAATTAAGTTTGGAAATTATTGTTAACTGATGATAATGCTGCTTTGCTTCTAAAACTATTACACCGGATCTTTAAATATTCTAGACGTAACAGCCAAAAGGGAAATGTTACTGTAACGATTGTTCTCCGTTAAATCGCTTGAGACTACTATTTGAATTGTTACATCCTGGTGGATATGATACTGGAAATTATATACAATTTGTACAAAATATATAATTATTGCCACTATTGCGGCATGTAGGTTGATTATTTAAAGTTTGAAACGAAACTCAGATTCAGTTTGATTTCGTAAAGATAAAACAACTGTTTAGTTTTTTACTAAGACATCTGACTTTGTTTAGTGCTTGAAAAGGAACAAGAAGTTCAGTTTTAGAAAGTGGAAATTCATGTGTTGAAATAAATATATTGATATGAAATATTTTCTTTGCAGATTTCTTTTCTCCGATTTTGAATTGAAATTGCTTGAGAAATCTTTTGTGGTTGTTCTGGCGAAGAGAAGTAACTGAACTTAGGTTGGGTTTTTTAATTCCATACTTTCGATGCTTGTTTTGCAGTTTTGCAATTGGTGTAAATTTGATAAGTGGGAGGTGGAGGCGGTTTTGTTCTTGGGTCTACCAAATGATAAAATAAATATTTTAGAAAAACGTTTCACAAATTTTGAAAGATTTTGCTGGTACTTTTAATATTAGACAACCAAAAAATAGAGATATTTTACCTTTTTCTTTAAAGCTTTTCTGAGTATTATTAAAGCTTTTAGGCTTGATCCTGGCCATTCTTTTTTTCTTATCCTAGTGAAACAAATATATATATTTAACCAAATTTCTGTCTCTCCATAAAGTTAAGATAAAACTACATAAATAGCTCTCTGCGTTCTGTCTGTGACAGGTATTGAAACCAGATTTCTAACGTTGTAAGTCCGTGTATTTACCGCTTGTCCCTGGGAGTAATATCCAAAATATCGAAATGATTTTCTTGTGGATATGAATACCAAAATACTGGAATATATCACTTTTATTTCCTTGTTTTACCAGTTTCATAAGTTTCGCCGTTCAAGAAATAGTTACACTGAGAATCTTCGATATCCGTTGTGAGCAAAGCAAAGATAACCAGTTGTGTAAATTTGTTCTTAATTTCAAAATATCAATCATTTAATTAACGTTTGTCTCCTTTTAAATAGCTAGTAGTGAGGGAGCAGAAGAAACTGGTTGAGTACAGCCACCAGGAACTGTGAAAAGTTACTGAGACTTATAGATATGAAAAAGTAAGTTAAACTTTGAAATTATATCACAAACAAATTGTATTTTTATTATAACAACAAAAGTACAATTAGAATAACATATTAATTTTAAAAGGAAAATATACTAAGTAGTTATCTTTTAATAAATAGTTTTATATGGACTTTATGATGTGTGTACATATAGCCAGCATATGTATTTATTTCAGATTGTTTATGTTTAATTCAGAAAACGGTATTTGCATGTTTTGTTCTTATCGCAGATTCGTGGTAAAACGGCCCGTTTTGGCCACGTGGTTAAGGCACCCGCCTTGTAATCTGAAGATCGCAGGTTCGAATCTGCATTACACCAAATATTCTCGTCTTTTAAGACGTGGGGCGTTATTATGGGACGATGAATCCAATCCCACTATTCGTTAGTGAAATAGTATTCAAAGAGTTATTAATAGTTTCTCATAGCAACATTTAAGATAAATATTAATCTGTCTTTCTTTTAAATCGATAATGTTGTGCCATATCTACAGTCTGCCGCTGGTACAGCGGGAAGCATTCAGATTTACAAGACGAAAACAGGGGTTTTCAAATCTCCCCGCTGGACTCAACAGATAACCCAATATGGTTTTGTTGTGAGGAAAACACATTTTAAAGTTTAAGGTTGCTTCGGTAAGTATGAAAAACAGAACCATAGTTATTAAAATGTTAATACTATTTTTAGCGAAAATGAAATTTATTAATATAATTCACGTTCAATTAAAATTTACATCTGATTTTATTTTGTGATAATCGGAAAGAAAATGCGTTAGCAACTTGGTTCAACAAAACTTGTAATGTAGAAACGGCCAGGTGATGAGGACGTTCGACCCTCTATACATTGGTAAAATAGTAAACAAGAGTTTGGCATGTGGTATTTCCCATAATGCACTTATTAATGTTTATATTAATGTTTCGTTTGCGTTTATGGCATAAAATACGTAAATTTATTCTGAAACTTGATGCAACGAAACGCTGAATACAAGAGCAAAAGGAGGCTGAAAAAACATGGTGACAAAATATAATAGCACAGACAGCCTTAACTTCTATAATAAGTGAAGAGAGAACAGGCATGGAAGTGTTCGAAATGGTGTCCTCAGATACTGGCGATGCTTGTGAGAATAATAATAATAATAACTTTTCTTAACAGAGAGCTGTTAAAACATCCAAAATAATGTCTCCAAAACAAAAGCAGAAGAAATGGCACATTATATGACAGAAGGTATAAAAATCCAGTTCAAATCCTTCCTAAGTTTCAGACAGAGCCGTTCTTTATTTACAATTGTCAAATAGATGCAGATAACTATTAGCAATAGTTACCACTCTTATGTAACTATTTTTAACTGAATAACAATCATGATTAAGGTAGTTAAAACACCCTTCAGTTAAAAGTATGAAACGTATTCAGCGATACATTGTGCTCGAATATGGGGCCATCAATCAGTGAACACCAACACAAGACATTAAACAACACCTACCATTTCTACCATGTATAGTAATTTGTAAGACCCGAAAAATTTTTACGTAACTTGTGGTCTTTTATGTCATGATGTAATTAGTATAGGTGTTTTCTTGTTGTAATATTTTCTTCTTACTGAAATTCACAAAAATCTCATTGCACGTACTGCTTACTTCGCATATTATAATAAAACATATTCTTTAGATCTATTCCAAGTTGCTTTGTGTCTCTGTGTAAGAAAGTTCATATTCGTAGTCGGGTTTTAATTACCGTCTCGTGTAAAATATACTAAACAATAAACCAGCAAAAACACTTCGTTTCAGTCAGAGCTTTAAAGTTGGGAAGATACCAAATGTATTTTTAGTTTATCTAGAGTTTTCTCATTAAATTATTTTAAAGACATATTTCTACCAAACAGATTATGTCCCTCAAATTTTATATGAAAAGATGAAATGAATACAAACAAAGTATATCCATATTCACAACTTACAGCCATGATTTCTCTTGACATGTATCCACAAGGGCAGTTGATGTTGTTTTATGGTGCCAAATAAACTAAATAAAAAAATAAATAAAATTGTAAAAAGTATCAACATACCATCTTCATAAAAATATTTAAGAAGGTGTTTTATTTGTGTTTGCACAGGAAGTTTTTATTACGATAGGTAAGATTCTCCCTTTTTTTTCTGTTTAAGTATAAATTTACTTTTAAATTACAAGTAATGTTTACAAATCTAAATGATCAATTACTTAAATGTACTGAGTTAGAATGTTTAAATCACACCGCCACTAAATAACATTTACCAGTCTCATGTCTTCTTTATATCTACGGTCAACATCTCTGATTAATTTGATTTTCACCCAAATTAATACAAAAAACTAGAAACTATGTCTAAGAATTATGAAAAACATTCCAATAGAGTAACTTGGCCCGGCATGGCCAAGTGTGTTAAGGCGTTCGACTCGTAATCCGAGGGTCGCGGGTTCGAATCTCGGTCGCACCAAACATGCTCGCTCTCCCAGCCATGAGGGCGTTATAAGGCAGCGGTCAATCCAACTATTCGTTGGTAAAAGAGTAGCCCAAGAGTTGGCGGTGGGTGGTGATGACTAGCTGCTTTCCCTCTAGAATTACACTGCTAAATTAGGGACGGCTAGCGCAGATAGCCCTCGAGTAGCTTTGCGCGAAATTCAAAACAAAACAAACTTATATCTGCTTTATACTCACGGCCAACATCTTTGATTAATTTGAATATTTTCACCCAAATTAACACAAAAGACTAGAAACCATGTCTAAAAAATTATGAAAAACATGTCAACAGAAGTAACTTTGAACTTCTATTACAAAATAGCTGTGTTTATTTGTCTTGAAGCAAAAAGATACAACACTTTTATTCATGTACACATAATTCAGTAACCCATAACATACTTTGGGGGGAAGAGGAACTCACACTGTACTTCATTTCAATTAAAGTGTTAATACCAATACCAGCCGACTTTAGAATACATTTTTCTCAAGTGGGTTTTTCCTCATCATGAATCAGTACAACGATTTCTTGCTGGTTTCATTTCCATAAATTTTGTTTCTAGTATACAGTATTACATTGGAAATGGCCCCTATCAAGAACTCGTACAACCCAAATTAAAAGAACATCTGTATTAGTTTTATATTATGATTTTATTTCCTACAGATACAATTGTACCGCTTTAGCCTCTCCAATCGTAATTAACAGAAGCAGTGACTGAGGGGTTTTCGGTTGGAAACAAGTTGTGTAAAGGAACTGCTGTATTATTTCGTTTCTGGATATAATAGTACAGGTTTTTCACATTTGTAAGAGATAAAATAAATTTTTCATACATTTGGGTTGGGTTTTGACAGCAAATATAATTAAGCAAAAATAATAATTTTTAATGTTAATTCTATTATAATATCTTACTTCTCTTTTTATAAGACGAAATATCAATATTTTTTAGGCTTCTTGTTCTTCACTAACTTTCCGAAATTCTTTTCGCTACGTTTAACGTTGCTAAGATACTCTATAGTATAATCAGTATTGACGTCATTACTTGCAAGTCATTGTTGAATTCTACTTGGTAGATGTCCAATCACAGTCATAGAAAATATGCAGGTAACAATACATATATGTTATTCATTTTTTTAATGAGTGTTTTCCCACAAGACATTAAAAGAAAAAAATTGGATAAATATTAACAAAGAATTGGGAGTTCGAATCCACCCGTTACATAACATGCTCGCTCTTTTATCCTTATTAATGTGTATTCTTTCATTCAAAAGGACGTTATAAAGTCGGTAAATCCCATTTTAACCGCTCAAGAGTACGAGCCAAGTACCTTAAGCACCAAGATATGCCAGGTCGCTATGTGCTAAAGAAAATTAGTGGCGAAAGTATTCGAGTTTTATGTAGAATTTTGGAGAAGTTAGAGGCAATGAAAAGAATTGTAGATTATGGGAAATGGAAGCAGTAGTCAGAGGGTGAATACTTTATTAATATGAAAGGGATATATCAGATGACAGTGACTTTCAGGATGATAGAAAGAGTGCTATTAGTATTAGAGTAAAAAATAATGAATTTACTTGTTATGAACCTATTATGTTGACAAACAAATTTCAGAATTTGGATTCTGCATATGAACTGTTGGAGAGAATGAAAACAAAAGGATCAGAGAAGGATATGGAAGTTGTAGGTGATTTATCGACAAGATATATGGTTAGAATAATCTGTTGGTAAATGAGGACAAAATAATTAGATTATGCTATGTGGAGAATATAACCAAGAATTAACTGTGTAAATGAAGTTATAAGTAGGTCACTAGGGTTAAATGTTAGGTTTAGGTTTTAGTAAGTAAACTGTAAGGATGAGCAGACCGACTGGACTTGTATCGATCAAGTTCATCGGAAGAAGGGAGCTTTAGGAATGGGTGGTTTACATTTAAATACTGTAGCAGCTGGCTTGTTTTTTAAGACTATTAACTCGGCTATAAGGGAGGTTTTAAACTAAACTAAACAGTGGTGAGGGCCAGAAAAAAAACTTAACACAAAAGGAATACGAGGAAATGAAAAATTTAGCATGGTAAGTTAGTACAGAAGTAGTAGAAAAGGATAAAGTTGATTATTACTGTTGTAATGCTAGGAGTATAAGAGAAAAAGTATATGATTTTGAAGCACTGGTATTGGAAATAAATTTGGAAAAATTAGTTTTTCAAAGGAGATGTTTGTAAATGATGTCCATAAATTTACAGAAAACAAATTCATTAGGAATTTTGAGTAATTCTTTTAAATTTTAATTCTAAGTTGAAAATTGGTGGAGACTTTCAAAAGTTTGAGTTTACTCGGGATTGATTGGACATAACTGTTCTCATCTTTGTTCACAACTAATTATTTTGTGAACATCATTTCATTTTTATTAAACTTTTTGCTACTGTGTTGTCTTAATGGATTACACTGACTATGTTACAAGTTTTCATTCTTTTTCATGGTTTTCCTTTGTCTGTAAAGAAACAATGTGTGGATGACGCTTTCACTGAAGCTTCATTTTTCCAGAATCTAAAGAGAGAAACATCTTTTCCTTCACAGGGCCTGGAGATCAGAGTCAGTTAAAGACAGTGTGGCAATATCCATCCTATTCTGCAAGAGTGATGTTAATTTGGAAATAGTTTTGTCTAAAATGAAGATCTACATATATGTACACATCCAAACCTCTTTAATTACTTCAAAAGAATATTGAGACTGTAAGTCTTCTGATATGGTATGCTTAAGCAGCTAAACAATTCTTAATCTTTATTTACATTCACTTCTGAATATCCTAAAGTAAATGCGACAGAAAGGACATAAAGCAGGTATGGTTAAGTGTTATCAACTGAGAATTAGTACACTCTCTTATTAGGGATATAATAATGTATATAAATGTTATGTAACATTTTATAAAGTGATACATAATACAGTTATGAATATTGTAAAATATATTTTAAATTTTAATCTCCAATAGCTGTTTACCTATAAGTCATAAAATAAAAGGTTTTGTTCCAAAATATGATAGTTGCATGTAGATTGCACAGGGTATATCCCAATAGGCAATGGGTATATCTAGTGTAGAGTGCAACATTAATTTGCACTTTGATGGATTTTCATTCTGCCTCATTGATTTTCAAGTGAAGACCATGAGGACCCTTTTACTGTGGCCTGTATAACACATTCCCAATGCTGTGTTTTTTAGTGGAGTTTATCAACCATGTACAGTGTGACATTCCTAGCCACACTATACATGTAGCACTTCTGTGAGCCAGTTCAGATTTTGGACTGTGCTTAGGTGAAAGTCTTGAAGCTAGTGAGAAGTGAAAACATTTGTATAAAGACATACCTGATTTATGTCCCCTTCTGAATGTAAAGAAAGAACAAGGATAGTTTAAGCTGCTTAAGCATACCTTATCAGAACACTTACAGTCAAAATATTCCTTTGAATGAGAAAATTATGTGCAAATAGTCACGTATTTGTCACCAATATAATTTCAGTTTGTGTAAGCAAATTCGAAAATGCTAACATTAAAATGAAATTCCAGTACCTCAAATTTGAAGGCATTTGATGCTCTTTAGTTTAGTATTGTGGAAATATTTTGGGTTTTTTGGCAGTGTAGAAAATAGTTGAGCAAACCTTCACAAAAATAAAAAATTGTTTTAGCTGATGAAAATACATGTCAGTGACGTAGGAGTGGAATGGAATCAATGTGTCTTTGTACATATGCTGACATTATGAGAAGGTCAACTTGCAGAAAGTGTAGAGAAAACCTGTGAAAGGAACTGTTAGTATCATCTTTAGTGTTGTAAATTTAATATTTTAAAGTCTTTTATCTTTGGATGGAATGGTTGAATTGTGTTAAATTCAAGTAAATGACTTATTATTTATCACAAATGTACTTTTGTTAAAATGGTTGTGTATGTTGTTTGAAAAATATTTGTTTTACCTTATTTAATTAGAGGTGTAGTACAGATTGTGTGTGTTGCAATGTATTTATCTTACTATGGCTTATGTATCATGATATGATAAATATAAAACTATAATAGATCTACCATCTGACATCAAATGTAAGCTTATAGCAGTCTTTTGTCAAAATATCAGAGATTGCCTGTTGTCACTCAATAAATCTGATGACCATTGATGCAAATGACCCCAAAATAAAACATGTTTAACCAAAATTACTACAAATTTAAATATGCAAGATGATATATAGAAATACACTTATGATAGTTATCTAATTATGATGTTGCATTAATTTCGTTCTTGAAAGTCAAAAGGCCTCATTTACTTAATTTGATATCAATATATTATACTTTTCTATAACAGAGTTCAAATCAGTTTATTTATAACACTCATAACAAGCTTACACTTAGTTATAATGTTATTTGTAAAAACTATTCTGCAGTATTTGTAGTGCTTATTTCTGTAGCTTAATATAAAGAAACAACAACATTTAAGCAAATATTAATCATTTTCAAAATTACTTGTTTTTGCATTGAAATTATTGCAGTTATATTTATTTTAGTATAAAAACAAAATGTTTGATACTCAAAATAACCATGTTTTCTACAGTTATAGAGTGTGCTAGCCTTGGTTTTATTAGCACTGACAACTGTGTTTTAATGCTAAACTACCAATATTGTTTTACAAACATAGACCTTATAATTAAATATAAACCCTAAGCTATATTTTGAAATAAAAATATAATCATTCTGATAAAACTTATTCTTCTTAAATTTTATACAAATCCATGTTTGCTATGGTTGAATAAAACACAACTAAACATGTCATATGTGTGATGTATATTTAAGGATAAAAATGTTTAGCTTTGTTCCTTTAGTATTTATCCTTGACCAGCATTACAAGTGAAAGACAAAATTCCATGAAACTGTTATAATTTAATGACAAGTAGTAAATTGAATGATATCTTGGTTAATAGTTATTTTAAATATTAAAAGTTTGTTACCCAGAAAGGTTAAGATTTTTTTCTTTTGTTTTATGTGTATACATGGTTGTTAAATTGTGTTATATTAGCTGACATTACAGTAGTTTTATTAGTTGTTGATGTTTTGAATCAGGTATTAATATTTCAAAATTATTATAAAAGACACTCATTAAAATATCTAACATCTACTCATAGCCCCATAAAATTAACAATTGAGTGCTAAAACTCACTGTGAAGTCTGTCTTAAGATCTCTTTCACAGTTAAAAGAACAAAATATATGTATGTATATAAATAAGATCTAGGCTGAATATTTTTATAAAGTGATATTTTTTTTAATTTGTTTTAATTTCAAAGTTTTCTGATCATAGCTGTCAGTTCTTCTTATATTGCTGTTGTAAATCATATACTAGAAAATTAGTTTCTTGTTTGTGTTATGATATGCCTTAATATTTCATGTTAAATCTCAAATAAATATTAACTTTGTCTTTACTGAATTAATTTTAACATTTTTAATGTTTGTTAATAGAAGGAGGTAAATGAAGTTAATGCAGTCGATTTGGTATTGGGCTTGTAAATAATATAATGCAAAATTAGTTTCCTGTTTAAGTTATTTTATTATATGCAGCATTGCTGTTATTGTGCAGGAAGTGGCTGGCTTTGTTCTACATTTTGTACCTTAGAGCCTGGATGTTTGGCCTCTTGCTTTTTAACTTATTTTTTCAACTTGTTGTGTCTTTGGAAGATTTTGTTCAGCATTTCCAACAGCTTTCTTTTACTTTTTGTTATTCAGATGAGGATCAGATAACTGTAGGATAATTCCATGTCAAATCATCAAGGGGGCTGGAGGTGACCCCCACAGAATTCCTCGAAAAATTTCACATGTGCTCATTTACCTATATAATGAAATATTGCCAAAGATTAGATCAGTATCTCTAATAGTTTCTGATTTACAGCACTGTAAAATCTAATTATTTTTTTTTATTTGTGGCGAATTCGTTTTCGGGCAAACTTGGCTACCTAAAGCTGCAACAGTAATGGTGGTAGAAGGCTGAAATGTGCTACACTGACTGAATTAATCTCACAGAATTCAAAAATGGTCTCAAACCAAGTTTATCTCTCTGAGGATTTGCATAGTGAGGCTGTAAACTCACCTGAAAACCAAAAATCATAAAAAACATTGGTTTATTTAAGAAGTCATAGCTCTTAAGACATAATATGATACAAAGCTGAATTTTGTTTACAAATTTCCTATGACATATCAGTTGATAAATAAGCAATTGTTGTAGTTAAAAGTCTATTAGATCTCCTGTAAAAGAATGTAGTTGCATGCAACTTTTTACAATTTAACTAAAAATAGCCCTACTTCTGGCCACAGTTTGACCATGTCACCAGTTATTCAGCCTTTTCAGATTTTACCATATATTCTTACATCTCTGAATATGATCTACAAAAAACAATCAGGATGGTGTTCAACCTACTTTTGAGTTATAATTTTTAAAGTATCCTGTGACCATACGTTGTTTACTTGAAAAAAAACAAACTTCAATTCAGGTGTGTTACTGTGTGCAAATATATCCATACAATTTTGAAATAATTTATGAATACCATTGAAATATTGTAATCAGACTTTACCATATATTCTTACATCTCTGAACATGATCTTCAAAAAGTTCAATGTTGTGTAAAATAATAAATTATCAAATTTTAAGTGTCTGATATGCACCATTGGGCAAAGAACCACATTCAGGGCATTCAGTTCTTTCTTGTCAATCAGGAATCAGTCCTGCAGAATTGTGTAAAGTTTGATCTACTTGAGCACTATGAAAATGCAAAACTGTGGTAGGTATTAGGTCACATCATAGCTTTATTCCCCACTCTACCAACACATTCTATATGAGAAGGTTATCAGATGATGATGTGTACACAGTTGTAACTGTTGGTAGTAGCAGTGAAAGTGATGCTACAGCAGCTCAAATGGAGTCTAATGATAGCAATGACAATTATCAGCCAGGGAAATATGTGGCATGCTTATACGATCATGAATGGTATATGGGAAACATAAAAGATAGATCCAATGAACATTCCGATGTGTTGGTGTCATTTATGAAGAAATCAAGAAACGAACTGTTCTCATGGCCTGCAAGGTCACATAAAGATGAAAGCTGGATTCCTTTCCAACATATTCTTTGTCTGATAAGTGCACCTACCTTGCATGGCAGTAGTGCTTGCCACTATGTTCTAAGTCAAAGTGATCTCAACATAATCAAACTTGAATTTTATACTTTTACAACATAAGCAATTAAGATATAACCCATACTATCCAGGAACAAAATTTGTGTTTCATAGTGTAACTATTCAAATGAAGAAGAAAAATTTTCATCATCATCAAATATAATAATTTAAAGCTTTAAATGCAATTTAAATAGTGAATCAAAATCCATTGGTTCCCAGTGGGTAAATTGTCATGATTTGGATCCATTTATTCATTCTTTTGATGGTATAAATGCTGGACTCGCAGATAAATTTAGTCTCATGGATGAATCTAAAGAATATGAATTTTTTTTACTGCTATATTTGATCAAAGTATAATGAGTCATATTTTGTGAGAAACACATATTATGAGTTTTAGAGATCCTTGAATTCTGAAGAAAGTTAAAGTAACACTCCCTCTACTTCATGAAGTAAGAAATGGGAAGATACAAAGTATTGAGGAAATTTACACTTTTTTTTGCTTTGTCGATGCTTATTTCTCATTTAAAAAAAGCACGTGTTGGTTGATTATTGGAAGAATGACCTCTTGTAGGAACTCCGGTTTTCCAAAATACATTACTTGAGATTGATTCATGAAGATTTTAGATATTTGCACTTTGAAATAACAAAACCAAATGCAAATGATTGATTATATTATGGAAAGGTCATATATATTGATAATTATTACACAAGTCTGGAATTATGCAACATTCTCTTTGAAAGTAAGACATGCCTCTGAAAAAGGGAGATATTAAGAAGAAAGGAAATATTTTAGCAATTCAATGGAAAGACAAATGTCGTGTTACTTTGCTTACTACAATACATGAAGGTGAAATGAAATACAGTGGAAAGGATGATTACAAAACTAAACAACCAATAACTAAACCTGATGTGGGTTTAGATTATACTATCAAAATGAGGCTAGTTGAAAAAAGTGACATGCAAATTGGATAAAATGGTTGCCTTTGTAAATGTGTGAAATGGTACAAGAAGCTCTTTTTTCACCTTATTAATATCTCAATTTTGAATTCGTATAAAATGTGTCTAGTAAATACTGGTGAAAAGTCATCATGATTTTTATTTTTAGTAGTGATAACCATAACTTTATTATTTTTTTCAGCATCATTAGACCTTGAAGATGAAAAGCTTCTTGAAGAAGACAACCTTGGACCACAAGATTCCAAAAGGTTTGTTTTGTTCATCGACAAACTGGTTTAAGTATCTTTGTTATATAGGTTCATTGGTATATCATGTAAAAAAAAGTAATGTGATAACAACATATTTGCATGTGATACCATCAGTTGCATATTTTCTGATTTTCTTCATTAATACAAGTAATATATGAATTTTGTTGTTTTAGTAATACTTGACAAAAGTTGAAATTTTTGTTTTCTGAAGTTAAGTAAAAAGATAAAACTGAATGATTATTGAAGTATAACCTTACTGTTCATTTTCTGAAAGAATTTAATCAAAGGTATTAAGATAATTTATTGTGTGCCTAGATCACGACATCACAACAAAGCTGGACCTTGGCTGAAGAAAACTGAGTACATTTCTACAGAGTTCAACAGATATGGAGTTTCTAACGACAAAACTGAAACAAAGTAAGTGTATACACGAGTCCTGAAAATGGAGTATATTTACTTGTGCGTAAGAAAAATTAGGGTGTAATATAATGCTCTTGGTATTCTGTTTATATACATTTATATTATTTGTAATTTTGACTGTTGCTTTTCCATGTGTTATGAAATTAATGTCTTTACTTTTTTTCTCATTTTAAAAGTATTAGCTTCTGGTATTATTATTAAATACAAAAGCAAGTTCTGTTACTTCAAGATCATTATTCTGTACATCAGAATGCATGTATAATTACAACTTTCCAATTTAAGTTTCTTCTACAACAGTCAGTTCTTATTTAAAAAGCTAAAGCTTATTTACATACCAGTTAGGTATATGTATTATGTTTCATTATGTTTTATAAAACTTTGAGCTGTTGTAACATTAACACAGTGTTCCATTTTTTCTCTGATCTTTTTCACTGGATTCATTAAACAAACGTGTAAGGTAACAGATATTTTCCTTCTTTAGACAGCTGTACTAAATGTTTTACATTACTATTTTCTAAGCTAGTCCTCAATCTGTTTTTAACTACTTAGCTTTTGATATGGGCTAGGTGTACTGCACTTAACTGCTGAGCATTAAAGTAACCAAGAGATTAGTGATGCAATAACTTTTGATAATGTAAGCATATATTCATTAAATTTCATGTACTATTAGTACATTTTACGAGTCTTTGGAGATAAAAGTTGAGTTTTAATTAAGTACTTTTAAAATAAATTTCTCCAGGAACATGTGTAGTCAGTGTTGACTGCTCTAAGTTCAAAGTGAGTTTTATGTTAGTGTTAAAAATACTTTTATGCATCCTAGAATTGTCATATTTGGTTTGCATAATTTGTGAAATCTCATAAATAGTTATGATTTTTTTTAAAGGAAATCATTATATTTTAGCTGTTAATTTCTCTACCCTAGCTTTAAACTAGGTTGATCAATTTGACCAACCTCATAACCACAATAAAAATCAGGAAATAAATCTAAATTACTTTTTTTCTTTCTTGAGTGACTGCAGGTTGTAACAGGAAACTGTATTTGTTTATCCTAAATATCTTAAAATTAATAACTGTATACACCAATTTATATGTTTTATTGATATTTGAATCATGTCTTACTAATAATTCTGTCAAATAAGTTTTAAATTATTCCATTAACAAACAGCTCCCATTATACTGGTATCAAATTATTTAATGCATGAGCTGCCTGCTAGCATACCCTGTGTAGAATTTTTATGTTTTTGCTTCATTATCTTACCTAATCTTGCCTGATCTAATAAGTTTCTAATTTTATACATTTTACTTACTTTTATAATAATAGTTAAAGAATACTCATGAAAAATAAGAAATATATTACTTACCTGAGTCTTCTCTTTGGCTGTTGACTGGCATTGCATCAGTATAGTTATTTATGATTTGTTGGTTATTCAACTGTTTATATAAAACCTTACAAATATTTTGTTTGGTATCATCCACATTAGAAATTTTAAAAAACTTAGCAATCTATGACCAGCAGCGACCAAGTTCAAAGGTCATAACTGGAAGAGATAATTGTTTGCTTTACTTTTTAGTTATTGTTCTATATTTTAAGAAAAGTTTCAAAACTTGTCTCTAAATAGTAATAATGTGTGTGTGTGTGTGTTTTTAATAGTTTAAATGTTACTGTATAATACAAAATATTAGTCCACTGAAACACAACCAAGAATGGGCCAATTTTATATTATTGGATACGGTAACATGATTGGATTACATTACTAAAAGTCTGCCAAATTTTATCTTATAGCAGTTTTAACATTTATCATCTGATTAATCATTCATAAACTTTAAAAAAATGTAATGAAAGTATAGCAGCTTAAAATGTTGAATAGGGCTAACATTTAGGTCATAACAGTTAGCATATACATGTATTGTTCAAGCATATATGTCTAACAAGAGCTAAAAGCTGAAAATATGTGCACCCACATGTTAAGGATTATGTATTGAATTGGTTAATGAGCAAACTTGTAAATTTCAACCAAGAAAATTTGTATGTCCTGTACATGCCTTTTGACATATTTTCAATTTCTAATAATATTCTTGAATCTGATCAGTAAATACACTGAAAAGTCTTCATTGTAAGTAGCTCTGAATGAGACACATAGGTATATATAAACAGTGATTTAATTGGTTGGTATTTCTCTGATCTGTTATGCTCACTTTATGTTCTTGCCTTATGTAGTCTAAAAATATTCAACTTCAAATGTTCTTAGTTGTCAGACAGTATAATTTTTGAAAGTGATTATACAGTACATAGGACTTAGACTATTTCTTGTATTTGAAATTGAACTGAAATGTTTTACACAGTTTACCATCTTAATGTAACCATTAAAAAAGCATATTCTTGAAATTCAAGTATATTCTTTTTCTTTTGAAGTATGTTTTTTCCAAACGTATTGATTTTTAGTTAAATTTAATTAGGTATTATCAGAGTTTTGAGATACCTGTCTTGCAGTTTTTACTTAATTATACTTTTAGTATATGCTAATTTACTGTTTTTTCTTAATATTTAGTTAATTGTCTTTTAACATTTGTGAAAATAGCTATTAAATTAAATTTTACTGTGATTTAAAAAACTACATTCTTGAAGAGTTTTCTTATTCTATAATATCTCTAAACATAGGTTTAACTGTAGTTACAGATCAGTCATACAATACACTCATTAGACTCACACTTTACATTTGTATTTCAATTATTGTTTATTTCACCTACCTTTCTGCAGAGTTGGATACAATGTCAAGAAATTGTTCAAAGAAGAAAACCTTTATATGGACAGAGAAAGTCAAATTAATGCTATTAATAAAACTTTTGAAGATGCCCAGAAACCTGTAAGTAGTATAATAACATTTTAGTAACTCTCCTAATACATTAATATATGTGTGTGCATGTGTGAAAATAGTCAACAAGCACATTAACAGTAAATGTATTTATCCTTCTACTTTTCTGTATGTTGTTAATATCACCTGATTTTTTGTCCTGTCTCAATGAGAGTACTTGATAAAATGCAAAGAACCTAGCACAAACTTACTAAATTATATCTCATTTCTGCTTAAATAATGTGGAATAATTTTTATATCTTATTTTTATGGTTTTTACAGGTTGGGAAGTTTTCAAAATTTTGTGAGATGTTGTTTTGAGATAACATTAAAATACCTTATTTAATATTTTTCAATATGTACTCTACATCTGTC
Organism: Tachypleus tridentatus; assembly: GCF_004210375.1. Classification (NCBI taxonomy): domain Eukaryota; kingdom Metazoa; phylum Arthropoda; class Merostomata; order Xiphosura; family Limulidae; genus Tachypleus; species Tachypleus tridentatus. Next base: position 24,820,534 of record NW_027467782.1, on the reverse strand, counting down.
CAATTCATTAACATTCATTTACATACTTTTTTTGATACTTTACTAATTGCAGTAGTCATTACTCTTAGCTATAAGTCACAAGAAAAATCAGAAAATTTAACAAAGATCTATTGATGACCTTGAATCTCACCTTTCTAAATGACATCACTATTTGTAATTTTTACTAACAATATTCGTGGTCAAATTCAGCTTATATTTAACAAATACAGTTTTTAATAAATAATAAGTTTATTTCTGTGAATTGTTTGAATACAATGAATTCAAATGTGATAAAAAATATTCAAAAAAAAGCAAGATTTAATCAGTACAAGAAATTAAAACATTTCATAATATTGAAATTACCTAATGACAGTTTTGTTTTTAACTGTTCCATTTGCTTTTTTTGTGCTGGCACTGACAAAGTGAAAGTATTAGACAGCCTATATAAAATATACAGTCCTCTACCCTATAGGGCAGTGATTAGTTTGGTAATGTTTGTCATCAAATCTGCCAAATAACCTTTCATGATCTTGTTGCTGAGATTTAAGGTTATTTATTGGTTTGCTTTCTGACAGTTCTGAGCTTTCTGTTAGAACAATAGAATGCACAGACATCTGATGTAAATCCCAGTAATAGTACACCTTAAAAAAATATCTGGTTCTCATTACCAGCAGAATTTTATCCTTGATCAGAATTCTCATGTTTTCAAGATGGTGGATGATACACAAGTCTTTGGCATGTGTTCCACTGTCCATTGGACACTTGCACTGTGGGAGGCATCCTCTCTCAGGACATAATACATCCTAAAGGTCATTTTCTAACTGTTTGTCTACATTTATTCATATTTTCTCAAGATATTTACAAAACTTTAATATACTTTAACTCAATGAGGTTTTTGTGAACTGCTTTGATGTACCTGTTGTTAAATTGCATTACAAAATAAAAACAAACTTCTAGGGGAAATACTTTGGAATTACTTTCTATAGGTTGTATAGCTTCTGCAACTAAAATGTTTTTTGTTCATTTTTGAAGTTATCAATGCTGACTGAAGGATGGAGACCATATTTCAGAATGATGAGAAACAAGTTTAGTAAAATATATTTTTTACTCAACATTTTATAACTGGTGCTTTTTTTCAAGGATCTTTGAGCATCATATGTTAAAAACTGATTTTAAATAGGAGTAACTGGTTAATATCCTATAAAATGACTTCTGTAATGTCTGTCAATAAATAACAAAAAAAAGTGGGTGAAATTTATTTTTCTTGAATATCTTGTTTTTATATGTGATATATTTGAATTTGCAGCTTTGAAATTTCAAAAAGATTTCATTGTAATATCTTTTGCTTAAGTATTCTACATTCTTATAAAACATTTTGTAAAGTATTTATTATATAAAATGTATATTTTATCTTTGCTTTAAATTGGAAAAGTAAAACTGAAATTACAAAAATTAAGTATGATGTACAGGTGGCAATGCTAGAAAATACACAAACAAGGGAGGGTTGTAATATTAACTCATAGCTACTTGTGTAGGAAGTTTTGTATGTTTTTTTGTATTCAACCGCACCTTGTTTCTGTACTTTCTAGCACTGCCATCTCTACACTACACTATACTTATTTTTTTTAAAAATCTTTTGTTTGCTACTTTATAAATTGGAACTTTCAAAACAACAATTAAAGAATTTGAAAATTGAAGTAAATGGGAAGTATTTTAATTGTTTTTCAAAATAATGTCTCACAATAAAAGTTCTGAAATTTTTAAAAAACAAAAAAATACTACTAATAAGTCAAATTATATGGTTTGTTGCATGCAGAATCTTCATACATTACTTAGAACTTTATACTGTTCTCATGCAATTTAAGTAAATATTTCATTGTAAAAAGTGAAGGACAAGGATATCAGTTATATTTTTTTCAGTAAAGAAAGGGTAAACATTTCAAGAAGGTCACCATTTGAATGAACAAATCAGAAATGCTTTGTGCTGTGCCTAAACAGTCCAGTTATTGATCAAACTAGACATTTAGAAGATAAGTAGCCTAATGACTAACTGTGGGAATTTTATCTGAGTTGTCCCAACATTTTGGCTTCATAAAGAAATGAACCATCATTCAAACCAAGTTCAGAACTCAAAAGCAAAAACTTCAAGAAAGTTGACTGTTTTTTATAGATGACTTGCACTTCCTAACTGGATTACATGTTTCACAATGGAAGCGGCAAGTGTCAGTGATATCATTTTCTATAAGCTTTTTAAGGGTCACCCTCCTTTACTGTATGGGGATATTCATATAGCTTTACTTGCACTAATTACCATTTCTGTGTCAACTAGATTTGCAGTAGTTATATCAAGCTTTTCACATGTAAGGAAGAAGCCTACATCAGTAGTTTCAGTGGTACGAATTCAACCAGAATAATTTTCAGAGATCACAGCTGTCTGTGGATCAGTCATGACTATGCCAAGCACCAAAGAGATCCACTATATGAGCTTTACATCAGATAAAACCATGGGATGCCATGCTTGAGGAAAAAGTATCCATTAGTAGCTTTGCTAATATTCCTTCAGTCAAATTAACCATTAGAAATGCCAGTATCTCAAAATGCTTGAACTCAAACAGGCTTTCCTTCCACCAATACCATCTGAATTTTAACTCTGGTCTTTTCAGAGCCTCGATGAATAGTTTTTCATAGCAGCATGAAGTGTTTCTTCTCCACATCTCTAGGTGACTTTTTGAACAAGAGGGATGAAGTCCATGCTTTGACAGTAAACTAAATGCACATTTTGAGAGGAATTATTTGTAAAATTGTGTAAGGTAAGAGAGGGAGAACATGCAATTCTATAAAATCCCACAACAGTCACAGGAAGTCATATAAAGCCACAACATAAATTAATGATGTCCATGTTGGAGTTTGGGTATTGAGCTGGTGAGTATAGGAGTCCAATCGAATTCCAAGATATGGTGATCAGTTTGTTTCATAAAGGACTGAATGGCATTTATTATATGATGATAAAATTACACTGATAGAAAGTGAATTTTTGGTTGGTGTAGAACTCTAGTTGTTTCTTCTTTGTATCAGGTAGTTCAAGTAAAACCACTACTCTAAGAGATGAATATGGTTGTCTCTAATCTAAAATTAGGCACTGGTATCTAAGGTTTAGACTTGTTGTGGAAATTAAAATCGGCGTGACCTGTGAAATAAGCTTTGGCCTTTTAATGAAACAATCCAGTGCCAACATGTTAGCATAAATATCTTCAGAAAGGAGCACTATTACTTCTCAATCTATAAGTAGTATTTCAGATTCTTTTAAAAAGCCAGTTTAGTGTGTAGTTGGTGTTTGATGTGGTAGTGGAACCAATATGTGAAACACATTGTTTTTGTCCATAAATAAAGCTGCATTTGTTCACAACACCAAAGGCTTGCTTTGTGTCAGTACTAATCTGTAATTACAGGGAAATGGCTATTCATTTTGCTGCTAAAATAATTATCAGCTCATTGAATGCAATGGAAATGACTAGAATAAACTGTTGCTTGTGTTGCTTCAGATGCATTGTGACCAAGGACAGATCCATGGGTACCTAAACATCTGACATCACTATTTGAGAATTGTACAGATAATTTGGGCTCGTTGTAGTAACAAGAACATAGTAAATATTGAATAAATTTTCCAACATGTATGTCGGATCTTATAGCCAACTGTATCCAATATCAGTAACATGCGCTACATAGTCAATAGATGTATCTAAGTAAGTGTAAACAGTATGTGTGTATCTAGTACTGAAAGGAAGTGTATGTGGTTAAATCTTTAGTGTGTGTCTGGTCATAAAAGTCTGGTCAAAATAGGGTATTCATGTACATACTGGAAGATGTCCACTTGTCTAATGCATTACACCTTGCTTCCAGGAACTTGCTAGTGAAACAAGAGCAGATGTAAACTGTTCCCAGATTAAAAAAGTTTTTATAAACTTTTGTTGTACCATTTGGGTTGCATAATGTACTTGCCATTTTGAGAGTTTGACAGAGAGGATTAGAGTTGGATAAATGTCTCATTTATATGGATAACATTTTAGTGTTTTTTTGTAGACTACAGTATACAATCAATGGTTTTTCAATAGGTAAAGAAAGCATGCTTGAAGTACATATCAGAATAGTATGTGCTTATATGTACTCTGAATTTCTCAGTCACATTTTGAGGGGGGCATTGGAATGTTTATGGATCATAACAGTAAGGAACAGCTCCATCTTGTGAGAGAATATTGTGCAATTTCTCCAGCTGAAGTAAATTTTAGGTTGACTATCCAAACTGTTCAGTCAATCTAATGGGATTTCATTGTTAACAAATATTCTAGTTAATCATAGCAGCATTGTCAGGATGGAGTATAACATGTTATCCTGTGTATACAAAGAATTAACTACTGTCATCTTGTATTTGTCAAACCATAGTATCACTGATTGTATGGTATAAAGTTTACCATTCAAATGAACCATATATCATTTAAATGGCTTATGAATTTCAATAATGTGTAAGAGATATCCACATTTAGAATTACAATGCTGTATGAGGACAACCTTGTACGTTTTCACTAGGTCAAGCAGATGGATTGTCTACCGAAATAGTGAAAATCCAGATTCTGAAATACATTGCAGCAGCAGTGACAACAACCATATACTTTATGATGATTTCCTTGTGGTTGTACTTCACATTAAAAGAGCTCTGGCAGGAGCTTTCCAAAGATTGTGATCTAACTTGAGTGTTACTTGTCATGCAACAATAAGAAGGGTAACTATTAAACATTGAAGAACGTAGTCTTGGTTCCCATACCATTATATGAGCAATTACAAATGCAGGTAGTGCATACTATAGAGTAGTGGTTTTGAAACTGTGATATAACTACTGGTCCCCAGAATTCTGAGGTAGGAGATACTCTGATGCAAAACTGAAAGCCATTAGTTGTGCCAATGTATGGAACTAATTTTTCAAGCTACACCTGCATTAAGGTATTACAAGAGAGTTTAAACTCCTTGTTAGAGTTGTATGGTCAACTTTATAGAAAATAGATGTAGATAGTTCTTTACTGGAGATGAATAAAAGAGATTGGTATGTACAGTTTTTATCAGTTACTATATTAAGGAGTCAGTGTTGTTACTTCAACACAGTCTCTTGCTAATTAGTGGAAAACATAATTTTGAGCAACCAGATTGTTCAGTGACTCAGTTTTAACAACCAGTACACAAATATGTACTTTTTTTTGCATATTTAAAATTATAAAATTTACCAAGAAGAAAAGTAAATCTAGTTTATCATGTAATATTTTTTACTTGCCACTAAAATAAACCATTTTGATTGATTTCTGGGATGGGTAAATAGAAAAATAAGACTTGGACATCATATAATGCTGATTTGTAGTGTATGTCTTGAAAACAGCACACTGAATCAAGCCATTTACTTATACAATAGAAAATTGTTTTACAGTTCAGAGTAAATAGAATTTTATGCAGCATATACGATCTATACAAACAGTGGCAATATATATATATATATATTTTTTTTTGTTAGATTGAGAAACATTTCAGTAAACCTGGAGTCTATCCACTGGAAGTATTGCCTCTATTTCCTGACTTTGAGGTTAGTATCAATAATAGCTTTATTCAAGAGTGTAAGTTATCCCTATTATTATTAATAATTGTATTACCTAAACCAATAGGAAGTATTTATAAAATAATAATGATCTTAGCCACAAGAATGGAAACTTACCCTTATTTAACCCTTCATACTCAATGCCTAAAATTAGTGTGCCAAATCTCAACATCAACATTTCAAAAATTGTGATTTAGAGCCTCAAATTACCTCCAAAATAAAACTGTAAATGATATTCTGATATTTTAATTATTTGTTTGTTTTTAAGTTTTATTAACATTTGTTTCAGATGAAGTACTTAAAAAAGAATAGAAACTGTTAGCCCTAATTTTTTCCCATTATAATTTTATTGTTGGTGGTACGTATTAAATTTCACACCTATGCAAGTGCACTTTGTTAGTAAAAGACTTTAAGCCAAAAATCTAGTAATTTTATATTTGTTTAAGGCTATCTTAGTTCATATAATTTGAAAGCAGAGAATTTGATCATGTCAAAACTCTAAAAGGCAACTATTCCCATGTTTTCTTTTGCAATTTTCAAATTTCTAAATACATTTTGAGACATCTCAAAGTTAAGCAGGGTTTTGTCTTATAAGTTATTGAAAATTTATTATTTGTATGCCATGAAAAAGTAGTAACTTAACAGTTTCCTTCATTGTTTATTTATTTATTTTATTAACTCTCACTACAGACTCAATATAATATACATGAGTTAGTCTACATATTTGCACATGTTAAGTGTTTGCACTATAACTTTTGATACAGCACGTGTCTTCACAAAATTTGGTAAACTTTAGGTAAAGATTATAAGTTTTTGTACACAGAAAATCAGATTTCTAATTAAATATTTTTACTAAATATTTGTTTGTGAAAATTGTTTTGTTACTAGTCCAAGTACAAAGGGGTTTTGTGTTATAGTTAAGAAAACTATTCTTCGTTGTAAAATCTTGGATATTATTTGCTTAATCTCTAGAACCTCCTAAATACATTTCAAATGTTTGTTTTAGTAAGATTTGACATTTCATGTTTTTTCTATACCATTTTGGGGTCTATGAACTGACCAACATCATAACCATCATAAAAAAAAAATAGGAAATATAAATTATTTTTGTTTTCATGCTGGAATGATTACATAGTATAACACAAAAATACAAATGTTTAGTTTAAGTTGATTAAGTCTCATAATGCTATATATTTAATATTTTATATTATGTTGATCCTTCCAGTCATGCCCAGCTAACATTACATAAATTGCATTGATGAGGTGCAAGTGTACTCATGATATGTATTCAATAATATAAAATTGACCTTTAGTCTTCTCTGTCTTGGCTGTGTTTTAGTGGAGTAGTATTTTGTAATATACAGTCACATTTCAATTATTGTACATTATATATGTATATAAATTATTACTATTTAGGAATAAATTATTAAACTTATGTTTATTGAAATATAAAACAATAAGTCAAGAAATAAAGCATACAATTGTCTGTTGTCGCTAAGACTTGAAATTGGTTGCTGCTGGACATAGGTCGCTAAGCTTTTTAAAATTTTGAATGTGGAAGATGTTAAACAAAGTTGTTTTTTTTTAGGTTTTATATATATATATATGTGACATCCTTTGACCCATGACTCATCATAAAAGTAACTGTCATGGGCATTTTTTTCCCATTGAAATAACTGTTGTATATTTCAAGGCCATTGTAAATATGGGTATCATAAAATTTGGCTTTGAACAAAGATAAATATTATGAGGTCTACTTTAAACATGTACATAAAGTTGTAAAAAAGAGGACATAGATAACTTTCACATTTTAAAATAGTGAAGTGAATACTGTATTTAAAGTGGTTTTAATGTTTTAGACAGTTTTATTCACTGCAGCAGTTCTTTCAACAATGCCTCCTAGTGACTCAATCTTATATCTGCAAATGTGAAATTCTAAAAACTGGGTTTCAGTACTCATTGTGGGCACAGCACAGATATTCCATTATGTAGCTCTGTGGTTAACTACAAACATCTAAATATTTCAACAAAATAGCCTAGAGCATGATGTCACTAGGCATGCTATAGTATATGTACAAAAATTGGCTTTCAGGTCAACAGTTGCAGGTCATGCATAGCCAGGGGTGTAGATCCTGGGGGGATGGAGGGTATACATCCCCCCTTCATTTTAGGTAGGGGGTATAGTGCATACAATCATCCCCCCCCTTCAGTTTGGTCTGTTGAATTGTTTTATTGCATCACAGACCTACAAATTGTGTGTTTGTTCTTGTGATTCTCGTGTTCTTACCAATCGAATTAAATAATTAGGCCTAGATGTAGGCATTTTCAGTAGCCGAAATGTACATCTTCAATATAGGCATGCTTCTAAGCTTTTCGATCTAAGCGATAGTTCATAAGTATCAGACAGTAGACCTAAGTATACATGCAAGTATCGTGGCAACAAGATTACTCTGTAACTGCATGTTTACAGCTTTCAGGTTCACGTAATCACAGATTACCAATTTGCAAATTTAACAGTCCACATAAGTGGTTGCAAAAATCATCCCCCATCGGGGTATAAAAAAAATCTACACCCGTGTGCATAGCTACATACTAATAGTTATATAGTTATTTTTATTGTATTACAAATCATCATTTAACTAAAAAATCAAAATTATAATTTAAAATATCTCAAAGTGAGCAAGGTGTGTTTGAAGTTTCTGTATTTTAGTTACTGTGACTTTATTACTTATTGACTCTCACAATCCAAGGCCAAAGGTGGCATTATACTACCCACTAGATTATAAAGGGTTACACTGGGGTGTTAATTTTATCTGAGCTTGGGGTCATTTTGGTAATATGACATATTGTTAATCTAAGGGCTTGCATTTTACATTCTGTTGCAACAGAAATGTCTTGCATTTTGGGGTTGCTGATGTACTGAAATGTTGGTTTTCAAACCCCACTATTCAGTCAGATGACAATAGGCAAATCTTGCCTAAGAATTGTTGTGCATATTGGTTAATTTTTATTTTACAGTCTTTTCTTTTTATCACTCTTTATTCAAAGTTTAATGCCACAAATCCTGTTTTAAATCTTTACTTATGAACAAATTAGTAACTTTTTTTGCTTCCATGTAATTTCAACAGTCACAATTTCAAATGTAAATCATTAGAAAGCATTCTCACATTAAAGTACAATCACAAAGATGCCAACTATTTCAAATGACTGAGCATAATGATTGTAGACAGAGTCCTTTATCATTTGTGGCTACTAGGCCTGACCAATGTCTCTAAGCTGTTTATTATTATATTATTATTATAACTATTATTATTTATTACTGCTATAGATTGCTCATTTATAACTGTGTTTTGTGTATTTAATAAATAAATTTAAAAAAAATATTTTGAAATTATGTCTTTTATTTAGTTCAGAGTAACAAATGTACTGGTAAAACAACACTGAACATGCACAAACAGTAAGCAGAAAAAGCCTTTGTGTAAGGACTAGTTTATATCATGTTTATGATGCTTATTGTAATAGTTTTGCAGCTGTTGCAGCCTTTGCTTTCATGAGAATGTCTCTGGATGGTTGGGAGTTACAACAACATTGTCCATTTGACTGCATACACATCTTGTGCATTATAATACTGCTCAAAACTGAGGTGCTCAAGTTTGGTCTGAACTTGCTTTTGTTTTTAGTCACTAAACTAAATATCCTTTTACTGTCAGCATTAGAATGGAAGATTGTAAGAATTCCAAGCATAACCCTACACAGAAAGTCATACTTCTGGTTACCATTTCCATCCTTAACTGTAGACAGCTGAACCCAAAACTTGTCAACATTCAACTGAAGGACAGTTTCTGAGAAAATATCAATTTAATAGTTCAAATATTGCCCTTCCAACTTGTCAATAGTGTTGTGCTCATGTGTATTTGCAAGGACAGAATACCTGTCTGTGAAGAAGTGTAGAGAAGAGAAATCTTTGCTTACTTTCAGTTTTGGATCAGCAACCTCTGCATGAATCAGAAGTTCATCATTTAGAGGGAAATGTTTCATCATGTAATTTGTAGCTGCAATATAGTATTTATTGACACTGGTGTAGAAGCTGATCAGGTCCAGGTCCTTTTCATATTTAACAATGTATTCCTTGGCAGCATTTCCAATAGAAACTGCCTCATCAGATTTGTATAAGGATTCATTGTTGTAATCAAGTTCAGTGATGTTGCCTTCACTGGCTTGATGTATCTGACAAGTATATTTTTAACTTGTGTAATCAGAGTTCTATGCATAATGTGTATGCAAGGTTCTTCTCTTTGCAATATCAAATTGGCTTTCTCAAATAAAGGAATTGCCGACTGAAGTAAAAGACAAAATAACAAGTTCATTTTGTTGTCCAAGAAACTGTCAACTTATCTAACTTGCTCTGCACATAACTTTTCTTGGTTACTTCCTTGCTAGCTTTTGTTTTCTTCTCTTTTTTTTCATTGATTGTCTCTTCTTTAGTTCAAGGTCAGACTGCCTAAACATATATTGAGTGATATCAAATGTTTCTTTGTCTGTTTTTGTGTCCCTGGAGACTGTTGTCTTGTGTCCCTGTGTGGCTGAGAAGATATCTTGACTGTGTCCCTGTGTGGCGAGAGGGTGTCTTGACTGTGTCTCTCTGTGTGGCTGAGAGGATATCCTGACTGTTAGTCTTGCTACCTGACTGAGCTGCATGCCTAGCTCCTTTGAATCTAGTTTTTCCTTTCACAGTGAAAAATACTTCTTCAATGGCTTCCACATGTCCAATATTCTGTTGAGGCACATCCCAAGTGATAGCCATCTTGTGTTAACAAGTTGTAGAGTTTTTCTTGTTTCTTTGTCATACAATCCTTGAAACTCTTTGAAATGTTGTTTTCTGCTAGCACTTTTGTCCAGAAAATAGTAGATATATATCAGTATATCAGAAACTAGGCAGGGCAGTTTTCTGGAAGCTTTCTGGGCAGCAATATTCATGAGGTGACAGGCACAGCCCATGAAGTAAATGCTGGGCTGTCATCTTGAGATGTGTCCCATCACACCTTTACCTATACCAGCCATTGTCTGAAGAAAACTAAGACAGATTTCCCATGGAATTTTCCTCTTTGTCAGTTCATGGTCCAAAAGCTTAAATATTCTTTCCTGTTGAAGCTTCTTTCCATTCCACCATTGTCAAAAGAGAACAAACAATTTTTCCAAGTAAAGGGTCAAGATATCGTACAGCCACTGGATACAGTTTTGAGTCATCCATATCTGTGGATCCATCTGTGGCTAAACTGTAAACACTGTTAGTAAGTATGCTTGAAATCATTTTGTCATCTTCACAACCAAACATTTGTACAATGGCTGTAGTTTTAGTTCTAGCACAACCATATTTTTTTGCTATATCAGTCTGGGAACATTTTTCTGAATAGATGTCCTGCATGATCGGCTACAGCTATGGGTAAATTATGAGCAATGACGAATTACATGAACATCACTTCTGCATTTATGGTTTCATATTCTGAATTTTTACTCATAAATGTCGTTATCTGCATCGTTTTTGTCTTCACCTCAGCCTTTTTATGGTGAGATGCTAATTTTGTATGCACCACAAAAAAATCGATATGACAAACTGTACAAAACACATAACTGTCACTGACTTTTGATGCAATGACCGAAAATTTTGCACTATACTCTTTTTCTAAATTTTTGATTCACAGTTTTAGTCCTTTAGATTTGCCAGAAACAAGACAATCTGGTGAGCGAGGCCTCTTTTTTTTTTTTTATCTTGTGAATCGATCACATTGGTGTTTCTATGCCAATAGAAATACCCATCTACACGAGCTTGAGTGGCTGACAAGCACTGATGACGTAACTATAGATTCCCCATGTACCCAGTATGGGGAAGCACCACACTCAAACTATTGGTAGAGGTCAGAGATACAAATATTTTTTATTATTTCAAGCACAAACATGATTATTGCAAGTAGCCATTTGGACTATGTCTTTATTTATTATCAAAATTTATCTGTATCTCACTAGAAATTTCCTTTTCACCCCTTTCAAGCCCTGGGGAACAATTTATCACTTTATTGTATAGGCCTATATAATATATAATAATTTGGGAGTTGCAACAAGTTGTAATATTTGTCTGGATGAACGTATAGTCATAATGGTTACGCTCAAATCGTAATGGTTGGCATCTCTGCAATCAGTGTTTACCATTTTAATTGTAAAGCAAAACTTGACTTTAATTTTACTTTACAATTATTTCTAACATTTTACATTGCTAGTGCTTTGTTTGCATTATTTGTTACTTTATAAAGTGAATGGATTTCTCTTGCTGTTCTCCTTTATTCAACTACTGTAATGTAAATAACTGAATCCACAAACTAGACTTTGTATTTCTAGCTATTGATCACAGTTTTATTCTAACACTTGATGATTAAAATAGTATAAAATTGTGTACTGTGTAAACTCTTAATTTAATTCAAATATAATATTATCCATTGAATTGGCACAATGATGATTTGAAATTTCTATTGGCTACTTTCACAGTAATTTTATGATCTATATAGCATATTTTACTGAGATAACATGTAAATGGAAACCACAAGTATACAACATATTTTATTTTAAGTCTACTGACCTTTGATGAAGTTTTGATATCATAGATTGTAGAATGTAAACATGGTAAAGAAAGGCTAAGTGTTTTATAGTATGTTAAAACTTCATACAAGTTATTTTTCAATTAATAATCTATGAGCACAGCATATTAAGGCTTAACAAATGATCCAACTACTATGTAGGTAAAATAATATGTTTTAAGATAGAACTCAGAGTTGTTGTCTTGAAAGGGTGATTACAATAAAATTTTGAAATGACATCAATGTGCAATATTAATGTTTCTTTAAAATAATATAAAAAAACCTGAACTTACTATTTCAGGAAAGATGTTATGAATAATTGTTATTTTGTTGTAACTTATTTTATATAGGTTTTAATAATAGAAGCATTAGTTTTTTATAAATATATTGTTAATGAAGTTGTAAAAAATGATTAAAATGACTTTTATCCAGTAAAGTCAGAACACACTTCAACAGATTATAATTTTCATTATGCTTTTTGACAGGTTTCCTTATTCATAGAATCTGTAAATTAATCATAGATCATAATATATATAATCCATGTTTTAAAACTTAAAATTACAAAAATAAAAATTTGGTGAGAATTTATGCATATATTTTAAAGATGTTATGCTTGAAATTTAAATTTTGGATTCATGTGAGTAGGATCTTACCTTATCATTATGAAATTTCGCACAAAGCTACACGAGGGTTATGTGTCCCTAATTTAATAGTGTAAGACTAGACAGAAGACAGATAGTAATCACCACCTTGGGCTACTCTTTTATCAGCGAATAATGGGATTGACTACCGCATTATAATGGCTGAAAGGGCGAGCATGTTTGGTGTGACGGGGGATTTGAGCCCAAGACCCTTGGATTACGAGTCAAGTGCCTTAACCACGTGGCCATGCCCGAGCATTGTAAAAAGTTGGATTTATACTAGTGAACATATGCAAAGATATCCAAAGGTACTATCATATTCATGATGATAAGAGGTAAAATGCAGTGGTAAGTTTGAGGTAACTAGATACAGTTAAAATACACGATAACTTATTGTGGAGGACTCAGAAACTGGATTTAACTAGTCTGTATAAAATGGATCTTTAAAACTTTAAAATTGATTTTGAGATTAGAATCTCACAGTATTATTGAAAAAAAAATGTTATAGAAGGAAATACAAAGTGTAACAAGCAAAACAAACGTTGGATGTGTCGCTTTTCATTTTTTTTAATGATAATTTATGGTAATTTTTTTCACTAATTCGTCACCCAGCAATCAATATTAGAGACATGACAGAGGTTTGGTAAAGCACAACATGAAACTGTTTGGAAAGTCTTTCGATGACCTAAGTCTTTTACTATCAGTTAAAGTAAATAATTTTGTGTTTTAACGTACAAGGTAACAGTAGTAAAACTGTATTAAGTTTACTAACAGTAGAGTTAGTACTGTATTTACTTGGGAGTGCTAATGCCAAATTACATCTCATCAGACGAAACATGACTTGCTACATGTTTGACTGAACATTAATAAACTATGAATCTTGAAAATATCAAAATCACTTTAAAAAAAAACTACAGCACAGTTCTTAAGTCTCAGAATGAGCCAACTGTCATAGAAAATGTTCTTACATGAAATTAGTACAATAAATATCTATTTTAACTAAAAAACTTACAGAACACCCACTTCCACCACGGTGTTAACGAACTGCTTCCTACCACAATTATAGCTAACTGTAAAGAGAGATCAAACAAACACCCTCCTGTTCTACACTAGAAGGAAATGTAGGAAAACATTTTCAAAATTACTGTTATATCACTTTATAAAATATCTCAGAAAGGACACAAGACTGAAAAGTACAATAAGGTATAAGTTAGTGAGAGCTCTAATAACTTGTCCAGAACCAAATGGTCCAAAAAATAATGTTTCAAACCTAAAACGTTAAAGAATGTGTGTGACTAACATGAAAACTTTGATTGATTCTTCATTGTTTAACTTTCTCACGACAGGCTCAATCCCAAGAACTGACCTAATAATTATTCTGTGCTTGTTATATATAGTATTACAATGTATTCATAATTATTCTGTGCTTGTTATAGTGTTACAATGTATTCATAATTATTCTGTGCTTGTTATAGTGTTACAATGTATTCATAATTATTCTGTGCTTGTTATAGTATTACAATGTATTCATAATTATTCTGTGCTTGTTATAGTATTACAATGTATTCATAATTATTCTGTGCTTGTTATAGTATTACAATGTATTCATAATTATTCTGTGCTTGTTATAGTATTACAATGTGTTCATAATTATTCTGTGCTTGTTATAGTATTACAATGTATTCATAATTATTCTGTGCTTGTTATAGTATTACAATGTATTGATAATTAGTCTGTGCTTGTTATAGTATTACAATGTATTCATAATTATTCTGTGCTTGTTATAGTATTACAATGTATTCATAATTATTCTGTGCTTGTTATAGTATTACAATGTATTCATAATTAGTCTGTGCTTGTTATAGTATTACAATGTGTTCATAATTATTCTGTGCTTGTTATAGTATTACAATGTGTTCATAATTATTCTGTGCTTGTTATAGTATTACAATGTGTTCATAATTATTCTGTGCTTGTTATAGTATTACAATGTGTTCATAATTATTCTGTGCTTGTTATAGTATTACAATGTGTTCATAATTATTCTGCATGCTTGTTATAGTATTACAAATGTGTTCATAATTATTCTGTGCTTGTTATAGTATTACAATGTATTCATAATTATTCTGTGCTTGTTATAGTATTACAATGTATTCATAATTATTCTGTGCTTGTTATAGTATTACAATGTATTCATAATTATTCTGTGCTTGTTATAGTATTACAATGTATTCATAATTATTCTGTGCTTGTTATAGTATTACAATGTATTCATAATTATTCTGTGCTTGTTATAGTATTACAATGTATTCATAATTATTCTGTGCTTGTTATAGTATTACAATGTATTCATAATTATTCTGTGCTTGTTATAGTATTACAATGTATTCATAATTATTCTGTGCTTGTTATAGTATTACAATGTATTCATAATTATTCTGTGCTTGTTATAGTATTACAATGTATTCATAATTATTCTGTGCTTGTTATAGTATTACAAATGTATTCCATAATTAGTCTGTGCTTGTTATAGTATTACAATGTATTCATAATTAGTCTGTGCTTGTTATAGTATTACAATGTGTTCATAATTATTCTGTGCTTGTTATAGTATTACAATGTGTTCATAATTATTCTGTGCTTGTTATAGTATTACAGTGTTTTTTAGTTTGTTTTATATTGTACTTTAGTCATAATACATTGGTGCCTGTATAGTATTGCAATGATGTTAAATACACTGTTTGTTACCAGTAATGAATAAATTTTACTGTGCTTATTATAGTATTATAAATATTCTTGCTTTATTATGTGCTTCTAAATCGTGTTATTTGGACATCCCCATTCAATTATTCTGCTTGTAATTTTGCAATGTATTTAACATCATGCATATAAAGAATTGTGTATTATATATTAAACTACGTTATAAATTTAACTGTTAAAGTAATTGAGTCGTGCTACGCTCTGCTTACAATTATTCATAATTACACGCGAGTTGGCGCCAGGGACAACGTACTTCCAGCCCGCTAACTCCACTTTCACTGTATGCTTCCACAATAAAAACAGTATATTTTATAGTTCTAGTCCAAGATGTCGCGTTTTAATTAACAAAATGTCTGGGATAGTATTATATCCGTATGATGAAAAATTAATGGCGCAGCGTTGCTCTCTAAATACACAGCTTTACTTCTAGTTAGAAACGGTACGTAACACTAACACAGTGGTAGTAAGACTGTGCTTTATCAATGACAAAAACATAATATTACTAAAGTATTATAACTAATCTTCTTTAAGGCACCTATTCTATTTTAACCAACATGTTATTTCTAAACAAAAACATTTTTCAATAATGTCAAAATACTTCGTTAAAGCTGAAATGTTGTTTCAAACTTTTACTTACTTTCTTAATCTTCCGCGTTTCGTATCCTTACAGGTTGGTTTCAAAGGTGTGAATGAAATTATGGCGATAGTAGCGTCATCTAGTGAAAGTAAAATAGAATGAAATTAATAAAAATCTTTCCCATATTTCTCAGACTCCCATTAAAATAAAAAAAAAGTCTTAAACAATAAAAAAAACGATGGTTAAGGTAACAAGTAATTCTCCTTATCTGATTTTAACATCTTGTTTATTACTGATAACTCATATTAGGTGTTCAGGAAAATAACTATACAGTTCAGTTGCGAAATTAAGACGTGCTTTGGTTTGTACCCGAAAAAATATTCGTAATAAGACATATTGTTAGAAGGATCATATTGTTCGTAATCATTACATCGTGGCTGCAGTTTAAAAGTAGAAATAATGGTTATTGGTTGTTTTTTTCATATATTATTTAATAATACATATTCAACTTAAAATATTATTAACTAATTTTATCTCTTTTGAATTATTGAAAAAGGGAACAAGTCTTTAGTTTTACGTAGAAATAGTAATTTAAGAGTTCTGTATATTTGTTTACAGCGAAAAGGTGCACAATCTACGTTGTGTCGATAGCAGTGATCTCAACGCGAGTTTCAGAGCCGAGCCACAGGAACGTAGTTCTATACATGTGTATAACTTTTGGTAACAACATTTGTTGAGATTGTTTTTAATGGATAATTTATTTTTCTCTTAAGAAAACGATAGTTCAAAAGAACAAAAGCTCTGAACTTTGGTAACATTTTTTTTTATTACAAAGTTAAAATAAATAAATAAACACTCAAACTAAACCGTAAGTTTACATAGTTACGACAAAACTGGGGCCAGCATAAAGCGTGTTAAGTTCGCATCCCGGTCGCGCCAAACATGCTCGCCCTTTCAGCCATGGGGCGTTATAATGTGACGGTCAATCCCACTATTCGTTGGTAAAGAGTAGCCCAAGAGTTGGTGGTGGATGGTGATGACTAGCTGCCTTCCCTCTAGTCTTTCACTGCTAAATTAGGGACAGCTAGCAGCTCTAGTAGTAGCTTTGTGCGAAATTCAAAACAAACAAACTGGCGTTCAATACTAGAAGTAATGAGAGTACGCCTACGTTGTGTAACTTTGTATTGACAAAATTCAAAATAAATAAATAAAGGTGCATGGCCGAGATGGCGTGGCTCGTAACTTGGCGGGGATCCGAATCTCCGTCACACCAAACATGATCGCCCTTTCAGCCGTAGTGATGTTATATGTGACTATGAATCCACTAATCGTTAGTAAAAAGAGGTAAGAGTTGGCGATGGGTGGTGATGACTAGCTGCCTTTCCTCTAGTCTTACACTACTAAATTAGGGACAGCTAGTTAGCCCTCGTGTAGCTTTACGTGAAAATTCAAAACGAATAAATAAAAAAGCAAAATATTTTTGGTCTGCGTTCCTAGATAGTTGAAATAGTAACCAAATTCATAGATTTGTATAGTTACTGTTACACTGAATTTAAATAATTTTGTGGCATTTTGTAAATAAAACTAGAGCAATTACCTAAAATGTTTCAAAACTTCTGTATTAATCTACAGAGTTTAAAAAATTATCTATTCTGGGTTGTTTCTTTATAGAGCATGAATTTATTTGTTGTTAAGAGTGAAGCTACATTATGGGCTATCTATATTGTGCCGACCACAAATATCAAATTCTGGTTTTATCAGTGTTAGCTCTCAGACTTATTGCTAAACTACTGGAGGGAATAGACCATCAAATCCTATATTGATTAGTAGGCCCCGCTGTCACAGCGGTAAATCTTCGGATTTACAACTCTAGGGGTTCGATTCCATTCGGTGAACTCAGGAGATAGTCTAATGTGGCTTTGCTATAAAAACAAAACAAACTGATTAGCTTTGTTTCTGGATATCCTACACTCACGCGACAACATTCCCAACATTTACGTATTTAAAACAAACCGAAACAACTGATTATGCCACTGTCTGCGTGAAAGGCAAAATTAAATTTCACGACATTTAATCTGAAAACAACAGACCAGTATATAAAACGTGAGAATCAATAGGAATATATGTCTGTCAACCGTTGGTGTCCGACTGAAGACAAACATGGTTGAATGGCTTTGTAAGAATAACTGAAAGCAAATGTGATCAAGATTCAACTATCTTCAATCGAACTACGTAGAAAAGGTTGTGGTAAATGTCATTTGATGTCATCAACCAGGGTACAAGAAATTGTGGGTCACTAGAAGTTACACAGCGCACTCTTGAAACTAAATAACTAAGAATCCGTAAAATGACCCAATTAATAATTCTTATATATTTTCATACTTTTAAGTTCAACATTTAGGCTTAAGTACATCGAGTGTACATTTTTTTTTTCCCAGGAAGGAAAAGGTTAAGGTTTGTTTGTCTCTGAATTTCGCGCAAAGCTACTCGAGGGCTATCTGCGCTAGCCGTCCCTAATTTAGCAGTGTAAGACTAGAAGAAGGCAGCTAGTCATCACCACCCACCGTCAACTCTTGGGCTACTCTTTTACCAACAAATAGTGGGATTAACTGTCACATTATAATCTATCCACAGCTGAAAGAGCGAGCACGTTTGCGACTTGGGTTCGACCCGCCACCCTCAGGCTAAGGAAACGAGTAAATGTAATTAAAATAAATATTTTTAAAGTAGTAAGCTTCAAATACTGTGTTGATACTTTTGTTTAATACAGAAATATGTTGTTTCCATTCACTTAATATATAAGTATATATCTAACCCTAAAATTAGGCTTTGATCGTACAGAAATTAGTGGCTAACTTAACCTTCACAATAATATATGGCAAACGAAAATACAATAAAACTGCTAACTTAGAATTACAGCTAAGAACTTAGAATTACAGTTTTCAACAATAACTTAGAATTACTATTTTTTGAACAATGAGTTTTGTGCTCATCAGATAAATCTAGATTTGAAAATAAGTTATTCTCAAATTGGTAAATATTTTCATGAAAGCCCATTGTCTTCTCTAAAGTGATTAACCCGCAAAAGACCTAATTTTAGTATTAGTCTGAAAATATAATGGGAGAATATCCAAAAATTATATTTACCTAGTGTAAATTACAAGTGCAACATTGCAAAGTGTGAAAATTGCATATTATTACGCAGTTAATGTTGAATGTACAGGGGTGGAAAAGGAAGTTCCAAAACGTTAGAATTCAATAATCCAATCAAGTTAGAATACACACATCCAATCACGTCAGAATACAATCATCACATGTTGAATACACCACCAATCACGTTAGAATACACACATCCAATCACGTTAGAATACAATCATCCAATCACGTTAGAATACACTCATCCAATCATGTTAGAATACAGTCATCAAATCACGTTAGAATACAATCATCCAATCACGTTAGAATTTAATCATCCAATCACAAAAGACTAGAATCACGAGAGAGATGTTAACGATTAGATACTTTTAATTGTAGCCACTTTCATTGGCTTAGACCATTCAGTGATCAAATACAAACTTAGACATGATTGGTCAAATCTTAACCAATAACAATAATAAGAAATGGTTGTGTAACATTTATTGTTCCTTCTCAAATTTGGGGTATCGTAGATGTCATGGAAATGTTTACAACCATTTCTACCGTGGAAATAACAATCAAAGTGAAATTGGCCTCAATAATGTTTTGGAAAGACTTTCCATCAACACTTTTCATGAACAGTATTTTGAAACTTTTATTGTATTTATCAACGAAGGACAAACTTATGCAAAGTTTATGTGAAAAATTGGTCGAATAGTTTTCTCTTCTTCAAAGTCGACACCAAAACATGGTAATTTCTCATCGATCGATTCATAATTTTGGGACTAAATTACACTTTACACTTTTAGTTTTCAAATTAGCCGATAGATGACACTAAGTTATTGCAGTTTTAAATGAATGAAATTCATCGTAAATCTCTACTACTTTTACGCGTTAAAATTTAATAAATTTGGATGCATACGTATTTTCATTCATATGCATAATTTCTTATTTTACACAATAAACAAACAGGCAGATAAGTACTTTCTAATATGATTTAAAATTTATTAGCATGATATTTAGTATTCTTTGTTCATTAAAACTTTTATTTATTTGTTTTTTGATAGATTGTTTAGGCACCACTCATAATGAAACCTAGTTAAATGGTTGTAAAACACAAGTGTAAGGACGACATGTCGAGTCTTCCGCCTTTGAACCAGATTTGTTTGTTTCTTTGTAAGCGTTATATGTTATGACATATAACCCAGGTTTTCGATATTCGTGGTGCTGGGCAGGGCACAGATGACAATTTGAGCTTTGTGCTTAACTTCAAACAAACAAATAGTTACTATAAAGCTGTAATTTTTTGTGTTTTCAACAGATAATAGATATATAAGACAAATAACGTACTAGAAAAGTAATGAGTATAATTTCTAATGATACAATTTCTTGTGAAGTTCGATCTATCATTAGTTACCTGGGGCTGGTTGTCGAAGAAATAAAATCGTTTTGTTCATAATTGTATTTCTCAAAAGACATCAGTACTAGACCTATTATGTTTCTAACATTAGGTTCTTTTTCCAGTACATTAAGGAGCTTAAAATGAAAGTAATGTATAATAACATTCCAACCACACTTTATTTACCACATCCATCGCTGACGACGCATTTCTCCAGAATCTTCATGCCGACAAAATACAATAAATAAAGTAGTGGTCGAAACGCTACTTATATATGATCAACTGTTATGGTGTGAACACCGTTTACAAGATGAAGAAGCATGATACTGTAATGGAACTGTTGGTTATATGATACTGGAAACACTTTTTTTTTACGCGATGTGCAACAACTTCGCGAAATTTTTATCTTGTCTGGATGAGGATTTGCAATAGGATCATGATTTTTCAGTTTCGCCTTCGTTTCCTGTCACGGAGACCTTTATTTTTATCCATCAGGGTACAGATATGACGTCATGAATACGTCACACGCGGTTTTAACCACTGGCGTCACGGGTAACCGGTTAGTGATTATAATTATACTTGTCATAATAAATTAGTATTGGACCTATTGTTATATAGTTATACGTTTAAACACGTGATCGATCTTTTATCTAGTTTCTTATAGATTTTCAAAATTAGAAAATTGTATAATAGAAATTGAAAGAACATAACATTCTTCTTTACGGATAGCTTCAATTATTGTTATTTTGTATTAATGATAGAAAACATACTCAGAGCCCCAGCAGCAGAGCTGTATGTTTGGGGATTTATACTGCTAAAACCGCGTTTCGATACCCGCGGTGGGCAGAGCACAGATAGCCCATTGTGTAGCTTTGTAACTTCAAAACAAAAGACAGTCTAAGAACACTAATTCAAAGTTAATAGTGTAAAGCATACCCGATATCACACAACGCCACCTGCAATATGGAATCTACAGCCTAACAAGAATCACACTGTTAACGCCACCTGCAATATGTAATCTACAGCCTAACAAGATAAGCTCTTGAGAATTTTTTTCTTTACTTTAAAGAAAATTGCTGTTTTCAATTCAATTATTATATATATATATTTTTTTCGGTGTACAATAAAAGTTCAAACACAGATATGTGTGGAAAGCATCAGAACGAAGATTACTCAAGTTGTGAAGCTTCCAACCACGTGGATTTATATCTAGCGCGCGACACGTCTACACCTGACAAATTTGAGAAGAACGAACCGGAGTTTTAGGTTTGCGATATATACATTTGCTGCAGGGGGTATATCTACTTTGTCGTGCTTTAGTTCATTGTGGGTCCTGGTAAACGTCTGTCACAAACAGCTGGATAAAACATAAAAAAAAAGTCAAAATGAAATGGACAAAATACTCGCACTTACTACTCCTAGTTGGTACACGAGCTCATAGATTTTAGTCACTTATTTTTTTTATCGGAGGAATCAGTTACCTCAACTTTATTTTCTGCTAGCGGATGAAGATAAGAAATCTACTTGGTAATAAATAGCGAATCTTGTATGAATGAAAGTTACATTCAAAACAGGTTCAGAATTTTCTCCAAATCCTTCACTAGCAAGTGGTTAGTAATAAAAACAATAGTTGGTAGCCTCTAATTAGTGCTTTTATATATATTTCCGTCATTTGGAAAGAAATAAAAGTAGTAACTTATTTATTAAAATAAAAGTGAGTTTACATTATAAGGTTTACCTTTCACTAGTGAGTTTATTTTAAACTTAACATTCAATCAGTAATTATATTTTATCTTACTGTTGTATAAGAATGTGTGTACAATGATAGACAGTTATCCAGTCTTGGTGTATTTGTGTGTGGTGTATGGTTGTGTGTAGAATGATAGACGGTATATCCAGTCTCTTGTTTTATTCATGTAGAAATGTGTTTGGAATGATAGGTGGGCAATTGTATCCAGTGTCTCTTGTCTTATAGATGTGTAAGAATGTGTTCAGACGGTGTGTCCAGACTCTTGTCTTATAGATGTATACAAATGTGTGTGTGAAAGGATAGACGGTGTATCCAGTCAATTGTTTTAATTCATGTATAGAATGTGTACGGAATGATTATGCATCCAGTCTCTTATCTTCTTGATGTTAAAAATGTATGATAGACGGTGTTTCCAGTTTCTTGTCTTATGATGTCTAAGAATGTGGTAAGAATGATAGACGGTGTATCAGTCAATTGTAACTTGATTAAAATGAATGTGTGTAGAATGATAGACGTTGCATCCAGTCTGTCGTCTTATTGATGTATAAGAATGTGTATAGAATTATAGACGGATTACCCAGTCTCTTATCTTATTGATGTTTAAGAATGTGTGAAGAATGATAGACGGTGTATCCAGTGTCTGTTGTATTATAGTTGTATAAAATGTTGTGGAATGAAAGACGGTTTATCCAGTTTATTGTGTTATTGATGTCTAAGAATGTGTAAAGAATGATAGATGGTGTATCCAGTCAATTGTCTTAATTGATGTCTAAAATGTGTATTGATAGGCGGTGTATCCAGTCAATTGTCTTATTGATGTATAACAATGTGTGTAGAATGACAGACAGTGTATCCAGATTCTTGTCTTATTGATGTATAAGAATGTGTGTCAAAAGAATAGACGGTGTATCCAGTTAATTGTTTTAATTCATGTATAGAATGTGTGTAAATGATAAACTATGACTCAGTCTCTTTTCTTAATTGATGTATAGGAAAGTGTGTGTAGAAAAATAGAGGTCTATCCAGTGTCTTATAGATGTATAAATATGTGTGTAGAATGATGGACGGTGTGTCCAGTATCTCGTCTTATGGATGTATAAGTGTGTGTAGGCCGTCCAGTCTCTTTTTATTGTTAAACGAATGTCTCTTGTCTATTTATGTGTAGAATGTGTTATTGTCCAGACGGTGTGTTCAGTCTCTTAACTTATAGATTTGTAAGAATGTGTGTAGTAGACTATGTATCCAGTTTCTTTTTATTATTGTTATTAGAATTATTGTGTTCAGTCTCTTAACTTATAGATTTGTAAGAATGTGTGTTGAATGTGTAGACTATGTATCCAGTTTCTTTTTATTATTGTTAAACAAGAATGTCTCTTGTCTTAATTATGTGTAGAATGTGTGTGTCCAGACGGTGTGTTCAGTCTCTTAACTTATAGATTTGTAAGAATGTGTGTGAATGGTAGACTATGTATCCAGTCTCTTGTCTTACTGATGTATAAGAATGTGTGTACAATGATAGACGGTGTATCCAATCTCTTGTCTTATAGATTTATAAGAATGTGTGTACAATGATAGACGGCGTAGCCAGTGTCTCTTGTCTTATAGATGTAAAGAATGGGTATAGAAAGATAGATGGTGTATTTATTCTCTTGTCTTATTGATGTCTAAGAATGATTGTTGTGATATATGGTATATCCAGTCATTTGTCGTAATTGATGTATAAGAATGTTTGTAGAATGTTAGACTGTGTTTCCATTTGTTGTATAAGAATGTCTTACATTAGTTATGTATTTTTACCCACAATAGGGAAATGTTGTACATCTAACCTTTTAACATTTTAACCTTTACCTTCATCTTGAAGAAGAGAATGAATAAATGATTGTTTGTTTGTTTTGAATTTTCGTGGAAAGCTACACGAGGATTATCTGTTCTAGCTGTCCCTAATTTTGCAGCATAACACTAGAGGAAAGGCAATTAGTCCTCACTACCACCAACTCGTGGGCTACTTTATTACCAACTAATAGTGGAATTGATCAAAATATTATAACTCCTCATGACTGAAAGGGCGAGCGTGTTTGGTGTGATAGGTATTCGAACCCGCGATCCTCAGATTTCGAGTCGATCACTCTAGCCACCTGGATATGCCGGACTTTTAAATTGTTCGAGTACATCATAATGTCGAACTTTCAGTTGTTTTCAAAATAGCTCAAAGACAATTCAGAGCAACCTAACTATGAACTACCAGTTCATAAATCAGACTCTAGATTGCAGGTCCAATTTATAAAATCCCGTAATGCAAGGCAATGACATTTCCATTGACCTACTACTAAAACCTTGTGCTGGTTTTAGTCCAAAAAACTGATGTTTCAAAATATTTTTTTGGATCAATAACCATTAACTTTGATTTAGAACGAAGAGTTTAGGGATGAATACGTCGCTATTAGGAAAAAGTTATTGCTAATTAATAAATGTATGCAAATTGACTCATTCCGTATGGCCTGTTTTATAGAAAACTGGCCCGGCATGCTCGCCTTTTCCGCTCTAGGGGTGTTATAATGTTACGGTCAATTCCACTATTCGTTGCTAAAAGAGTAGCCCAAAGTTGATGGTGGGTGGTGATGACTAGCTGCTTTCCTCCTAGTCTAACACTGCTAAATTAGGGACGCTAGCGCAGATAGCTCTTGAGCTTTGCGCGAAATTCAAAAACAAACAGGAAAACCATCATAGGTCTACCTAATTTTATATTTTACGTAAAGGCCTATGTTTGTGGTTTTTCGTTATGAATACAACAAAATTAATTCTAGGCTTATTGGATTTAAATTATGCGTGACTAAGGTAAAAGTTATTTGTAAATTTATTACCATGTGTAGGTAAAGTCAATTATTTTTTACTAACAGTTTTTTCTTTAGAATTTTCACGCAGCTATACAAAAAAAAAATGTCTGGGTACAGGTGATGTTAATTTTGAGTTTATAAACAAAGAGAGAGGCAGTTAGTCAACAGCACCCTCTTGGATTATTCCTTTAAACCGAACACTGGGATTTGAGAGTTACTTGTACAGCGCATGTAGTACACGGTGGGCTATCTGTGCTCTACCCACGTGTATGGAAACGCAGTGATAGCTTTGCCAATTTGCAGATATGACACTATGCCAATAGATAGGGGCAATATTTTAATATCTAATGCTACGACAAGTTAAGTCATAAATTAAAAGAAATGAAAATTTTCAAAGAAAATGTGACGGTTGAAAGAGATAAACATATATAATTTTCAGCGAAATACGTTTAAAATCTAAGCTGGTCGTTCAATAATATTCATAAAATTACAAATTCAATTGCCGATAGTTTGAAAAACCCTACAGGAGCAATAGCAACATGTACTAATGAAAACTTAGAGCTAATTTCGTCTCCTGGTTGTTAACTGTTCACGAAGTAAGTCTGTCTCTAATTAAAATCTGTAACACTTCTACTGGGTTCTTCAAAAATGATTCCCTTCCCCAGTGCTATGTATGCACACTTATATCACTAGTTTCAATACCTGTGGTGAGCAGAGCACAGATAGCCCTTTGTGCAATAGCAAATAATAACGTCCATCATATAAATTCTAAGTAACCCTCCACGATATCTAGCTTGTTCTTACCAGGCTTAACTAGTCAAAACAACATGTATATGTTAATTCTGTTTAACTTCTTTAAAAAACACATTTGCAAATATTTATGTATATGTATGTGTAATATTAAACAAAGTCTTTAACTGAAAGCGACCATTTATGATTCATATCGCTCTTGTAACGTACGTAATATTTATATTAATTGGGTAAACACACTGTAATGAATTCAGTAATGTATATTTTTAATTATCAATTTCTGTTTTAATTAAGTATATTTATTTAGAAATGTATTTTATTTTTTATTGTTATACTCATATTAAAAGTCCTACTTATTCTCTAAATTCGTAGGAGATCTTCGAGTGTAGGAATCAACAATATATGTTTTACATCGAACTGAACTTTCGAGAATTCTTTTTTAAATCTAGATGCCAAGAGACTGCTTAATATTGTTGGATTGCTGCAGTTATTAAACAATAAACCTCGGAAACTATAATTATGGTTAAAGCTTATTAATTGAAAACTACAGTTATTTGACCAGGATCGTTTATAGAAATTATCAACGGTTCAATTTCAGAGAATTGACTTCGTACACTAGTATTAGAATATTAGATATCTTCGTTGGAGAAAAGGCAACTTGTAAACTGCGAGAGTCGAGTGTACCTCAACATAGGATTAATTCGCTCATTGTGAATCGTCGATAAAATATTCAGTAACAGATCAGATAGAAGACTCAGTATCGTTTATAAAACTCTTGTATATAAATCATTATTTGCAATATTGGTATTAACTGTTATTAAAGTGTATTGCTGTATATTTATGTTAAGGAAGAAAATTGTGTGGATCGGTCTTGTTGGACAATATAATAAATGTGATATACGTGGACATCCAATGGACTTATAAATTCATATTCATATTTCCGGCTATTTGAAATCGTAATACGTGACATATGAGTCAGAGGTTCCTTCGAAATAAATTATAATACGTTACAAATAAAAAGTGGGATAAGAGAGTATTGTTTTAAACCTAAAGTAACGTATTGATGTATTCGTTAAACTGACATAAAGTAACGTATTGATGTATTCGTTGAGATGTTAATATTCACCGCCATTGACATTCGCATGCTCCAGAAATCTCCTTTCGACTTCAGACGTCAAAGGAATTTTCATAACATTTGAAAACAGGTTAGAAATCCCCAGAAATTTCCATTTTGAAGATTTAATAAAGTAGTTTTTTTTTTCCACAAGAAGAAAACACAAAATGTTTTTGGAAACAAAAAGTACAGAAACACGTTTGATGAGAACGTAATATAAGAAAACGTTTAAAGTCTTATCTCCCAGTTGAGCTGATTAGGTTACTTGTGCCCCCCGCTAGTACAGCGGTAAGTCTCCGGATTTACAACGCTCAGGGGTTCGATTTCCTCTGGCTAGTAGATGTGGCTTTGTTACTTGTTTTTTTGCCCACGGGCATTCTGTCTCGTCAGAGTTGAATAAATGATTCCAACCCTTCTCTGAATATATGTTTTCAAAGTGAAAAAAATTAATTTATTTGTTGATAAATAGTGAATAACTTGTTGACATTTTGTGTGAAATATAAGAAAATTAAAATAGTTTTATAACAATTTAAGTTAAAATAAAAGTAGGTTATTGTAGCTTTTATATCCAGGACAACCATACCGTAAGTGCTATGTCCAGTCCAAGTCAATCATACTATAGTTGTTATATCTAGTCCAAGTCAACCATACCACCAACTGCTATGTTCAGTCCAACTAAACCATACTATAACTACTATGTCCAATCTCCATCAATCATACTATAGTTACTATATTCAGCCCAAATCAACCATACCATAACTGCTATAGTTCCAGTCCAGCTATATGTCCAGTCTGCATCAACCATGTCAATTAACTGCACACTACAACTGCTATATTCAGTCCAAGTCAACTATACCATAACACGTACTACTGTTTAGCTAGTCAGGACAACTATTTATCTGGTGAGCTATCTCTTACTTCTTGGTAAACTGACTATATTTTGGCATCATCAAATCATCAACAAATGACATTATTCTGTTATTCTAAGACATTAATTTGTTTTCAAGTAAAAGAGATCCACTTCTCAGTGTGTGTGGAACTTTACAAATAAATGTGGTGTGGAAAACCTTTCAAAGATGTGGAAAGAGCATGTGGAAAATAAATAAAAGGATTTCATCATCAACAGTGGGGGTTTCCAACTTATGGAACACTACATTTAGTGAGGTTATCCAACATGGAATATACCATTTAGTGAGGGTATCAACTTATGGAATACCACATTTAGTGAGGGAATTTATCAACAACATGGAATACCACATTTAGGGTAATCAACATGGAGATACTACACATTTGGTGAGGGGTATCCAACATGGAACACACATTTAGTGAGGGTATTCAACTTATGGAATACAGGTGAGGGTTCAACTTATGGAACACTACATTTTAGTGAGGGAATTTATGGAACACTACATTTAGTGAGATTCAACTTATGGAATACCACATTTAGTGAGGGTATCCAACTTATGGAACACTACATTTGGTGAGGGTATCCAACACCACATTTGGTGAGGGTATCCAATCATTATAAATAAGAACACAAGAACCGGATATTAAGTTAGCTGTGGTCAGTATTGAGGAGACGTTTAGGTATAATACCTGTGGGTAGTTTGTTTTAATCAGTTGTTATCACCATTTGCTTTGCACAAAGATGCACAACACTTAAGTTATTTTAGTATTGCACCCAATTACGCGAAGCATTTTTAAAAAACATTACACAGAAACAGGTTCCAGACATTATTACTGCCACCGTCATTATGTTTTCACTCCTGTGTGTTTGTTTGTTTGCAGAATTGCCGAAAACGACTGAATGGATTTTGACAAAAGTTGTTATATATTTGGAATATGACCAAACGTAAAACGTTTGGGTTACCATAACAAGTCACGAGAAAAAAATACCCATCTGTTGACTCGACTGATTTTTGCTCTATAACTCAGTTAAAATGATGAGATTAAACTTGGTGGATATATGTATAATGTTATTCTTTATTGTTTTGTCAAAACATTGTCAGTATCGGATGATGATAACAGACATGAGGACATGCTTTCATGTGCTGTTCTGTTAAACATTTGGATGATCTCTGGACGATATTTATGCTGTCTGAAGCAGAAAAGAGCTTAACAAACGAAATCCGTTTAATACGTTTCAATTAAAGACAATAAAGCAACAACAAGAGTCATCTGGTGGTACATATGGAGAAACCTAAACTACCATAAGTGTATACAGCTATAGTACCGTAATGTTTTTGCAACGGAACATAATTTTAACTTTATTTCTGCCACATTATAGTCAACACTTCCGGTACAGGGGGGGACAGGGGTTCTTGGGTAGTTTTAAAAATGCTTGAAAAAAATTATAACGATCAGATCTTATTTTCATGTATATTTATCTGATTATTTTTTAGATTTCCAACTATAGTTTGATTATATATTTGTCCACACCCTAAGCGTTGCACAATACAATTGTCTTATATGGTAACTAGTATTATTTGTTGCTCTACCGAAAGAATTTATTGAGCAAAGATGGGAGTGGAAGGTGGAAAAGTAAAAAAAATCAATGTGAAATACATGGATAAGTGAACTAAATCACCTAATTATTTATATTACACTGTTTCTTTATATACTCTGAATCATACGATATCTTGTTTTATCATGGATTCTAACATACATACCATGTGTTTTGTACCACTTATGGATAAATATTAGCATGCTTCACTAACGGATAAATTAGTTTTATATATAATTATTGTACTAAACACTACTTTATTTATCTACCGGATAAACATATTTTTTGTATAATTCGTATGGATAAAATAAGAATGTTTTAATCTCAGAATAAATGTTTTATATATTAACTCCTGTATAGTTTAATTACGGTGTGAATTTGTTCTATAAACAGTTTAACTACTGAATGTGTAATTATAAGGTGAATATATTTATTTGTTTCTTATGGATTAACTACTGGAATGTAAAATTATAAAATGAATATATTTATTTGTTTCTTATGGATTAACTACTGGAATGTGTAATTATAAGGTGAATATGTTTATTTGTTTCTTATGGGTTAACTACTGGAATGTGTAATTAAAAGGTGACTATGTTTATTTGTTTCTTATGGATTAACTACTGAAATGTGTAATTATAAGGTGAATATATTTATTTGTTTCTCATGGATTAACTACTGAAATGAGTAATTATAAGGTGTATATGTTTATTTGTTTCTTATGGATTAACTACTGGAATGTGTAATTATAAGGTGACTATGTTTATTTGTTTCTTATAACTACTGGAATGTGTAATTAAAAGGTGACTATGTTTATTTGTTTCTCATGGATTAACTACTGAAATGTGTAATTATAAGGTGAATATATTTCTTTATATTAATTATAAGGTGTATATATTTATTTTGTTTCTTATGGATTAACTACTGGAATGTGTAATTATAAGGTGAATATATTTATTTGTTTCTTATGGATTAACTACTGGAATGTGTATTTATAAGGTGAATATATTTATTTGTTTATTATGGATTAACTACTGGAATGTGTAATTATAAGGTGAATATATGTATTTGTTTCTTATGGATTAACTACTGGAGTAAATTATAAGGTGACTATGTTTATTTGTTTCTTATGGATTATTACTGAAATGTGTAATTATAAGGTGAATATATTTATTTGTTTCATATGGATTAACTACTGGAATGTGTAATTATAAGGTGAATATATGTTTTTTTCATGAATTAACTACTGGAATGTAATTATTAGGTGAATATGTTTATTTGTTTCTTATGGATTAACTACTGGAATGTATATAAGGTGAATATATTTATTTGTTTCTCATGAATTAACTACTGGAATGTATTATAAGGTGAATATGTTTATTTGTTTCTTATGGATTAACTACTGGAACGTATAATTATAAGGTGAATATATTTATTTGTTTCTCATGGATTAACTACTGGAATGTGTAATTATAAGGTGAATATGTTTATTTGTTTCTTATGGGTTAACTACTGGAATGTATATAGGTGACTATGTTTATTTGTTTCTTATGGATTAACTACTGAAATGTGTAATTATAAGGTGAATATATTTATTTGTTTCATGGATTAACTACTGGAATGTAATTATAAGGTGAATATGTTTATTTGTCTTATAGGATTAACTACTGGAATGTGTAATTATAAGGTGACTATGTTTATTTGTTTCTTATGGATTAACTACTGAAATGTGTAATTATAAGGTGAATATATTTATTTGTTTCTCATGGATTAACTACTGAAATGTGTAATTATAAGGTGAATATATTTATTTGTTTCTTATGGATTAACTACTGGAATGTGTAATTATAAGGTGACTATGTTTATTTGTTTCATATGGATTAACTACTGGAATGTATAATTATAAGGTGAATATATTTATTTGTTTCTTATGGATTAATTACTGGAATGTGTAATTATAAGGTGAATATATTTATTTGTTTCTTATGGATTAATTACTGGAATGTGTAATTATAAGGTGAATATATTTATTTGTTTCTTATGGATTAACTACTGGAATGTGTATTTATAAGTTGAATATATTTGTTTCTCATGGATTAATTACTGGAATGTGTAATTATAAGGTGAATATATTTATTTGTTTCTTATGGATTAACTACTGGAATGTGTAATTATAAGGTGACTATGTTTATTTGTTTCTTATGGATTAACTACTGAAATGTGTAATTATAAGGTGAATATATGTATTTGTTTCTCATGGATTAACTACTGGAATGTGTAATTATAAGGTGAATATATTTATTTGTCTCATGGATTAATTACTGGAATGTGTAATTATAAGGTGAATATATTTATTTGTTTCTCATGGATTAACTACTGAATGTAATGTATAAGGTGAATATATTTGTTTCTTATGGATTAACTACTGGAATGTGTAATTATAAGGTGAATATATTTATTTGTTTCTTATGGATTAATTACTGGAATGTGTAATTATAAGGTGAATATATTTATTTGTTTCTTATGGATTAATTACTGGAATGTGTAATTATAAGGTGAATATATTTATTTGTTTCTTATGGATTAACTACTGGAATGTGTATTTATAAGTTGAATATATTTATTTGTTTCTCATGGATTAATTACTGAATGTGTAATTATAAGGTGAATATATTTTATTTGTTTCTTATGGATTAACTACTGGAATGTGTAATTATAAGGTGACTATGTTTATTTGTTTCTTATGGATTAACTACTGAAATGTGTAATATAAGGTGAATATATGTATTTGTTTCTCATGGATTAACTACTGAATGTGTAATTATAAGGGAATATATTTATTTGTTTCTCATGGATTAACTACTGGAATGTGTAATTATAAGGTGAATATATTTATTTGTTTGTCATGGATTAATGTGTAATTATAAGGTGAATATGTTTATTTGTTTCTCATGGATTAACTACTGGAATGTGTAATTATAAGGTGAATATGTTTATTTGTTTCTCATGGATTAATTACTGGAATGTGTAATTATAAGGTGAATATATGTATTTGTTTCTTATGGATTAACTACTGGAATGTAATTATAAGGTGAATATATGTATTTGTTTCTCATGGATTAACTACTGGAATGTGTAATTATAAGGTGAATATATTTATTTGTTTCTCATGGATTAACTACTGGAATGTGTAATTGTAAGGTGACTATGTTTATTTGTTTCTTATGGATTAACTACTGGAATGTGTAATTATAAGGTGAATATATTTATTTGTTTCTCATGAATTAACTACTGGAATGTGTAATTATAAGGTGAATATGTTTATTTGTTTCTTATGGATTAACTACTGGAATGTATAATTATAAGGTGAATATATTTATTTGTTTCTCATGAATTAACTACTGGAATGTATAATTATAAGGTGACTATGTTTATTTGTTTCTTATGGATTAACTACTGGAATGTGTGTATTATAAGGTGATATATTTATTTGTTTCTCATGGATTAACTACTGGAATGTGTAATTATAAGGTGACTATGTTTATTTGTTTCTTATGGATTAACTACTGGAATGTGTAATTATAAGGTGAATATATTTATTTGTTTCTCATGAATTAACTGTGTAATTATAAGGTGAATATGTTTATTTGTTTCTTATGGATTAACTACTGGAATGTGTAATTATAAGGTGAATATGTTTATTTGTTTCTTATGGATTAACTACTGGAATGTAATTATAAGGTGAATATATTTATTTGTTTCTCATGGATTAACTACTGGAATGTATAATTATAAGGTGAATATGTTTATTTGTTTCTTATGGATTAACTTTACTGGAATGTATATTATAAGGTGAATATGTTTATTTGTTTCTCATGAACTACTGGAATGTATAATTAAAGGTGAATATGTTTATTTGTTTCTTATGGATTAACTACTGGAATGTGTAATTATAAGGTGAATATATGTATTTGTTTCTCATGGATTAACTACTGGAATGTGTAATTATAAGGTGAATATATTTATTTGTTTCTTATGGATTAACTACTGGAATGTGTAATTATAAGGTGAATATGTTTATTTGTTTCTCATGGATTAATACTGGAATGTGTAATTATAAGGTGAATATATTTGTTTCTCATGGATTAACTACTGGAATGTGTAATTATAAGGTGACTATGTTTATTTGTTTCTTGGATTAATTACTGAATGTGTAATTATAAGGTGAATATGTTTGTTTGTTTCTTATGGATTAACTACTGGAATGTGTAATTATAAGGTGAATATATGTATTTGTTTCTTATGGATTAACTACTGGAATGTGTAATTATAAGGTGAATATGTTTATTTGTTTCTTATGGATTAACTACTGGAATGTATAATTATAAGGTGAATATATTTATTTGTTTCTCATGGATTAACTACTGGAATGTATATAAGGTGAATATGTTTATTTGTTTCTTATGGATTAACTACTGGAATGTATAATTATAAGGTGAATATATTTATTTGTTTCTCATGAATTAACTACTGGAATGTATAATTATAAGGTGAATATGTTTATTTGTTTCTTATGGATTAACTACTGGAATGTGTAATTATAAGGTGAATATGTTTATTTGTTTCTTATGGGTTAACTACTGGAATGTGTAATTATAAGGTGACTATGTTTATTTGTTTCTTATGGATTAACTACTGAAATGTGTAATTATAAGGTGAATATATTTATTTGTTTCTTATGGATTAACTACTGGAATGTGTAATTATAAGGTGAATATGTTTATTTGTTTCTTATAGGTTAACTACTGGAATGTGTAATTATAAGGTGATATATTTGTTTCTTATGGATTAACTACTGAAATGTGTAATTATAAGGTGAATATATTTATTTGTTTCTCATGGATTAACTACTGAAATGTGTAATTATAAGGTGAATATATTTATTTGTTTCTTATGGATTAACTACTGGAATGTGTAATTATAAGGTGACTATGTTTATTTGTTTCATATGGATTAACTACTGGAATGTATAATTATAAGGTGAATATATTTATTTGTTTCTTTTGGATTAATTACTGGAATGTGTAATTATAAGGTGAATATATTTATTTGTTATGGATTAATTACTGGAATGTGTAATTATAAGGTATATTTGTTTCTTATGGATTAACTACTGAAATGTGTAATTATAAGGTGAATATATTTATTTGTTTCTTATGGATTAACTACTGGTGTGTAATTATAAGGTGAATATATGTATTTGTTTCTCATGGATTAACTACTGGAATGTGTAATTATAAGGTGAATATATTTATTTGTTTCTCATGGACTGGAATGTGTAATTATAAGGTGAATATATTTATTTGTTTGTCATGGATTAACTTCTGGAATGTGTAATATAAGGTGAATATGTTTATTTGTTTCTCATGGATTGGAATGTGTAATTATAAGGTGAATATGTTTATTTGTTTCTCATGGATTAATACTGGAATGTGTAATTATAAGGTGAATATATGTATTTGTTTCTTATGGATTAACTACTGGAATGTGTAATTATAAGGTGAATATGTTTATTTGTTTCTCATGGATTAACTACTGGAATGTGTAATTATAAGGTGAATATATGTATTTGGTTAACTACTGGAATGTATAATTATAAGGTGAATATATGTATTTGTTTCTCATGGATTAACTACTGGAATGTGTAATTATAAGGTGAATATATTTATTTGTTTCTCATGGATTAACTACTGGAATGTGTAATTGTAAGGTGACTATGTTTATTTGTTTCTTATGGATTAACTGGAATTATAAGGTGAATATATTTATTTGTTTCTCATGAATTAACTACTGGAATGTGTAATTATAAGGTGAATATGTTTATTTGTTTCTTATGGATTAACTACTGGAATGTATAATTATAAGGTGAATATATTTATTTGTTTCTCATGAATTAACTTGGAATGTATAATTATAAGGTGACTATGTTTATTTGTTTCTTATGGATTAACTACTGGATGTGTAATTATAAGGTGAATATATTTATTTGTTTCTCATGGATTAACTACTGGAATGTGTAATTATAAGGTGACTATGTTTATTTGTTTCTTATGGATTAACTACTGGAATGTGTAATTGTAAGGTGAATATATTTATTTGTTTCATGAATTAACTACTGGAATGTGTAATTATAAGGTGAATATGTTTATTTGTTTCTTATGGATTAACTACTGGAATGTGTAATTATAAGGTGAATATGTTTATTTGTATGGATTAACTACTGGAATGTATAAGGTGAATATATTTATTTGTTTCTCATGAATTAACTACTGGAATTTGTTTCTGCTTATGGATTAAGTACTGGAATGTAATTATAAGGTGAATATATTTATTTGTTTCTCTATGGATTAACTACTGGAATGTGTAATATAAGGTGAATATATTTATTTGTTTCTTATGGATTAACTACTGGAATGTGTAATTATAAGGTGAATATGTTTATTTGTTTCTCATGGATTAATTACTGGAATGTGTAATTATAAGGTGAATATATTTATTTGTTTCTCATGGATTAACTGGAATGTGTATATGTTTATTTGTTTCTTATGGATTAATTACTGGAATGTGTAATTATAAGGTGAATATGTTTGTTTGTTTCTTATGGATTAACTACTGGAATGTGTAATTATAAGGTGAATATATGTATTTGTTTCTTATGGATTAACTACTGGAATGTGTAATTATAAGGTGAATATGTTTATTTGTTTCTTATGGATTAATTACTGGAATGTGTAATTATAAGGTGAATATGTTTTGTTTGTTTCTTATGGATTAACTACTGGAATGTGTAATTATAAAGTGAATATATGTATTTGTTTCTTATGGATTAACTACTGGAATGTGTAATATAAGGTGAATATGTTTATTTGTTTCTTAGATTAATTACTGGAATGTGTAATTATAAGGTGAATATGTTTATTTGTTTCATAGATTAATTACCAGAATGTGTAATATAAGGTGAATATGTTTATTTGTTTCTCATGGATTAATTACTGGAATGTGTAATATAAGGTGAATATGTTTATTTGTTTCTCATGGATTAACTACTGGAATGTGTATTTATAAGTTGAATATATTTATTTGTTTCTTATGTTACTATGTGTAATTATAAAGGTGAATATATTTATTTGTTTCTTATGGATTAACTACTGGAATGTGTAATTATAAGGTGAATATATTTATTTGTTTCTCATGGATTAACTACTGAATGTGTAATTATAAGGTGAATATGTTTATTTGTTTCTTATGGATTAACTACTGAAATGTGTAATTATAAGGTGAATATATTTATTTGTTTCTTATGGATTAACTACTGGAATGTGTAATTATAAGGTGAATATATGTATTTGTTTCTCATGGATTAACTACTGGAATGTGTAATTATAAGGTGACTATGTTTTTTATTTGTTATGGATTAACTACTGGAATGTGTATATAAGGTGAATATATGTATTTGTTTCTCATGGATTAACTACTGGAGATAATTATAAGGTGAATATATTTATTTGTTTCTTATGGATTAACTACTGGAATGTGTAATTATAAGGTGAATATGTTTATTTGTTTCTCATGGATTAATTACTGGGATGTGTAATTATAAGGTGAATATATTTATTTGTTTCTCATAGATTAACTACTGGAATGTGGTATAAGGTGACTATGTTTATTTGTATGGATTAATTACTGGAATGTGTAATTATAAGGTGAATATGTTTGTTTGTTTCTTATGGATTAACTACTGGAATGTGTAATTATAAGGTGAATATATGTATTTGTTTATTATGGATTAACTACTGGAATGTGTAATTATAAGGTGAATATGTTTATTTGTTTCTCATGGATTAACTACTGGAATGTGTAATTATAAGGTGAATATATTTATTTGTTTCTCATGGATTAATTACTGGAATGTGTAATTATAAGGTGAATATGTTTATTTGTTTCTTATGGATTAACTACTGAATGTGTAGTATAAGGTGAATATATATTTTTTCTTATGGATTAACTACTGGAATGTGTAATATAAGGTGAATATATTCATTTGTTTCTTATGGATTAATTACTGGAATGTGTAATTATAAGGTGAATATATTTATTTGTTTCTCATGGATTAACTACTGGAATGTAATTATAAGGTGAATATATTTATTTGTTTCTCATGAATTAAATACTGGAATGTGTAATTATAAGGTGACTATGTTTATTTGTTTCTTATGGATTAACTACTGGAATGTATAATTATAAGGTGAATATATTTATTTGTTTCTCATGAATTAACTACTGGAATGTGTAATTATAAGGTGACTATGTTTATTTGTTTCTTATGGATTAACTACTGGAATGTATAATTATAAGGTGAATATGTATTTGTTTCTCATGGATTAACTACTGGAATGTGTAATTATAAGGTGAATATATTTATTTGTTTCTCATGGATTAACTACACAAAATAATGTGTAAGGTGACTATGTTTTATTTGTTTCTTATGGATTAACACTACTGGAATGTAATTATAAGGAATATATTTATTTGTTTCTCATGAATTAACTACTGGAATGTGTAATTATAAAGATTGAATATGTTCTTATGGATTAACTACTGGAATGTGTAATTATAAGGTGAATATATTTATTTGTTTCTCATGGATTAACTACTGGAATGTGTAATTGTAAGGTGACTATGTTTATTTGTTTCTTATGGATTAACTACTGGAATGTGTAATTATAAGGTGAATATATTTATTTGTTTCTCATGAATTAACTACTGGAATGTATAATTATAAGGTGAATATGTTTTATTTGTTTGTTATGGATTAACTACTGGAATGTATAATTATAAGGTGAATATGTTTTTTTTCTCATGAATTAACTACTGGAATGTATAATTAAAAGGTGAATATGTTTATTTGTTTCTTATGGATTTAGTACTGGAATGTGTAATTATGGGTGAATATGTATTTGTTTCTCATGGATTAACTACTGGAATGTGTAATTGTAAGGTGACTATGTTTGTTTGTTTCTTATGGATTAACTACTGGATGTGTAATTATAAGGTGAATATATTTATTTGTTTCTCATGAATTAACTACTGGAATGTGTAATTATAAAGGTGAATATGTTTATTTGTTTCTTGTAGTTAACTACTGGAATGTGTAATTAGAAGAATATGTTTATTTGTTTCTTATGGATTAACTTACTGGAATGTATAATTATAAGGTTGAATATATTTATTTGTTTCTCATGAATTAACTACTGGAATGTGTAATTATAAAGGTGACTATGCATTTGTTTCTTATGGATTATACTATATTATTTGTTTCTCATGGATTAACTACTGGAATGTGTAGTATGGTGAATATGTTTATTTGTTTCTTATGGATTAACTACTGGAATGTGTAATTATAAGGTGAATATATTATTTGTTTCATGGATTAACTACTGGAATGTGTAATTATAAAGGTGAATATGTTTTATTTGTTTCTTATGGATTAACTACTGGAATGTGTAATTATAAGGTGATATATTTATTTGTTTCTCATGGATTAACTACTGGAATGTGTAATTGTAAGGTGACTATGTTTATTTTGTTTCTTATGGATTAACTACTGGAATGTGTAGTATAAGGTGAATATATTTATTTATTTACCTATGAATTGAGGTGAATATGTTTATTTGTTTCTTATGGATTAACTACTGGAATGTGTAATTATAAGGTGAATATGTTTATTTGTTTCTTATGGATTAACTACTGGAATGTATAGTATAAGGTGAATATATTT